>NC_009068.1:1247112-1558890 GCF_000209165.1 Scheffersomyces stipitis CBS 6054
CCCAGACGTAAGCTCCTCTCTATCTTTTTATTTGGGCTGGACGTTTCTGTTTTGGCAGATGAGAATTTCATCTGTGGCTGCCTATAGTTTATGTCTAATTGTTCCGAGCTTTAGACTGCGAAACTAATACATGCTGCGGAAATTGTTGTACATTTAGGATTCAAATACTCTCTAACACATGAAAGAGATGAACTCCGTATTAGGTAACCGAGAAAGAAAAGTTTTGTTTACTGTGGAGTATGAAAAGAGCCTCTTGGATTCATTTTGCTCAATTCAGTTCGAAAGTGATCCAATCATTGTCATGATAACTGTTGTTTTCTCCACGTCTTTCCTGAATTACAGTGTTATCTCTCTTAACCTTACCTAAATATGTATTTCGGCATGCAGCAAACTTCGTTCACGAACTGTTGATCCTCCTTTTCATTTGTTCTCTTCAAGTACGCTCTATTGTGGATCTAGGAATATAATTGCACCATGAATTTTCACGTATTTTTTTACCCAATTAACTAGAAGGTATACAGATTCCGCTTTCTGTCAAGACAAGAACGTCGGGGCATTCTTGCTTATAATTGACGTTCCGGCCGACAGGCTCTTAATTCATCTTTTACCCCCCATTGAGTCTTCTCTAGTGGAGAATCCTTCCTATAGATTAGAGCCACCACAAAAATTGTGGATGCGAAAAATTCACAATAGGTGCATGAACCTTATCAACAGATTCTACACTACTTAATATGGACAGCTCGTTTACACTACTCGGTGTTAATGGATTCGTTGACAGGTTGGAAATATTTCTCATTGTGGTGGCTATAAGTAGCCTGATAGTTGTAGATCATTGTCGAATCGATTAGTAATCAGGGGCCCTTAGCATTCAAAAATGATTTAAAAGCGCAAAGATTAGCCACTAGATAGCATGTCTAAATTGATTAAATTTTGATTAGATAGATTCACTCTAATTGAATTCTGTTAAACAAAAAGAAAATGGCTCCTCCTGCTGCTACCTCATCTTCCGCCCCAACTGAAGACGACATTGAACAAACCGTCAGAAAGTTGGCTGCCTTGAAGCCAATCGGCCACAGATTTTCCAACAATGCTAAGACTGGTCCTCAATTGGAATGGTTAGCAAAGTTGCCAGAACCTGCTAGAAAAAGATTTGAAAAGGCAGGTATTGATTTGTCCAACGGTTATCCTGTTATTCCTAAATCGGAAGATATTCCAAAGTTTGTTGATGAAGCATTTGAAATCAGAAACAAGGACTATCCATACATTGAAAGGGGTGCAAATGCCGACCCTGAGAAGAAGGCATTGTTTGGAGCTGCCAAAGAAGTTAGACACTTGACCAAGCACCTTGGTACAGAAATTGTAGGTTTGCAGTTGAGCGACTTGAACGACAAGCAAAAAGACGAATTGGCCTTGTTGGTGGCTGAAAGAGTTGTCGTCTTTTTCAGAAACCAAGACTTGTCTCCTCAGAAGCAATTGGAATTGGGTGAATACTGGGGTCAAGTTGAAAGACACCCACAAGCTCCACACGTTCCATTGCCAATCCCTGAAGGTACTGAAACTATTGCCAAGGGTAGTGGTGTCAGTGTAATCTGGAGAAAGTTTTTCAGCGAATTCTATGGATTCCCTGGTGGTTTCAGGAAGAAGTCCATCACCTCAGGCTGGCACACTGATTTGGTCCATGAGCATCAACCAGCAGGTATCACCCACTTGCACAACGACACGATTCCAAAGACTGGAGGTGACACTGCATGGGCATCTGGTTATGCTGCATACGACAAGTTGTCTCCAGCCTTGCAAAAGTTCCTTGACGGAAAGACAGCTATCTACCGTTCCGCTCACCAGTACCTTGACCGTGAAAATCCATTGAAGGGACCAAAGTACATCGAAAGAGAGCACCCTATTGTGAGAACCCATCCTGCCACTGGCTGGAAGTACTTGTTCGTCAACAGATCCATGACTGACAGAATTGTGGGTTTGGAACCAGGTGAATCCAAGGTTATTTTGGAGTACTTGTTCTCAGTCTACGAGAAGAACTTGGACATTCAAGTGAGATTCCAATGGCAACCTACAAACGAAGGCTTTGGAACTTCTGCTATCTGGGATAACAGAGTTTCTCAGCACAATGCTATTTCTGACTACGACTTCGATGGCGATGAACGTCATGGAACTAGAGTCACTTCTTTAGCTGAGCTTCCTTACTTCGACCCCAAGTCCAAGTCTCAAAGAGAAGCATTGGGCTTGTCGTTAGATTAGTTTCCTGTCTTTTTTTACTTTTGAATTTGAATATTATGTATACAATGCTATAGTACAAGATGTAGATGCTGGCAGTTGAACTCAAATGGCCTAGTTGCCTTCTGGATTGTAGGAATCGTAACCTGAAGAATCTCCAGGAATGTAAGATGAGGACTCATTATTTCTTTGTCCTCCAAATCCAAATCCACTGCCTCTTCCACCCCTAAAACCTCCTCTGGGTCCGCCTCGGCCACGGCCTCCTCTAAATCCTCTTCCTCTGGATCTGAATCCACCTCTGCCTCTGAAGCCACCCCTCTGTCCGTTTTCAGAACTTGCTTCTTGACTGGCTTGACCTCCATAAATGCCTCTACCGAACTGTCTTCCTTCTCTAAAACCAGGATCCAAATCAATTGACAAACTCTGACCGTCCAAAATGGTCTTTTGTAAGAACTTCATAGCATTTAATGAACCCTCTTCTAACTTGTAAACTACAAAACAAAATCCGCAGGGCGTCAACTTGTTTCTGTCGAGTCCCATGATGATTCTATCGATGGAACCACACTTCAGGAACAATTCGTGAATCTGTTCTTCTGTGGTGAAATGGGACAAGTTACCTACATAAACAGTTTTCAGATGTAACGATTTCTGTAGGTTATCAAAGTTTTGTCTGCGCACAGCCCTTTTGATTAAATACTGCGAGGGCTTGTCTAGCCTCTCAGCTGAGTGGTTGTACTTCTCCTCAAGCAATTCCATGTTGAGTTTTATAAAGAAAGTACAGTTCAGAGACTTGATAGTGAAAATTGAAGGACTGGTAGTAAGTACAAAATTGAGGTTCAAAGACGTGTGATACACAAATGAGATTTTTCAGCTCTAAGATCAATGCATAGCTAGAGAGTCTGAAAGGAATGGCTGCGAAACCAGATAAATATGAAACATTTCCGAGAATTCTCATTGATATTGTTGCTAGAGTCTTTTCAATGAAAAGGGTGATCTTCATAAACTTTTTAAATTAGGCTTTTTGAAAGTCACATTTAAAACGTTGTATAGTATTGGTAACTCTTTGAATTTGCAAACGAATTTTAACAAGGAATTCGCTAAATTTCTACAAAATACGATAAACTGATGAACGTTTTCTTTATATTTCTTTTCATTAGACAGACAGCAATACACTTGATCAGTAACATTAATTTGCCCCAATTCTCTCCAATCATAACCATAACCTTTCACCATTCACCGATTTCATTGCAAATTCAGTCACATGACCCAGGTCTACCTACATACCTATTTCCTGCAGTTCCGAGCCTGTAATATCTACGTATCCAAATCGACTCTTTTTCATAACTTACAACTTCCTCTTCACTGCAACGTCCATTCCAGTATGTTTAAGCTCCTGTTCAGAACGGGAATAAGAGCTCTGTACAATGTACTGGACAATCCCACGTTTGTGTCGGAGCCTTGGTATATTTACCCGGCCAAACACAAAGCATCAGGTAGAATCGTTTCCGTTTTCATCTTTGACAAGACTAAGTTTGAAGCACAGGTTAGTCGACTTTTCTCCAACAGCTCCAGTGCCAAGAACCCGAAGGTGATCATCAGCGAATGCTATGAACTTATCAAGCACGAAGTGAACCAGTTGAGTAAATTGAAACATCCACAGATTCTTCAGCTATATGAAGTTCTAGAAGAAACCAAGACGAAATTCCTCTTTGTCAGCGAAAAAGTTACGTGTAATTTGCAGACGATTGATTTTGGCAAAGAATTAGATGAACTTAGTATTCAGAAGGGGTTGTTACAAACTGCAAAGGCTCTACAGTTTTTGCACAACTTTTGTTCTATTATCCACTTCAATCTCCAGCCAACTTCCATCTTCGTCAATGGTCAAGGTGATTGGAAACTCAGTGGGTTCAAGTTCCTACAGAATTTGAACGAGATTTCACCGCTGGAAAGAGAAAATTTCTACATCATGAACAACTCTTCGATGGTGCCCTTTGCAAACTTGAACTTGAATTTCACAGCGCCCGAGTTGATTATCGATTCTCTGCTGAAGCTAGACTTTGCTAACGATATCTGGTCCTTGGGTTGTATAATCTTTTACCTCTACAACAATGGAGAACAGTTGATCAACTGCTTCGACTCTAACAGTATTTCAGACTACAAGACAGAGTTCAGAAAGTTTGAAATGAAGTTTTACAACCACAAACCGACAGAGTTGAAGTATCTCTTGAAGAACATCCCTGAAAAATTGTACCCTATTTATTCACAAATCCTTGCCAGATACCCTCATGATAGAATCACCATAGACCAGTTTATTGATTCAGACTTCTTCAATGGAAGCTTGATCAGAGCCATGTTGTTTGTAGACGAATTCACGACTAAGACTATTGAGGAAAAATTGATATTTTTGTCTGGACTTTTGGAAACCAACGACACCAATACCAACTTGTTGGCTCAGTTTCCTCCTGCATTCCGTTCGCTGAAGCTATTGCCGTTGTTGGTGGACTTAGTGCAACACGAGTTGAGTGTGTTGAACGGAAACACACAGACTGTAGATTCTCAAACTGACAACTTGATCTCCCTGTCGCTTGACATAGTTTTCAAGATCTCGGGTAGTATATCTGGATTGACATTCCAAGACAAGGTCTATAACTCGTTGTTGAAAGACGATTCCAAAAACAAACAATATCCCAAGACATTCTCCAAGTTGTTGAACGCTTCTGTGAAGACGAGATTGACAGTGGTAGAAAACTACTCTATTTTGCAAGAAAAATTGAACGAAAAGCAGTTTGTAGATCTTTTCAAGGTAATGCTCGAGTTGGCAATGACTTCGACAGGCGGGGAAGGTCAAGCTAAACAGGACCAGATCAAGTTGCAAGATACATACTTACAATACTTGCCTAATGTCGTGGAAAAGATCGAGTTCCCATACATCAAGAACACATTGTTCCCCATGATCTGCCAAGTATTCAAGACGACAACGATTTTGTCAACAAAGTTGTCAACTATTCAAACGTTTGAAGTTATGGTAGATAAGAAGATTATCGACAAGATTATTGTCAACGATCAGCTTTTCCCCGTATTGAAGAATTTGAAGAGTAGGGACAAGCGAATAGTCAAGGTAATGTTGAATTTCTTCATGAAGTTAAGCAAGAGTGAACATTTATCGTTGCCACTCGAGGCGGTTGTGGAATCGGTATTACCGCAATGTTTGCTGCTTGCTTTCAGCTGTAATGATTGCACACAGCCAGAATTTAGACAGATGATGTCGATCATAAACGATATACAAAAGCATTTGATAGACACCAAAATGGAAGATCTTCCGGTTTCGGCTCCAACACACAATCGAGCCAATGGTTCACATGAGGCTACTAATTTCGAGGAGTTGATCTCGTCGCAAGCCATAACTGAAGGAAATAAGGAACACATTTTAAAGGGGCCACTGTCTAAAACAATAATGCAGCCACGTAGAATTTCGCAAGAAAAGCCTCCAGTCCCTTCTCCAAAGCCATCAACAAGAACAGGTCCAATACTTAAACCATCACCTTCTCCCCGAGCAACACCCAAACCTAGGGTGCCTCCTAAGACCACTAGTCCTATGACGTTGACACCGCATACTGCACGCAAGACTGGCTCACCACTATCGTTTGGAGCAGCTAGCAATGCTTCCAACAGCAGAAACAGCAAGTTGCTCAATACTTTGAACAGTACGTACGAAAGTAAGGCTACTGATGAAGATGACGAGTTCGACAACTTCCAGGAGGCGCCAATCACAAACACTACGATCAATTGGCTGTCTGCGGCAGCTAAGACATCACCAACAGCTACTGAGACACCTCGTATGACTGTGCGTCTGGCTCCCGTGCATTCGCAGTTGACTCCGACATCGTCAGTGTACCCTCCTGGATTCAACACTGTGTTGACTCCAAACAGTAACAAGATCCCAATGTCAAAGACGAACAATAACTACAACACTAGCTCCAATGGGAACGACAGTTTATTGGATCTCATATAGACGTGCCATGATTCTGATCTGCAAAATTTGGTTTTACGAAGTGGAATGTTTGGTAGGGTAGTATAAGGTTTTTTGTGACACACAGTAGTGACTTTTGATACTATACGAAATAGTGTAGTACATAGAACAGTAATTGGAATATAGAATAATGAAGAACATGTAAGACTCACTGGGAGTAGCAAGGTTATCCAGACGTCTCTAAGTTTTTAGAATAGATATAGACTCCACAGCTTTAGTATCTGAAGGTTGCAACAATTCCCCAATTTGGATGCGACAAGAAATCAGGGTGCGAAGGGAAAAGCGGTGGACGTATTGTTCGATTATGACGTCCAGGGATCGCCAGTTACAGCATGGCTCTGGGGTACAGGCACTGAAGACGGGACACTGCCCACGTTGATCCCCAGAATATCGTTCCCTGGAATATTATAGTCAGCCAACTATCTCGTTTAGATTCTTTGTGAATTCGCAGTCGTGGATGCGCAGCTCAGCAGAGCTGTTTAACAATTCTACCGACTTCTTGTACCAATTATAGTACAACGCATAATTCAAACGGAGAGCGACTTTTCAGTGGGCTCAGACTGCTGACCTATCAGCCACAAGAGAGATCATCTGATGCATCGTAAGAGCAGTGGTCCCACTGGATGGCACGTTTTTTGCGGTGCCCATGGCATGTTCCAGTGCCTGTCGCATACACTTAGTGCATAGAGAACAATACCGAAGTTCGGTGAGCAGGTAGTCGTTCCCGTCGTATAGTTGGGGAGGGGGCTAAACGAGGGACGCATACAGGCTCTACGCTATACGATTCACGTCATATTGTAGTAGGAAAATTTTGCTATGTAAATAGAGCTGGGATAAATAAATAAATAAATTAAGAAATAAATATGGAACTCCTGATCCACTCTTTTTGTTCAGTTTTTTTTTCCTTTCCACTGTATATATTTCCGAGAGTCTCTATAGGTATAACTACCGCTTCAACTCTACTTTGCTTCCTCCTATCACCGTGAGTCTAGACTGGTTCGTTCTATTGACTGTGACATCTGACAGCCGAATTTTTTCAATCTAGAATCTTTTTTCAGTCTCGTTCCGTGATATTTTGTCCTCGTATAGCATCATAAATTAGCACCAGCAACCAACCACTCGCTACAAACCACCACAACAGTCAAGATGGATATCGTTCTCGAGATCTGTGACTACTACTTGTTCGACAAGGTGTATGCCCAGGCATTGCCAAAAGGCGGTGCTGTTGACCAGTTTTTCCAGACTATTCCCTCGTTCAACTCTACTGGATTGAACTCTGCCAACTGGAAGCTCAACTCTTCCTTCATCACACCGGAGTCACCCCTCGCTTCGTTAATTGGAAAGTTGGCTAACTACCAAAACAAGTCCGAGATCTACGGTCCCCCCAACCTACTTCCAGCCACGGAATTCATCGACAGCTCGTTCTTGGCCAGATCCAACATCTTCAGAGAAGGTCTCTCTATTTTCATAGTAACAGCCATTTTCGGATGGTTTCTTTACTTCTCTGTCGCATCATTGTCGTATTTTTTCGTTTTCGACAAGAAAATCTTCAACCATCCCAGGTACTTGAAAAACCAGGTTTACTTGGAAATTCACCGTGCCACCACAGCAATCCCTACAATGGTGTTGTTAACCGCACCTTTCTTCATTTTGGAGTTGAACGGCTACTCGTTCTTGTACATGAATATTGATGAATCCACTGGTGGTTGGAAGGCTGTAGCCTGGCAATTCCCCAAGTTCATCTTGTTTACTGACTGCGGTATCTACTTCATCCACAGGTGGTTGCACTGGCCCTGGGTATACAAGAAGTTGCACAAGCCTCATCATAAGTGGATTGTTTGCACACCTTTTGCTTCGCATGCTTTCCATCCTGTAGACGGCTGGGCTCAGAGTTTGCCTTATCACCTCTACCCCTTGTTATTTCCTTTGCACAAAGTGTTATACTTGTTCTTATTTACATTTGTCAACTTCTGGACTGTGATGATTCACGATGGCCAGTACATGTCGAACGATCCATTTGTTAACGGTACTGCATGCCATACAGTCCACCACTTGTACTTTAACTACAACTATGGTCAATTCACCACGTTGTGGGATAGAATCGGTGGTTCATATAGAAGACCAGACGACTCGTTGTTTGTCAAGGAAAGCGACGCCAAGGAAGACAAGAAGGTGTGGTCCGAACAAACCGTGCAAATGGAAAAGATAAGAGGAGAATTGGAGGGTAAGGACGACGATAGAGAATATATTTCTTAGATTCAAACCAATAGCGAAAACTTTCAATATGCAATTCATTTCGTTCAATTTGTGTGTGTCGATTTCTTATAGTGCCGCGTAATTGACTTCTAATATGAAAAATATAATTATTTGTATGGTAGGGTGTAGATATTGACATTGGATAGGGAGTAGTAAAACATAGCTAGATAGCTAAGACGAGAACATTGTATGAGACGGGGTGTTAGTGAAAGAGGGGATTGAGAGAGTTTGACTTTGACCCTTCCAAAAAATATGGTTATCATATGGGTATATCATGAAATAGGATCATGAAATAGTGTAGATCCCATGCGGAGTGGATTGCAATATAGAGCACCTTATGTTAGTAAACTATGATAGAGTAGATATATAGAGTAGAAAAGATAGAGCAGAAGTTGAAGTTGAGTCAATTTCGGAAATCTGGCTCGATTTCCGTTCAAGGGCCGAAATCACTTCCCCAAGAAAACAGCAATAATCACATACTAAAATGATTAGGCTATCAACTGACTACTGCTATTGTTATCGCAGATATATTTAGGCTATCTTTTCGAGAGACGACACAGATGAGATAATCCTCGTAAAATAGGGATGACTCCACTTATCCAATCCAATACAAAAAAAGAAAGCAGAACATGCCTGCTGTTTCAGTATCCGGCAAGAGTCTACTATCAGTTCCTATCATTATTATTTTCATTATTATTACTATTATTATTATTTCCAGGCATTAGAATTATTATTGTGCACGTATTAAACGCTCAGCGCTCAGAAATGAAACACAAAGTACAATAAACGAAGCAGTAGATAAAGGCTAAGTAATACGAATCACACAATTCGCTGTTGGACTGTTATCTTGATCAGTGGTTAACCACGATAGTCGTCTTGGGGAAGCCTTTTAGAGCATCAGACGATTCCAAGAATATTCCTATCGCAGCCAAATTGCCCTATTGAGCCCTCCTTAGAACTGCTGAGACATGCAGGACCTGCCTTCGGTCCTTGGATGGCCCGTCTAATCCCAGTACCAAACGGCATCTGAAAACCAAGCTGCCCATAGCCGTATGTAGCTGTCACATGACCGGTTCCGGCCCACCTCGCTGAAAAATTATGTCATTTTCTGCGCAGAAACTCAGAAACGCTTATCTGCTCTTTTGTGTCACTTTGCCCACACGAATCTTCAACAAAAGCAATAACGCTATCACCCTACAATATCGTTATATACATTTCTTGCGTTTCATTTCTGCCAACATTCTACAAACTGCCTATTTGGTCGATGGCATTAGTCGAGTAGTCGTGTTCCTTCCCGGCCCATTTGTCACGTTTCGGCCCACTTTGTCTCCCATTCTTAGTTTCACAGGTTTAGTTTCTATTTGCCCCATGCATGCACCTTTTGGTTTTAGATGGGTTCATCTGGTTGATTCTATTTTGTACAACCGTTTCAATTTTAATCTTGAGATATCGTTAATCATCACAAAAAGGTGCCACCACTCTAATTAGCATGTTAAGTACGTGGTTTTGTGACTCTCGTCTAGTGAGCCCTTCACTATCTGGACAGGAATTTGTTTCGTTATCTTTGGAATGAGCCTATGCGGTTCAAAATGCCTATGATCTAGAAACAATCTGTTTTAGAAAACTACTGTTGCATTATAGCACTTAAGATTCTTTATCTTTTTTTTTATCTTGACTTGTTGATAATTTTTCAGACTTCAATTAATTTTTCACAACTCTGATTTATATTTAACCATCCAGTTCTCCAACTTTGTAACATCAACATTTTTATTTCATCACTACACACAGAATAGCAATAGAAAATGTCCCTTCTTGCTGTTACTTTGGACCAAGGTGCCGGATATGGTGTCGTGGTTGGCATTGGTGCCCTTTTTGCTTTTGGTATGATTTTCACCACTTATGTATTAAGAAGATACAATAAAGAAATCATTACTGCTGAAGAATTCGCAACTGCAGGTAGATCGATCAAAACTGGGTTGATTGCTGCTGCCGTTGTTTCTTCATGGACTTGGGCTGCTACCTTGTTGACTTCCACAACTATGGTCTACAACAATGGTATTTCTGGAGGATTTTTCTATGCTGCTGGTGCTACTTGTCAAATTACTCTTTTCGCCTGTTTGGCCATTAAGGGTAAGGAAAGAGCCCCTGGTGCGCATACTTACTTGGAAATCGTTAAAGCTAGATACGGCACCACCTGTCACTTGGTCTATGTTTTCTGGGGTCTTGCTACCAACATCTTGGTCACGGCCATGTTGTTGACTGGTGGTTCTGCCGTGGTCAATGACTTGACTGGAATGCACGTTGTTGCAGCTATTTTATTGTTACCACTTGGTGTTGTCGCTTATACACTTTTCGGTGGTCTTAAGGCTACCTTCTTGACAGATTACGCCCACACCGTCATTATGGTTGTAATTATTTTGATCTTTGCCTTCACCACCTGGGCTACTTCTGATGTTTTGGGTTCTCCAGGTGCTGTCTGGGAAGCTGTTACTGCATTGGCTGAAACCCAACCAAGAGATGGTAATGCTGGAGGTTCTTACTTGACCTTGCACTCCAGATCTGGTGGTATTTTTTTCGTCATCAATATCGTTGGTAATTTTGGTACCGTGTTCTTGGATAACGGTTACTTCAACAAGGCTTTCGCTGCCAACCCTGGAGCTGCCTTACCTGGATATGTTCTTGGTTCTCTTGCCTGGTTCGCTATTCCATGTTTCACTTCTTTGACCATGGGATTGGCTGCTTTGGCTTTGGAAGGTACAGATGCTTGGCCAACAGACCACAAGATGACTCCCCAAGAAGTCTCTGCTGGTCTCGTTCTTCCAAATGCCGCCGTTGCCTTGTTGGGTAAGGGTGGTGCTGCCTGCTCGTTACTTATGGTTTTCATGGCTTGTACATCTGCTATGTCTGCTGAATTAATTGCTACTTCATCTATCTTCACTTATGATATTTACAGAACTTACATCAACCCTGAAGCTACCGGTAAGAAATTGATCTGGGTTTCTCACATTTCCGTCATTGGGTACGCTTACGTCATGGCTGGTTTTGCTATTGGCTTATACTACGCTGGTGTATCTATGGGTTACTTGTACGAGTTAATGGGTATCATTATTGGTGGTGCTGTATTGTCATCTGCCTTGTGCTTGCTTTCAAAGAGACAGAATGTTCAAGCTGCTATTTTCACTCCTCCTATCGCCACAGCTCTTGCTATTATGTCTTGGTTGGTTTGCACCAAGAAGATGTACGGTTCCATTAACCTTACAACCACCTTCATGGACGATCCTATGTTGACTGGTAACGTTGTTGCCTTGTGCTCTCCATTGATCTTTGTTCCTTTACTCACCATCATCTTCAAGCCACAAAACTTCGACTGGCAAATCTTGAAATCCATTCGTAGAGTTGATGAAGAGGAAGAAATCTTGGAAGCTGAACATGTAGCAGTTGATCACGAAAAGGTTCATCCAGTTAAGTCCCAAGTGTCAGTTATTGCTAGCGAATTGGTGGATCTCGAAAAGGACAAATACGCTGAAGAAGAATTGATGTTGCATAACTCTTTCAAGAAGGCTGTCATTATTTGTGTTGGTTTGACTCTTTGTCTTTTGATTCTTTGGCCAATGCCAATGTACGGTACTTCCTACATTTTTTCCAAGCGTTTCTTCACCGGTTGGGTGGTAGTTATGTTCATTTGGATTTTCTTTACTGTGGGTATGGTTATCATTTATCCTATCTACGAAGGTAGATTCGCTCTCTACAATACTTTCAGAGGTATGTACTGGGATTTGACTGGTCAAACTTGGAAGTTGAGAGCATGGCAACAAGAACATCCCGAGAAGATGCATGCTGTTGTTTCGCAAGTGAGTAACCAAATATTAGCTGCTACTCAATCTCAAATCTACGAAGGTAAGACAGTGTTCAATGGAGCCATTACTCCTCGTAACATAGACGACGAAATTAGTGATCTCAAGAAGGACTCCAATTAGTTCAAGTTTTATTTAATTCTATTTATTTTCAGAAGATCCTGGGGATTCTTCAGTGGTGTGAGTTTTTTAGTTTACATTTTATGTGTATGTTTTAATCAATATTGTGAGAAATGAATACAACAGTTTCCAGTAAACCATGATATCTAGATAAATAATTTACAGCAAAATTCGAGGATCCTTGTTGTACTCTGTACTTGTTGTATTAGTTCAATTTCTTAAAAATATCGCCAGAACAATCAATTGTCATCAAGTCTAGAGATTTTTGTATGGTTATTATTATTTTTTGCACCCATAGGGGGAACAGCAAAGAGCAGTTGACTGGATAGAATCATTTTGAAATTGTTATTGCAACAGCCCAGGTCTTGGCTGTGGCCTAGAAGACGTTATCTGAGGATTGCTTTCGACTGCGATAAAGCAATTCCAGTGTGAACCTACCCCACAAGAAACAACCACTGAAATATCGCTTATGCGATTAGTCCCAAAGCGGCAGTAGGTGCAGCCTCAGGTCAGATGACCTGAGCCATTGGATAAGAGATAAGGATTGACAAGAAAATATACAGGTGGCTCCGATCCGGATAACACAGGGGAGAAAATTGGGAGAGTGGATTCTGGTTATGAGCGCGGGGATAGATATATCTTTCGCCAATGATAACGTGCGATAGAGATATCCCGATACCATGGGTGTCCTGATAGAACGAGTGCGACTCAGGGCGACTTTTATCATATCAGAGCCCTGGATTAGGGCCGGGGTGGGCCATTTGTCAGTGCCTTATGGTGCGATAGCAACGGAGTACTGTGATAGGACAGAAGGGACAAATATGTGAGGGAGATGACATCAGCTAAGAAAGTGAATGCGAAGACTGTAAACGCTAAGAAAAGAAAATTGCACCAATAGGGAGAGTGATAAAACGTCCGATAAGTCAGGTGCCAACAGTTTGCAATTAGCAGCCATTTCGTCCAACTGACCAACCTCGTACCTGATGCTTAATCAACAACTCGGCTTCAAAGATTTAGACAGACAACAGGACGAGAGGTTGCAAACTTCCTGTTTGAACCAGATGTTGTCCCAACAAGACAGACGTGATGGGGCTCGGTAACCGTTGCTGTTAGGAGAAGCTGGTCAATACGAACTTGCGCTGGAACGAGGTACGAGGGTTCTACTGGTTGTTCCTTTGGAAGAGAATTAGCCTGCGGTGGGCCGTCGCGGACAGCTGCGAAATTCGTCGTCTGCACATAGCTTTAATACCAGATGCGCGTGCCTCGCGGAACCATTCCGTTTAGGAATATCGGACCTTAGTTAAGACAGACAGTGGGGCTAAAGTGCCTCTTGAAATGGCTAGCTAATAGTGTGGGACGATTTGTGGCCCGGTCGCTCTTACAAGATGGGCCATGTTTCGGCGGCTGCCAACGCCTATCGCTATTATTCTGTTATTGTCGCTACATTTCCATAGCGCAGTAATGCTTTCTGTAGTACTGGGAAATTTTCAGTGCAGTGCTTACTTGCGCTGGCGAGAAAGAGAGTCTTCAAGAGTAGGTCTCGTACGAACCAAGAGATACGAAGCCGTATTACCTCAACTGGCCGTATTCCACCATCTGCTACGAACCGACACAGTCATAGCCATAGACGCGTAAACGCTACCGTTGCACCCATAAGGTCAGGCCTCCACCGTTATCGCAATCTTGCGTCTATCAAGCTTGTTTCTGAGTTGATTGTGTCACATTATTTTTTCGCGATATCGGAATTCTCCAGACTATTTCCAAATTGGAGGATCTGATTGAGGCCGAGATTACCATATATAGACGGAGATGCCCGCCAGAGTTGATTTCGTCGAATGTAGGACTGGAGAATAAACCAGTTCGACTTCACTTTCAGCTGAATCTCAACTTTGCTGTTGCAGTCTCACAAGTCATAACTTCATACTACTGCTCATCTTTGCTGCCACAGTAGTCCATTCAGGTTAATTTTTCACCTGCCATTGTCACCCGAAATCGATCTCGACGTCGATTCCACCACAACTAATATCCACACATAACATGTCCTATATAGGCTGGTCCGTCCAGGACTGGATCCAGTTCCATTACCAGTCCACTCCCAATGAGTCGTTTGCACTCTTACAAGAATTGCTCGGGGACCAGAACAAGGCTCCAGAAGACCCAGCCTGGATCTCGTTGGCTACGCTCGACAATTTAAAGCATCAGTGGCATTTCTTGCAGTCCAAGTCCAACAAGTTGGACTTGCCCTTGTATGGTGTGCCTGTGGCCATAAAAGACAATATTGATGTCAAGGGTTTTGAAACGACCGCCGCCTGTCCATCTTTCGCCTATTCGCCAGAAGACGATGCCACCACAGTAAAATTGTTGAGAAACGCTGGAGCCATCGTCATTGGTAAAACAAACTTGGATCAGTTTGCTACCGGCTTAGTTGGAACCAGATCTCCATACGGAATCACCCCCAACACCTTCAACAAAGACTACGTCAGCGGAGGCTCTTCTGCTGGCTCTGCATCAGTTGTAGCCAGAGGTATTGTACCAATTTCCTTGGGTACAGACACTGCTGGTTCTGGAAGAGTCCCTGCAGCTTTGAACAATATCATAGGGTTGAAACCAACCAAGGGTGTTTTTTCCTGTGCTGGTGTCGTTCCAGCCTGTAAGTCGTTGGACTGTGTCTCCATCTTTTCACTCAACTTGCAAGATGCCCAGTTGGTATTCAATATCATGGCCCAAGAAGATGCCCTCAACGATGAATACTCGAGGCCATTGCCTGCAAACCCATTGATCAAATTCCCAGCTACACCCAAGATAGCCGTTCCCACCAACTTATTGTGGTTTGACGAAACCGAAAACCCCAAGATTTATAACAAGGCTGTTGATCACTTCAAAGAAAATGTCGGTGCTGAATTGGTACCATTGAATATTGATCTTTTATTGGACTTGGCCAAGTGTTTGTACGAAGGTCCTTGGGTTTCTGAGAGATTCGCAGCCACGAAAGATTTTTTCGCAACCAACCCTCCAGCAGCAGATTTGGACCCTACAGTGACTCAAATTATCAAGGGAGGTGAAAAGCATTCTGCTGCTACTGCCTTCGAATATGAATACAAAAGACAAGGTATCATCCAAAAAGTATCCAAATTGTTGGAAGGCATCGATGCTATAATAGTACCTACTGCACCTCTCAATCCAACTATTGCGGAAGTAACAAAAGAACCAATTAAAGTCAACGCCAACCAAGGTACTTACACCAACTTTGTAAATTTGGCTGATATGTCTGCGTTGGCTATTCCAGCAGGTTTTCGCTCCGACGGTTTACCATTTGGTATTACGTTGTTGTCGCACAAATTTAACGATTACGCACTTCTCGACTTGGCTAGTCGTTATTTGAAGGGTGTAGACTCAACAGAGAAGCGCTTCTACGGCTGTTTGAAGGATAAGCCAGTTTCCAGCTTGGGAGATGAATTGCTTCCTAATATTCCAGGTTTCGACCCAGAACTGCAAATCAAATTAGCCGTAGTTGGTGCCCACTTAAAGGGTTTCCAATTACACTGGCAATTAGAAAAAGTCAGAGCCAACTTGATTGAGTCTACCACTACATCAGGAAACTATAAGCTCTACGCCTTGCCCAAGACTGGACCAGTTGCGAAGCCAGGCTTGAGGAGAGTCACTGAAAATGGTACCAAAATTGCTCTTGAAGTGTATGCCGTTCCAAAGGAAACTTTCGGAGACTTCATTGCCATGGTTCCAGAGCCTTTGGGAATTGGATCTGTAGAGTTGACATCTGGTGAATGGGTGAAGTCTTTCATTTGCGAGGAAGTTGGATACAATGCTCCAGGAACAACCGATGTTTCGTCCTTCGGTGGATGGAAGAATTACCATGAACACTTAGCTCAGG
This sequence comes from Scheffersomyces stipitis CBS 6054, assembly GCF_000209165.1. Lineage (NCBI taxonomy): Eukaryota > Fungi > Ascomycota > Pichiomycetes > Serinales > Debaryomycetaceae > Scheffersomyces > Scheffersomyces stipitis. The sequence goes on from NC_009068.1 coordinate 1,263,491, forward strand.
AAGCAAAGGCTCAAAAGAAACCATTCAAATCTGTTTTGGTTGCCAACAGAGGTGAGATCGCCGTCAGAATCATCAAGACCTTGAAAAGATTGAATATTAAGTCGATTGCTGTATACTCTGACCCAGATAAGTATGCCAAGCATGTATTGATTGCCGATGCTGCTGTTCCATTGCATGGAACTTCGGCTGCTGAAACCTATATCGCAGTCGAAAAGATCATTCAGGCTGCTAAGGATACTGGTGCCGAAGCCATTATTCCTGGTTACGGGTTCTTGTCTGAAAATGCTGATTTCTCTGACCGCTGTGGAAAAGAAGGAATTGTCTTTGTAGGTCCATCTGGTGATGCTATCAGAAAATTGGGTTTAAAGCACTCAGCCAGAGAAATTGCCGAAAAGGCTGGGGTTCCTTTGGTACCTGGTTCCGGTTTAGTTAAGGATGCTCTCGAAGCCAAGGAAATCGCAGCCAAGTTGGAATATCCTGTCATGGTTAAATCAACAGCTGGTGGTGGAGGTATTGGTTTACAAAAAGTTGATTCAGAAAAAGACATTGAGCGTGTTTTTGAAACAGTTCAACATCAAGGTAAATCGTACTTTGGCGATGCTGGTGTTTTCTTAGAGAGATTCGTAGAAGACGCCAGACATGTTGAAGTCCAGATGTTTGGAGATGGTAAGGGAAGGGCCATTGCTCTTGGCGAAAGAGATTGTTCTTTGCAACGTCGAAACCAGAAGGTTATTGAAGAAACTCCTGCTCCAAACTTGCCAGAGGCTACAAGACAAAAGATGAGAGATGCAGCCGAATCCTTGGGTGCCAGTATGAATTACAAGTGTGCCGGTACTGTTGAATTTATCTACGACGAAAAGCGTGATGAATTCTACTTCTTAGAAGTCAATGCCAGATTACAAGTTGAACATCCAATTACTGAAATGGTGACGGGCTTAGACTTAGTGGAGTGGATGTTGTACATTGCTGCTGATGATCCCCCAGATTTCTCTCAAAAAATCGAAGTCACTGGTGCTTCTATGGAAGCCAGATTGTATGCTGAAAACCCAGTGAAGGATTTCATGCCTTCTCCAGGCCAATTAACCGAAGTCAAGTTCCCAGAATGGGCCAGAGTTGATGGCTGGGTTGAAAAAGGTACTGTTATCTCTGCTGAATATGATCCTACTTTGGCTAAGATCATTGTTCACGGAAAGGACAGAAATGATGCTTTGAAGAAGTTGAGACAAGCTTTGGATGAAACAGTTGTTTTCGGCTGTATCACAAACATTGACTACTTAAGATCGATTATCAACTCGTCTATGTTCGCCGAGGCCAAGGTTGCCACCAAGGTATTGGATTCCTACGATTACAGACCTACGGCTTTTGAAATCATAAGCCCAGGTGCTTACACAACCGTACAAGACTACCCTGGTAGAAAAGGCTACTGGCACATTGGTGTTCCTCCTTCTGGTTGTATGGACGAGTACTCCTTCAGAGTTGCCAACAGAATTGTTGGTAACGATAAGGTTGCTCCTGGTATTGAGATCACCTTGAATGGTCCAAAGTTATTGTTTCACCATGATGCTGTTATAGCAGTTACTGGTGGAGCTGTTGAAATTGATATCAATGGATACAAGGTTGAACAATGGGCTCCTCTCCATGTCAAGAGAGGAGACAAGGTGTCAATTGGGAAATTGACTACTGGTTGCAGAGCTTACTTGGCTATTAGAGGAGGCATTGACGTCACTGAATACTTAGGCTCCAGATCTACTTTTGCGTTGGGTAACTTGGGTGGCTATAATGGTAGAGTTTTGAAATTGGGTGACGTTTTATTCTTGGGTCAACCGGAAATTTCTAGTTGTACTTTGCCAGCTCCGATTTCTGAACCATCTAACATTGCTCCATCATTGATTCCTAATTACGACAACAAAGTTTGGCAAGTTGGTGTTACATGTGGACCTCACGGTTCTCCTGATTTCTTCAAACCTGAAGCGATTGAAACTTTCTTCAAGGACACTTGGAAAGTTCATTACAATTCTAATAGATTTGGTGTTAGATTGATTGGCCCAAAGCCTGTTTGGGCTAGACCGGATGGTGGTGATGCAGGTTTGCATCCTTCCAACACTCATGACTACGTTTACTCTTTAGGTGCTATCAACTTCACTGGTGATGAACCTGTTATCTTGACTTGTGACGGTCCATCCTTAGGTGGGTTCGTCTGTGCTGCCGTTGTTGTGGAATCTGAAATGTGGAAAATCGGTCAAGTAAAGCCTGGTGAACAAATTCAATTCATTCCAATTTCCTACGAAACTTCGATTGAATTAAAGAACCAACAGGACAAAATCATCGAAAACTTGACTGGTGACTTGCCTTCTTTTGATGGTAAGGCAATCAAGCCGGAAAATCCTGTCTTATTTGAATTCCTGGCTTCGTCCAACGCTCCAAAGGTTGTTTATCGTCAAGCAGGTGACCGATACATTTTGGTAGAATACGGTGAAAACTGTATGGACTTGAATACTTCGTACAGAATTCAGAGATTGATTGAAATGGTTGAAGAACACAAGACTAGAGGAATTGTTGAAATGTCTCAAGGTGTTAGATCAGTTTTGATCGAGTTCAACCGCGAGGTTACCCAGGATGAACTCTTGAAGACGTTGATTTCTTACGAAAAAGAGATCTTTTTCATCAACAAGTGGGAAGTTAAGTCGAGAATCATTAAATTGCCAATGGCCTTTGAAGACAAGAAGACTTTGGATGCTGTTAAGAGATACTCAGAGACCATTAGAAGTGAGGCACCATGGTTACCAAACAATGTTGACTTCATAGCTAACATCAACGGCATTACTAGAGAAGAGGTCAGAGATTTGGCATATACTGCTAGATTCATGGTGTTGGGTCTCGGTGATGTCTTCCTTGGTGCACCTTGTGCAGTTCCATTGGATCCAAGACAAAGACTCTTGGGTACGAAGTACAACCCATCTAGAACATATACTCCTAACGGAACTGTGGGTATTGGTGGTAGTTATATGTGTATCTACACCATGGAATCACCAGGAGGATATCAATTGATCGGCAGAACTGTTCCTATTTGGGATAAGTTGACCTTGGCTTCTCATTCTGGTGACAAGCCATGGTTGTTGAGACCATTCGATCAAGTTGAATTCTATCCAGTTAGCGAAGAAGAAATCGACAAGTTCTCTGAAGAAATGAATGCTGGTAAGTTTAAGGTCGATATTATTGAAACTGTCTTCAAACACGGCAAGTACTTGGAGTGGATCCAAGAACATTCTGACTCAATTGCTGAATTCCAGAAGAACCAAGGGGGTGAGAAGTTAGAAGAATTCAACCGCTTGATCCAGATCTCGAACAGTGAATTGGAAAAATCTGGTACCAAAATTGTAGAAGACGAATCCTACGACGACACCCACGAATTGGTTTACTCGGAATACTCTGGTAGATTCTGGAAATCCTTAGTTGAGACTGGTGATGAAGTTAAAGCTGGTCGTGCATTAATTGTTGTTGAAGCTATGAAAACTGAAATGGTTGTCTCTGCACCAAGAGACGGTAAGGTTGTCAAGATCTACCATAAGAACGGTGATATGGTGGATGCTGGAGATTTGGTTGTTGTTCTTGCATGATAAATTATAAAAATAAAGAATTTTGAATTAATGTATAAATTATACTAATTGACGATTGTTTTTCTTGTACATGTAAATCATTTGTGAATAAGCCCATAGGAATAAGCCCATAGTAGGAATATGGCTATCTTTTTGCACCCAATATGAGCACGTGCCATTTCACATGACTAGAGGATTCGCGTTTTGTTTCGAGAACTTATTTACTTCAGATCTACTTACAGCTCCAGATAATCTTGAAAATTTCAATATATATTAGTGGTACTCTTTTCAGTTGGAGCTTTTCCATTATCAAAATTGGTTTTAATTGAGATGAGCACCAGTCTCAATGCTGCAGCTTTGCAGCCTGAACAGTGGACAGTTTCAGCCAACGAAGCCCTCAAGTTATACGTGACCGATCCTGACGGAGCCACTAATTTTCAGGCCAGTTTCACATATCCTCTCTTTGGAGAAGCTGAGACGATTTACGGATACAAGGATCTTGTAATTTTCTTGTGTTTTGACCATTTCACGTTTTATCCGTTCTTGAACACAAAGTATGCTGATAAACTCAAAGATCCTGAGATTGTCGATGTCAAGGCAGTCGTCCAGAAATACTTACCTGAGTCTACCATCTACAAGGATGAAGCCAAATGGGCAGATGCCATTAAAAATGAAAAAGATACATACCAAATTCCTGGAGAATTGGTTGATTCTTTTGAGCAAGATGTGGAAGGAAAATTGGCAACGTTTGACATCTACAAGATCAACTTGAAGGACGCTGCAGGCTTGGAGTTGCATAAAAGATTGCAGATCTTGGTGCTACTTTTCATTGAAGCCGGTTCGTACATTGATGCTTCTGATGATTTGTGGGATGTGTATCTTCTCTACCAATCTGTAGAGGGCCAGGAAGATCCATCCATTGTTGGATTCACCACTGTCTACAACTATTGGAAGTATGGTGGATCTGAAAAGTTTGACAATGACGAACAGTTTGTAAGATTGAAGATTTCACAGTTTGTTATATTGCCTATGTACCAGGGACAGGGATTGGGAGGTCAGTTCTACTCGAAATTGTTTGACATATGGCACAAGGATGAGAAGGTCGTAGAGATAGTAGTGGAAGACCCCAACGAGAGCTTTGATGATTTGAGAGACAGATCAGATTTGGTGAGATTAAGTAAATCGCTCAAGTTGACAGATATAACTACTAAACTCACGCTGGAGTGGAAGGAAAAGGAGAGACAAAAGTTGAAGTTGGAAAAGAGACAGTTTTCCCGACTCTTGGAGTTGGTTTTGCTTTACCTTTTCAAGAGGAACGCAGGCAGCGACACCAAGAAAGACATAAGGTTATTCATCAAGAAGAGAATATACGAAAAGAACATTGAGGGATTAAAGACTTTGGATGACAACAGCAAGAAGGACAAGTTGCAGACAGCCTATGTTGCACTTGAGGAGGACTACTACCGAATCTTGGGAGATATCCAGTTGCCAGTCAAGAGAGAAGGAGATGGAGAAGAGAATGGCAATGTGAAGAAGACGAAGGTCTAGACATGTGCAATTATCAATAAAAGTAAAGTAAAGTAAAGCAAGAAAAGAAAGTAAATACAGTAATGTAGAAGCACAAGTACTCTTATTTAGTAGGGTGTCATTTAGTAGAGCAATTGACATAATGTAGAGCTCAATTGTAGTCGATATTGTACTGGTGGTACATGCTAAAGCAGTGAATAGCAATTATTGTATGAGCAGCGGTAGATGATGAAAAATGTAGCAGTGGTGCATATTGCTTTTCCTTAATTCCCAATAAGGTACAAGACCCGGCAGCTAGAACCCGAGGTAACGGTGACTTGACTAATGAGGCAACCGGCAACAGACAGAGCAGAGTTGGCTACCTGGTCGCAAGTCAACGTAGATGAGCCACACAAAATGGGCCAAGACGAGCTGTTCAGCCGTTGTAGCCGGCACTGAAAGCGAGAGTCGGAAATAATGACGTAGCACCAGAATCAAAACTACAATAATTGTTCCAATCTTTAATCACATTCTCGTCATTTAGATAAGTCAAGAAGTTGAAGGGGCCTTGCATATGTGCTTGTGTCAGTTCGTGACGCTATGACTTCATCGCTATCGGTGAGTTCCAGATAAAAGCCATTGGACAGGAAGACCCATGACGTCATCTCGTCAGTCTCTGCAGTCGTGTCATGTGCGCAGCCTCAGCTGATGATGGAGACATCTGCCTCGCCGGCAGGACAAGTGCCGTAAGGGCAAGAAGCGCGACATTGTGCCATTTAGGTCAAGAGCAAAGTCTGGCAGAGATAAGGCGACTAGGAACCACCACAAACACGTCCCTTCTGTGGTGACTAGCAGAATGGTACCACGCCACCAAAACGCAGCGCTCCCAGTTACTCCGGAGCTAACAGCAGCCAGCCAAAACTCACTTCTTATTGGACAATTGCTGTTTCTTCCTCCCAATTGCAATTGACACAAACCAGCCGTACACTCCCAGCTTTTCCCTCCCTTCCAGGCTAAGCAAGAATAGTGGTTGCATCGCTCCTGCACAGCGCCATTCTTCCACCATTGTTCCTTCGTGAAACCATGTCCTGCAGATAGACGATATGGCCCACTCTCGAGCCCCATCCATAAATTTCAGTTCATCCCCCTTTTCGAGGAGTATAAATATGATGGAAAATTTCCAATTGAATCCTCCCTCCAGCTTTTGAGTTTTTGGTTCTCATCCTCACCTTCGTGCCACGCTTCTATACTTATCCACCATGCACAGAACATATTCCTTGAGATCGCAGAAGGCTCCTACTGCTGCGCAATTGCAGTCTCCCCCACCACCTCCTTCCACCACCAAGTCCAAGTTCTTCGGTAAGGGAGGAATTGCTTCTACGTTCAGAAAGTCCGTGGCCGGTGCTACAGGACCCGAATTGTCGAGAAAGTTGTCGCAATACATCAAGATGGAGAAGAACGTCATGAGAGCCCTTGAGTTGACTGCCGGTGAACGTCGTGACGTAGCCAAGCAGTTGTCCGCCTGGGGTGAAGAAAACGACGACGATGTTTCCGATGTCACCGACAAGTTGGGTGTCTTAATTTACGAAATTGGTGAATTGGAAGACCAGTACATCGACAAGTACGACCAGTACAGAATCACCTTGAAGACCATCAGAAACATCGAAGCCTCCGTCCAACCTTCCAGAGACAGAAAGCAAAAGATCACTGATGAAATCGCCCACTTGAAGTACAAGGACCCTCAGTCGCCAAAGATTCCTGTTTTGGAACAGGAATTGGTCAGAGCCGAAGCCGAATCGTTGGTTGCTGAAGCTCAATTGTCCAACATCACCAGAGAACAGTTGAAGGCTGCCTTCAACTACCAGTTTGATGCTACCAGAGAATTAGCTGAAAAGTACGCTTTGATTGCTGGTTACGGTAAGGCCTTGTTGGAATTGTTGGACGACTCTGCCGTCACTCCTGGTGAAACCAGACCTGCCTATGATGGTTACGAAGCCTCCAAGCAGATCATCATCGACGCTGAAAACGCCTTGGCTTCATGGACCTTGGACTCTGCTGCTGTCAAGCCTACCTTATCTTTGCATCAAGAATACGACGAAGACGAAGTGGAAGAAGACGGAGTTGTTGAAGCTGCTGAGGAAGAATTCGCCAAGCACGACGAAGAAGAAGAAGTGCAAAACTAGGATAACTGAAAAAGTAATTTTCATCAAAACTTAATTTCAAATGATTTCTTATCCTCAATTTCTTCATTTCTTCTTCTCAGTCAATTGTTACTATTGAAGCCGATTGTCACCAATTATTCATTGTTTAACTTTGACTTGACTGGTTGTTTTCCCAGAATTCCAACCACCTTATGTTTTTATGTTCTTTGCCTGTTCGATTCTTGTGTCATTATATGAAAACTATGTTGTATTAGTATTTTGGAATAGTGGACCCTACCTCGTCTATATTAACCATTTAGTTAGCTTAAGTAATAATATCTGGTATGTACACTTCGAGTCGTAGCCCACCCTTTCTTTCATTTGGTCAGCATTAGATACTATACTCTACTAATTGACCTACTTGCAATACAATACATGTTTATTATCTTACAATCATACATTACTTTCTACTTTGCTTGCAGTTTACATTACATTCCATTCCTATAATCCCACATCACCTTTCTTGATTACTTCCTCAAAATTATAAAGAACCCCATTCTCATAACCACTGCGTTTCCCAATTGGGATCATCTGCACTTACATCGAGATTTTCAGAACTAATTAGCGACTTTCCCGTTTTTTGACTTATGCAGTAGCCAGAAACAGCTTCATTGCATGATTATTCTCCCATCCTGCATGACTATGAAGGGTATCTTGACTTGGAATGTAAATCTCTGTATGGTTAGATCATGGATTACCTCAAGGGATCTGCACGATAATGTCGATAGCCTCGCCAGAAAGGATACCATAGCTGTCTGACGCCTGCGGCAGTACGTATATTCCAACCATGTCATTAGTAGCTAGTGCTAGGATACTAGCAAAGGAATTGGCAGCCAAGGTTCGAGTAATGGGAATTTCTAATTCTTCATTTATGGTTTTAGATCGACTCGGAATCAAATCTGAAAATTTGATAGTGTAATACTGCCCCTCATTTGTCGTGGATCCAATTCCGAATGGCTGCGAAAATGTCGTGTTTTCTCTGTGTACATTTTCATATAGATTACCATATGTTCTGGTGCGAGATTGAATTAGCTGATGGAATTTCAACAATTTGGTATGGTTGCTTTCCTCTTCTGATTGCTGGCTAGATTCGGCAGGAACATATGTTTGTGCTCCTTTGGTAGACACTCCACTACGAGATTCGAGGTTCCCAAACGAGAGATTGAAGACATCATTGGAAAGCGTAGACAAGTCTGCAGCTTCATTCTCTAGCTCTTGTTCAATATTTTGATCCAATTCGAAGTCATTAACTTCCTCTTCTCTATACTCTTCAAAACTCCTGAGAATAACATCTCTTCCTATTTCGTACTCTGGGATATTCAAAGTCTCAACACGGCGAATCACGCCTATTTCTCTTAGCATCGAATGGACCAGAGTGCTATTGAATGTGAGAGTTTCGTTTCTGGTTGTGTTCACAGGTTCATTATACAATGAATTCGCTAGAGTTAAGCGATTCACAAAGTTGAGGAAAGGACTGAAGTTAGGATTAAGGGCTTCCATGATTTCATTAACTTTCATTTGATCATCATGTTGTATTTCAAATTTATCAGTATGAATATCAAGCATTCTCTGTTCGTATGTTCTAACTGCCTCTTCTAGAATAGATTGAGGAATAGTTATTTGAGAAATTTCATCCACCAAAAGACGTTGGAGTTTTCTCTTCGTGCCAGTGACTTTCGTTGTACATGTAACAATACTGGAAGGCTCTTGAGCAACCGAAGGGCTACTAGAATTCGATTGTTGCTCAGAAACGAGAAAATGAGGATCATTTGTGATATTTAAATTATCTTGTCTTTCTTCTAGTATATCCTGACTTAAATTGTTGTTCTCCAAATCTAGATCAACAAGCAAATCGTTGACTTCTTCAATATTGTTATTTGTTGAGACTATGTCACCATCGTTGTTAAATTCAAATTGTACATCTTCTTGAGTGATGGTACTGTAATTGATACTTCTATTGAATAAGTCATCTACAAGAGCACTTTCGTCCCTAGAACTATTGACATCAAATATACTTCTGGAGCCATTCTTTGTCTTATCGTTGATTTGGAAGAGACTAGTACAATTTTCCGTAGGAAATTGCATTTGATCCATTTGCAGAATTTCTAACCTTCTTCTTCTCTTTACCTTTTGATTTTCATCATACTCCATTTCTTCTATAAAATCAATGGCAGAAGGGATAAAATCAATCTCAATATTGAAATTGGGGTCATTCTCAAGCAAAACTTGTTTCTTCACAACTTGTTCAAATACGTTAGCCACGTTATAAGTCTTTTCCAGTCTGTGTAATTGAAGCACATCTCGATTCAACTTTGCATTAACAAAGGCTACATCGTTGAGAAAGAAGTTTATTTTGGACTTGTAGAGCATAGAGATCCCATACATCATGTTGGACAAGTAGCGAATGTTTCTTTCTTTGCTGATACCTATCAACTCCTCGCATACCTGGGGTATAGAAGTAGTGAGAATGTCTCGTTTGACTGAAGTCTTGTTATTAATTTTTGATCCAAGCGTGGCCATTAGCCATGCTGTTTGTAAACCCGTAGAAGAATCCATTTGCTTGTTAGAGGTATTCTGTTTTGAACAAATCTGTTCCCATATGCGAAAATGAAAGATATCTATTCTGTGGTTAATTCGCAGCAAATGGTAGATTTATTCGTAAGAAAAATCCAGTTATGTTACAAGTAACAATCCCAACGTGATCGGAACGACTTATATTAAATAAAGTAAGCAATGCAAGGAATGAAAGACACTTTTGAATCGGATAAGAAATGAAATAAACACACAAATAAAGCAATAAATACACTAATAAATAAATAGATAAAGAAATAGATAGCTAGTATATTACTTCCAAAACTATAGTACCGAACTGAAAACCTGTTTATGTCATTTTGTAATTTAAGTTTCGTAACTTATCATAAGTAACTGCTAGCCATTTGACGGTTAGCTCGAAATCACTCTCTTGTACCGATTCATGGAGATTGGTGAATGTGCTGTATTTGAATCGGCTGTTAAGATAATCTGTACTAGAGTTGACAGAGAACTTGGGAAGCCCATAGATAACATGGTTGAAGTATGCTTCTTTCTGTTTCTCGTCATTTCCATTGCCATTCTGGAGAAACTGGTAATCTCTCGGGTTCAAAGTAAGCTCACGCTCCAAATGGAGCAACTTGTGATTGGATACCTTGAACTGGGCAAAATGAGCAAACTTTTTATAACATCTATACCAAGGGTAATCTTCGATTAATCCCTCTTGAACTTTTTTATTCCACTTGTCGAAAATCAACGATTGGTGTGTCAAGTCGTTGAGTAACACCTGAAATTGCGAAAGCAAGTCAACGAATCTCACTGTAGGTTCGTCTTTCAAATCTCGCTTGAGATCCAGTAAAATGTACGATTTGTTTATAAGATACGAGGAAACTTTGTCTTGACCCCACTTCGATAATTGGGGTTGGTTTTCAATGAGGAAGAAAGAAAAGAATCGATTGATATCACGATAGTAATATCTGGTTCTGACTTCTACCATTTCATGTTCACTCAAAGAGATCGCCAACAAACCTATGAAACGAATCAACAGACCATGCAAAAGTAGGTCATTGTCTATTTGTCTCTTGACAAGCCAATCGTACGAATAGTAATTAGAGTTAGGAACATACAACGAAGAGTCACGCTTGGCATCATTATCAAACTTGATATTGATAGAAGGTGTACTCAAGTGACCTTGGAAAATGAAAGCCTCAGAATGTGTCAATTCCGGTCCCGATATTCCATGGATCGTATTGTTATCCTGTTTGGACCAATACTTGTGTAAAGTAGTGTAGCCGTCCTCGTCATCTCCGTCATCGTCGTTGTCGTTGTCATTATCGTCATCAGCATCGTCATCATCTGCAGTTACATCGTCCTGTGTGAGTTTGAATATCTTCATCATTTCGTCAGCTTGATTGGTAGCCGTGTCGTCCAAACTTTTGAAAAACTTTTCCTTGTCCACTTCAGACAACGTCTTATACGAAGCAGCAGTTTTCGGAATGGGAACATACTTGGCTGTTTTTCTCAAGAGATGATTGAACAACGGGTTAGAATCAACTTTGAATCGGGAACCCGTGACAGCATCGCCATCGATATTAATATAGGCAATAACAGATTGCTTAGGGTCCAAAACATTCGTGTCATTTATCAACAACTGAGATCCAAGTACGCCAGAGGAAGAACCATCCCAAGAAATGAACTTTATTGTTCTCAACGGTTTCCACCCTTTGATGGTCAAACGTTGATAGTTTCTCATGATTTCAAACAACACCGCGTGACCACTGGAAGGATTCGAAGATGTCAACGAATCTCTCCTGGCTCCAATAATAATATTACCATCATTCATCACACCCTTTAATGTTCCTACTATGTTGGTCAATCTACGCGTCTTTGTATCTTCAAATACCGCTGAAATGTTGAGTGTAAGCGATCCTCCGATATTAGTCGGATTGTACTCCCATTCAGAAACCACTTCCATCTGTTTACTCTTCGCCAAAGTGCCCAAAATGGGATTGACAGCCTTACGACTTAATGGAATGGCCGGGATCGAAGGTCGCTTCCAATTGCCAATATGACCAGTAACTACGTTGTCGCGAGAAATGGCTATATTCAATTGCAACTCACTTTCCTTGTTGTTTTCCAGTTGCAAGTCGTAATAGTTGATGAAGCCTATCGCTCCGAACTTCTCAGCAATCAATACTTTTTCTGCTACAGATATGTTTGAATTCAAGACTGACTTCACGATGACAATTTTGCCATTTATGTCATAATTGCGAGCCGTGAGAGTGAGATAGTCCGAGATAGTACCTTCGTTGACAAAGATGTAATCGCCCGCTGCGGACGAATTAGCTCCAAAAGCATAAAAGGCAGGAGTCTTGTAGTGAGGTTCCTTCAAGTTGGCATTATAAACTACATTCCCATTCAGAGAGTCTACAAGTGACACAGACAGAGATTGTGGTCTCTGCAAAAAGGGAACATCGTAAGAATGAGATGAAGTCTTGAAGCCGAACTTCTTGAATGTTTTCTCTACAAGTGAAACTAGCTCTATGTTGTCGTCGGCAATAATGTTGGCTGGACTCTTGCTGTTAATAGCAGTCAAGTTTGTGAGCCAGGTGTTGATGTACTCTTCAGTGGTCAAACTGTCATGAGAATTTCCAATTCCTGAAAATAAGATAAAGTGTCTCTTGACGTCTGAACGTGTGAGATGTAGCCCGTACCATCTTCTGAAGTCTCTACTGAGAGAAGTCCGAGGAAGAAAGGAAAGCTCGAAGATGATGATAGCCACTATTCCCAAAGCGAAAAACCACCAGAACGGTCTTTTGATCTTCTTGAGGACAGACTCGGAGTCAAACTTAGACTGCGTGTCATATTCGTCATCATTGTTATTGAAATTGGTGTCACATGTCGTATTGTTTTCGTCTTCGTTGTTTTCATTAGTGTAGGATTCGTTGCTGTTCAAGAGTGGAGTCGTATCATCTACATTGGCAAATGGATTCTCAGATGTGCGACTAGAGATGCCGTTAGAAACAGACTGGGAGTTTTCCGAGACGACGTTCGGGACTTCAGCAGCCAAGTTTCTGGCGATAGACTCTGTGCTGTTTTCGCCTGGGTCTGGGCCTGTTTCTGGTGCCATAGAAACTGTGGGGACTTAGTTGCAGGGAGATTTAGCGGTACTATATATGCGAAGGTTCAGTGTGGGACAGAGTGTCAGTTGAATGGATGGACGAGGATACGGACAGTCTTAAGAAAGCGGTTATGGAAGAGTGAGGATATGATACCAATCTAGAAGTATAGAAAAGAAGAAAAGTCTAGGAATGAAAAGAGCTGACTCCATGGATTTCACGAAAATCCACAAAGCTATATAATTAATCTAGCAGATACCAGTTCTGGCATTTATGCTGTGCACCCACCTCGCTTTTTGTGTCTGTCCCACGGTGCGCAGTCACGTGTGTACCCCTTTATGACGGGAAACCTGTATATGGGTAGGCCGGTTTTCCTTTTGGACTTAGAAATGGATTAATGGATATGGAGTTATATTAATCACTGAAGAACTATTTAAAATCTGTTTAAACTAGAGGGAATCCTCTGGGCTTTATATATTCTTCATCCTCATCTCATCTCTGTAGTTTGTTGCGTTATTCAACAAAAGAAATGTAGAATTTCTGTTTCGGATATTTATCGGATCCAATCCGAGGTTGGTCACCTCGGAAACCATTATTAGAGATCCTGTATCTTATTTTCCATCACTCCCCTTAACGCTTTGTACGTGAATCAAATGTAGAAGCGTTTCTGACATTGGAAACTAGATGATCCCTAAGGGTAATAAATTGCGCTCTAGATAGCGCTTTAGTAAACATGTCAGCCGTGTTTACTGATGTCTTGACATAGTCAAGTAGGATTTCTTTATCCTTAATCAATTGTCTCAACAATTTGATATCGATGTCCACCATTCTCCTACTATGGGAGATATTTTCGTTTTTGCAATTGGCGATTACAGCTTGATTATCTTCATAGATTTGTACGCTTGACACTATGAATCCAAGTTCTCTTAAGATGTTCTTTATACGGATCGACGTCTCTGCAGTCAGCTTTAAAGCGACCAATTCGCAACTAGCAGAACTTGTAGTAATGTTATGTTGACGTTTAGTGGTCCAGCTAACCAAATGTCCGTTGAGATAAATGGCATTTCCAGTAATTGATCTTCTATCCTTCTCTGGAGCGAAGGAAGCATCTGTGTAAGCAACTATGTTAAAATCTAATTTCTTGTTTGATGATTGGTTGCTCTCATATTTTAATTCATAATCTATGTTCAGCTTGAGGTAACGAATGCAGTATAATAATTTCTGAAAATCATTTATATTTGGGTTGGCACCTTTGCTACCCAACTGATTGGCAGCAAAAGATATATCAGGACGAGTATTTCGATTTGCCCAAAGCAATAATCCTACTCCCTTTTGATATAGCTCTTTACCCTTTGCATCCAATAATGTTTGGTTGTTTATCGGATTGTCCTCGATAAAGTGATCTTTAACAGTGGTGGATGCATTATTGTACTTCGACTTGTCTTTGATCATTGGAATATACTTTCCATATGATTCTTCAAGTTTGAATTGCTTTACAATATTTTGTAAGTATTCTGTCTGGGACATAATGTAACCGTTCTCGGTCTTATGAAATTTTACCCCAAGGTATTCCTTGATTTCTTCAAGGTACTTCATGTCGAAATGCTTTTGTAGGTCTCGTTTGAATTCTTTAAGCATCCTTTCGCTTGATGACACCATGAATAAGTCATCAACATAAACAGCAATGATGATTATGTCACCTTTGTTCTTTTTGTGGAACAATCCTGAAGCGAATGATGATTCCTCAAAACCGAAGTTTTGAATAACCTTGAGTAATGTGTGGTACCATTCGTACCCACTTTGTCGCATACCATATATTGCCTTTTTAACCAACCAGCATTTATTCTTTGGCAATTCGTATCCTTTCGGTGGACGGATGTAGATTGGCTCATTGTTCGATAATGGCGCGTTTAGATACGCAGATTCAATATCGAGCTGGTGGATAATATAATTGTTAGTGGTGGCAATAGAAACTAGTAATCTGATGGTCAATAGGTCTACAACGGGGGATGATATTTTTGATGGATCGAAATCCCGGCCGGGTTGTTGTAGAAAACCTCTAACGACACATCTGCTTTTGTATTTAACGCCTTTTATTCCTCCATCCTTAGATGTATGTACCCATCTGGTGGATATGGCTTTCCTGCCTTTCGGAATATCAACGACTTCAAAAACGTTCAATTTAATGAATTTGTCTATTTCACGATCCATGGATTCTATCCAATTTTTATCGTTGTAATCAATGTTTTCGATAACAGCATTTATAACATTGATTGGTAAATCATCCGAGTCTTCTTCAATTTGATCGATCAATGAGAATAAGCAATGTGCACCTTCGATATTTGTACATACGTCAGTTGATCTAGACTCAATCAAACTGGCCATAAGGTTGATTGTGCTTATACTCAGGAAGTCTGGTGATGTTTTCCTCTGTCTTTTATTGTCGCCCCCTTCTGTATCAGTTTTAGTTTTAGCTGATACAGAATAGACGCTGCTCTTTTGGCCCGGATGCGTCTTTGTCCTTGTTTTAAGTGTCTTACTTTCCGGAGTAAAATTGGGTGACCGCTTTAATTTAACTGATGGTTCTGGTGTGAGTCCCTCTTGCATTCTTTGACGTTTCAAAGCTCGGACGTCTCTGTTTGAAGGTGCTTGAATCATCTCTGGCTCATTCTTGATAGTTGTGCTCTCCCCTTGATTGTCAATCGGTTGAACAATGCCATGTTTCGTCTTGACGTTACCAGTGTCTTTAGACGATTTCGTATCTGAATTGAGTTCGGTAATTTCAATTGCAGCTGGGATGTGCTTATCATTTGCGTTATCGCTTTTATTGTTATGATCTTTAACAATAATTTGCTTTGAGGCAGGATTTTGAGATTCTTTTAATGTTGCAACGGGTGCATCTTCATTAATGAGTTCATATTTGGTTTCATCAGCCTTCTGCTCTCTTTGAGTAGAAGTTATGCCTGAGTCGGATTTATAGCCCAGTGGAGTATCTCTCTGGATATCCTCTCCGGATACAGGAGCTACCTGTTTATTGACTGGGGTAGGTGTTCGTACGTTTGTCCCCCCCACTAATGTGGACGAATTAATTGCAGTGCTCGTGCTCTCTCTATGAGTCTTATCTGTAGTAGTAATAGGTTTTGGATGTTCAGGATTTGTCATCCAAGGAAATTTGTTAGTAACGTTCGTGTACACTTCGGGATGTTTCTTGGCTAAGATCAGGAAAGAGGGTTGAGGATCAGTTGAACAATTATCCGTGGGCGACGGATCCCTCCTTGCTTCTGAAATACCACGGGTCATCACGGCTGATTTTTCGTGGATGCCCGCTGATGTGGAAGGTACATTTTCCTGTCGAACGGATTCAAAAGTATCATAGTCATGGGCTTCTTGATTAAGTTTAAATTGAGCAGCAGCGACTTGGGCATTCAAGGTCGCTTTAACTTCGTTCGCCTCCTGAATTTGAGAGAAATCAAGCGATTTGAAGTATGAGTTAATATGTGCCATGGAACTCATGAACTTGACATTTACTGTCTGAATAACTGGGAAGTTTTTCGTACTGACGAGGATTTTATATGTGTAGTTGTCTTCGCAGAAACCAATAAAAGTACCAAAGAATGTCATCGGGTATTGCTTATTATTTGGATTAGCTGGTGCATTGGGTAGAGGAATATGCAATTTTTTAAATTCCTCTGGCGAAGATGCTTTAACTGACACGTCCAAGCCAAATTGAATATATGTCGGTCTGTATGCATCGAGCTTATTAAAGACTTCATAAGGAGTCCTACCTTTGAGAGCCTTGTTGGGCGTATGGTTCTTAATGTACAGCACATATTCAATGATGTGGTCAAAAAGACAAAGAACCTTGTCTGTGTAATTCGGAAATTGAAGGATAATCTTGTATATATTTCGCAAGATCGTACGGTTGTGGGATTCAGCAAGTCCATTCAATTCCGGAGAGTAGCTAGCAATCTTATCTCGTTTTATGCCAAGTTTGGCAAGCAGTTCGGTGTCAGGTAGTTCTTTGGCATTGTCTGCTCTAAAATGCGCTATCCTTTCTGGAAATCTATTGTTCCATATGTGCAAGAGAAGGAGAACATCATCCATGACTTGCTTATGAGATGTAAAGATAAGTTCGGTAAATCGGGAGAAATGATCAATGAGTGTAGTGATAAAGTATTTTTTGTGGCCGATAAGGAAGGGTCCCATCGTGTCACTACTAACTCTTTCTAACCGACGTGTGGCAGGTCTTTGGGTGGTGTGGTTATGTGATGCTTGTCTAATGTTCACGGCGTGACATAGGCGACATTCTTTCACCCTACGGATACTCTCTTCCGTATCAACTACCTTAATAAATCTCATTTTGGCAAGGGATTGTAAATTTGAAATTGCCATATGACTGCATTGTAGATGGTGATAAAACCAGTCTTGGGGGCCGTGAAGTTCGGCAACTTCAGCAGGAATATTATGTATAGTGGAATATTCCTCTTCAAAAAAATGAAGTGATTCGATATTATTTTTGGCAGAAAGTTTAGAAATGAAAAGATTATTCTTTCTATTAGCAACTTTGAGCATGTGTTCACTATTGGCAATATAGGCTCCGTCGTCTGTGAGCACGGTTGTCCATCCTTGTTCAAGTAGTTGGCCAACTGATATGAGATTACAAGAGATTTCAGGGACGACCATAACGTTGGAGATAGATACCTTTGGGTCTAGATGTATGTCAAGCGTACCTTTTGCAATAGCTCGTACGGTTCTTCCGTCAGCAACACGAAATGATGTACCTTGGCCTTTAGGCTCATAGGTTATATCATGCAATAATTTTGTGGAATTAACACACGTTCTTGAACAACCTGAATCGTATAGAAATAGTACATTTGACAGCAGTGGTTCGTCACCTAAGTAAAAGATTTGACGATTTGGGTGACCACCAAACCATTAATTGTTGGCGAAGTTCTTATTTCCACTGTTCTTTTGTGATTCAGTGTAATTTTGGTTCTTTTTGTATCCATGTGTATGACTTTTCTTATTTTGAAGATGTTTATCCGACGAATTCAGAGGCATATCAATAAAATTTGAATCGGATCTCATTTTAAGAAATGTATGTCTGAGTGGAGCTGCAACCTTTGATGAATCATTTTTAAAAGCTTGGTATTGTTCATTTAGTTGTCTACCTAAAGCTTTGACATTTGATTCGTTACTGTTGTTGACATATATGAAGTAGGCAATAGCATCGCGGGAGTTTAATGTTTTTAAGAACTGGGTAATCTGACGATCGGTAACGGAAGTTATACGTACAAGATGATTCTCAATATCTGAAGTATTGGTGAGTCTTTCGATCTTTTTAAACTTCTTGATATATTCAATGATCTGTGCTGAACAATCATTACCATCGTGAGTTTCGATGTATCCGATGATTTTCTTCAATGTAACATTTCCAGCTTCGTTTTCAAAAGCTGTTGCTGTGTTTTCGCTTAGGATACTTGCTATATTTTCGGCCACTAATTTATAGAAGTATACCTTATTGGCTGTACTATGACCGTCAAGAAAAACCGTGTCTGTTGAGGTTGATTTGAGGTTAAAGTCATTCAATACGATCTCCTTTAATGGCGGAATCCGAGTGTAGACGCGTTTGAGTGTGGTCTTATACTTGGCTATAGTCTCAGGGCTTGTATCCAATTCTGGCAACTTTTGAAGTTGGTCTTCATATTTATCAATTAGTCTCCATACCGACCTTCTAATTTCTTCTTTAGAATTCGAAGTACTATATCCCTTACCTCTTTCAAGGGTCTCGGATATAGGAGTGTTAATATTTTCCAGCAGGTCTTCGTCAGAATCCAGCGATGACTCCGAATCTGATTGGGACTCTGATCCATTACCAGCATTTGTAGCATCAGCCTTTTCCTTACCCTTTGGTTCCTTGTTTGGAACTTCTCCGAGATTAAGCTTGTTAATTAAGTTCGTAAGGTTTTTGTTTACCTCATTGAACCTTTCGTCGATTTCGTTGAATTTTTTATCAAACTCACCCTTCAGGACAGGGACTAATGATTCATCAGTCAAGGCCTTGGGTTCAGTTGGAGATTGACAATCAACGAATTCATTTTCGAACTTGTCGTAAACTTCAGCAGCTAAAGTGGAGGACATTTTTGGGTTGGCTTAAAAATGGTTGCAATTTTGACTTCTAATCTGACGGGAAACCTGTATATGGGTAGGCCGGTTTTCCTTTTGGACTTAGAAATGGATTAATGGATATGGAGTTATATTAATCACTGAAGAACTATTTAAAATCTGTTTAAACTAGAGGGAATCCTCTGGGCTTTATATATTCTTCATCCTCATCTCATCTCTGTAGTTTGTTGCGTTATTCAACAAAAGAAATGTAGAATTTCTGTTTCGGATATTTATCGGATCCAATCCGAGGTTGGTCACCTCGGAAACCATTATTAGAGATCCTGTATCTTATTTTCCATCACTTTAGACTCCTAAGCTTCAGAAGTAAGTAGGAGCACTGCCTGTAGTTAATTATAACTATTGATCTTTATATTTAAAACTATCAGCTGCTAGCCTTCTGCCACGTTGTGGCGATGTGCTCCTGGACTCAGCCGTAGCGGGATAGCCGTGAGAGAATAGCCGCGGTGTATCCGTGGGAACAAGAGCCATAAGGACGGCTGTTTAAGAGAGTGCAATTAGAGCATTGGTAGCGTAGTATGAAGTATGGCATGGTACAATACGAGGCATGATTATGAGGCTAATTGTGAGGCAGCTGAGAGCCATAAAAAAAGACGTAGCGGTTTAGATCTGTATTGAGCTTGTATAGTGCCTTTCGGTGTGAGAAGATGTATTCAGAAAGTAGTTCATATATAGCCGAATGTGTACCATAGAAAGAGAGTACAAGAAATAGTTGAAGCCTATAATTGACACGGTTGTGCCCATTTGCTGCTCTTTCTCCGAAGCTACTTTTCAGCAGCTCTACGGCAAACTGTTAAAACGAGGCTTCGACCGTTCAGCTGTGTCAAAGCATCCAAGGCTTCACACAACAGATATTATTAGAAGTACCCGCAAGCGTAACCTTTTCTGTTAGGGCACTAGGGAGCGCCAGTAGGGGGGCTCTTTCCGAAGACACTCTCAAACTGTTATACTTTCACTCAAATTAACCCACATGATTTGCACGTTTTACTCTCAGTATACGCTAGGTATAGCAAAGCGAGAAATTCCTGAATCTACATGTTTCAGGACCTATAACATATCGTCGATGCTTGTCTATGCAATATTCATTACTCTATTATACAAATAACTATGTGCTACAACTCTCTACTTGAGGATGGAGTTCAACGTATCCACATCGAACATGTTACTTCCAGACTGCAATGCCTTGGCCAACGTCACCAAAGACTTATCCGTGAAATCCGGTTTCTTTCTCAACTCGTCTAAGTCGTTGCCGAACTCGCCAGCCATCAATTTCAAATACTCATTGTTGAGCTCCTTTCTGTCTTTTGTCAAAGCCTGTTGAATCTGTTCGGCGTTGGCTATAGTCTTCGGATTTGTAGTCAAGTTGCTCAAAGGTGTAGATGTGAGTTTAATATGCTGAAGATCTTTGGTTTGTTCGAGACTCAACTTCTCAGGAACAAGTTTCCCATTCAGCCCTTGTTCTGTGTCAGACTCTATATCAATTTCTTCTATGTTTATGTTTTCCTTGGGAAGCTCATCTTCAGCCTCTTCTATGTGATTTTGAGTCAGTTGTTCTTGTTCAGAGTCAGAAGACGACGAGTCGGAGTCTGACGAAAAGTCCTCTGTTCTTCTCTTCTTTCTCCTTCTGTTGTTCTTCTTCGCTCCAGCTGTCGGTGGTGCCATTATATCCTATTGTTGAATCAAATCTTCTCATATTGAATTCAGATGAGCTGAAAAATTAACTGTTCCTAACGTTTTTTCACGGAAAAATGCTTATATGCCGGACTCTGATCTTGCTGATCAATGATAGTACATTTTTGCCGAGAAATGGTTGTATAGTGTAGTGGTTATCACTTTCGGTTTTGATCCGGACAACCCCGGTTCGAATCCGGGTACGACCTTTTTTTAAGTTAGTATTTTTATCGCATCTTATACTCACGTGATCGATCTATTTTTTTCTTATGATGAGCTTGGGGGATTTTTCATTAATCTGTAATAAAGTTATTTAACAGTTGTTTCTAGTTTGTAACTATTTTTCAACAGCATTCACAATGATTAGAACTATGTAAGTATCTATTCACGTCTTCTAATCTGTCACTTCAATTTTACTAACATCTTTTCAATAGAAAACCGAAGAACGCTCGTTCCAAAAGAGCTCTCGCTAAGAAAGAAGCTAAGCTTGTAGAGAACACGAAGTCTGCCTTGTTTGTACCAGGCTCGACCGGAAACAAATTCTTGCATGATGCAATGTGTGATTTGATGGCCTTGAAAAAGCCTGATGCAAAGAAGTTCTCCAAGAAGAACGAAATCAGACCATTTGAAGATGCTGCTGAGTTGGAATTCTTTGCTGAAAAAAATGATACTTCGCTCATGGTATTCTCGACTCACAACAAAAAGAGACCAAACACCTTAATATTTACCCGTTTCTTCAACCACAAAGTATACGATATGATTGAGTTGTCGATCCAGAACAACCCCAAGTTGTTACAAGACTTCAAGAAGTTGACCTTCACTATTGGCTTGAAGCCCATGTTCGTGTTTAATGGCCCAGCCTTTGACAACCACCCTGTATTCATGCATTTGAAGTCTTTGTTCTTGGATTTCTACAGAGGAGAAGAAACTGATTTGCAAGATGTAGCTGGCTTGCAACATATCATTGCCTTGTCAGTGGGCGAAATCGAAGACCTCAACGAAACCAAAAACTTACCATTATTGCATTTCAGAGTGTACAAATTGAAGACTTATAAATCTGGCCAGAAGGTGCCTCGTGTTGAGGTTGACGAGATAGGTCCAAGATTCGACTTCAAGATTGGCAGAAGACAGACTCCTGCTCCAGAAGTTGAGAAGGAATCTCTCATGAAACCTAAGCAACTCGTAGCCAAGGAAAAGAAGAACGTTTCCACTGACTTCATGGGTGATAAGGTGGCACAAATCCACGTCGGTAAGCAAGACTTGGGCAAGTTGCAGACCAGAAAGATGAAGGGATTGAAGTCTAAGTATGACCAGGACAGTGATTTCGATAACGAAAGTGAAGATTTCGCTGAAGGTGTCGAAAGTGACATC
This sequence comes from Scheffersomyces stipitis CBS 6054, assembly GCF_000209165.1. Lineage (NCBI taxonomy): Eukaryota > Fungi > Ascomycota > Pichiomycetes > Serinales > Debaryomycetaceae > Scheffersomyces > Scheffersomyces stipitis. Next base: position 1,285,670 of record NC_009068.1, read on the forward strand.
GAATATGATGCTCCTCAGCCAAAGAAGCAAAAGGTGTAGATTTAGTTTCATCATTGTATATTAAGAATAGCATATAGACATTGACATTGAAAGTTGACGTGTAGAAAGAAAACAACAACATAAAATAAAGTGAAAAGTTATATGACAGATTGCGATAATTTTTGAATTAGCCCTATGGATTTCTACTTCTTATTCTGTTAATGCTTGATCTTCTATGGTCCTCTCCTCCAACGTATGGGTTAGCATCGTTGCATTTTGCAACTAGATTTTTCAATGAGATACATCACGTGACTATTTCCAAATCCTTCACTGAGCAAAACAATAATAACTGAAATATTTCGAAAATTGATATCTTTCTGAAACCTTTTCACCCACTCACTTTTAAATTTCGAGAGTCCATTGATAGCAGCTCCGACATGTCTTTGAACGGTGGTATATTCCGAGCCCGTAAGCGTCCCAATACGGCTGTTTCGGTGTCGGAAGTTTCTACCACTACTATCTCCACCTCTAGTGGGTTCCCTTCTACAAAATCGGCACGAGAGTTGACCAAAAACACGAAGTACTGTGTTTCCAAGCTTCCTGCAGTTCCATCTGTGTTAGAGCCGACTTCTTCTAGTTCTTCGGAGGTGTTTAATGCTTATTCTGATCATGAATCTAACTACTCTCTTGTAGTTAATGAGAAGACGATCAATGTATGGAGCTATAAATCCACAGATCCTGCTCCTCTTGCCATCCAATTCCCCGTGGAATCACTTGAAAATGAGCTATCGCTATTGCCGTTGGCCATTTTGACCAAGCCGTCAAGCGGAACGAGCCAAGATCCTGGTTTGGCGATTTTATACTCTTCCACAGGTAGAATAAAGTTTTATGAAAGCGTACAACATGCTCCCGCATTGGGTCTTATCAACGACAAGTCGCTTGAATTGACAATCCCAATCAATAGCAAGAAGGGAGAATACATTACTTTGGCCGAAAACGTTGAACCAGCAGGTATCATCGTAGCTACGTCATGGAAGAGATGTGTCTTAATTTCGTTACGAGACTTCAAGAGTAAACCGCATTTGTCGAGCGTGGAATTGTTAGGTCCAAACAGCTCACCTAGATTATTTCTTTCATCTGTATTGTTTGGAAATTCTTCGGGAGCTTCTGAGGACGAAATAGTGAGCATCAAGTCAGGTAAGATAACCAACCATGGTATGACTCAGGAAATTGTCATTCAAGATTCGGCTGGAAATTTCGATTATTTCACCTACCAGATGTTGTCTGCAAACGGTTCGCCTTATATCGACAAAAAGAAGTCGTTTAGATACAATTTGGTATCGGCTGTAGAGAACAGTGTAGATGGATTCTTACCAGGGGCGTCATTGAACTGCAAGTTCTTGGACTTGTGGCCCCTCTTACTGCAAGAAAACATATATCTTTGCTTATGTGACGTTGATGAATTCAACAGCAATAGTGGATCGAAGAACTTGATGCTCTTGACTATCAAGATAGATGCTACGGGAGTATTGCTTTATGGAACTCACAAATTGATGAGATATGAGCCTCAGCAGATAGCTTCCTCTACCAACAAACCCAAATTGTTTCTTCCAAGTCCGGGAAATACTGCTTTTGTCACTATTGACAATTCAATAATACTCACAGATATAGATACGTCTTACATTCAAAGTCCAACTACATTTTCATACTACAAACCCAGATGGGAAGATGTGATAAGATTGAAGTCCTCGGTGGAAACAATTGGATTTGGCTACGAAAACAAGTCTGCAGACAACTCTAATAAATCCAACCCAGCACTTATCATTATAACCAAGAACTTTGGAGTCTTGAGAATAGAGAGATTTTCAGAAGAAGATGATAAATCAGAAAGCAAGGATCCTACAGATCCACTTTCCATCGTGAAGTCACATATTGAGCAGGCTATCTTCTACGCGAAGTCTCCTGAAATTGAATTCGACATCTATAGAGAAGTTCCTCAGAGTGTCGTATTGCTAGCAATTGAAAGTGTCGTCACCGAAATTATCAACTCGACGTCACCATATCTACCAGCTTTTTTGCCTTCTATTTCAGAGATGTTGTTACAGAAGTCAAAATTATACCAAGAGTTGATTACTTTTTCCAACAGGAACTTCACAGGTATCAGTTCCAAAATAATACCCAAAATAGTGGAATTTTTGGAAAAGGTAGAGGCAGCATTAAACTTGTGGTTGTACATTGATGAGCAACAAGATCCGGAATTGAGGAAGGTATTGGAGGCTGTAGTTTTAGAATCCAATACTATCTCCTTGTCAGAAAACGATGAAGTTTTGAGAACCTTCTTCAGTAAAGGTGTACAGAATATAAACCCTGTTTTCACAAACTTAACTGAACGTTTGGTTGATAACGGAAACTCAACTTCAAACATTGTCGATCTCATTGTTAAAGTTTTGTATAATGGTGTCTACCAAATCGAGGCCAAGTACTTGTTGAACCATCTGGAATATCCAGTAATAAAGTCGTGGATTTATGACACTGACTTAGTTGTCAGAATTGAAGATATTTTTACCAGTGAATATTGCAAGGATGTCATATTAACTCAGCAACGTCAAGCCAACCTTATCAAGTTTGTGGAAGTCTTATACTATTTTGTCACAATTGCAATCAGATACATGCAACGTTATGATCAACATAGTGAGAGTCTCAGTGATTACTCGAAATGGTACAAATCTAGAAGACATGCCTGGATAAATGTTCTCTTGAAGAATGCATTGGTAGATGATGCTCTTTCTGTAGCAGAGAGCTACAGAGACTTTTCGTCTGTGGCATTTATCTTGGATACCGAAAAAGAAAAGGGAGATAATGAAGAGGACATCAATTCCAAGTATGGATACTATTTCGATACATACGGTTATGAATTCGCCTCTAGTTTGTATGACTACTATTTGAAGAATGATAAAATTCAACCACTTTTGTTGGGATTCACAAACTACAAGAACTATCTCGACCAGTATTTGGAAAAGGGAACCATCAAGACATCATCAGTAGCATGGATACGCTATTTGTTGGATCTGGAATTTTCCAAGGCTTCTGATTCTCTCACTAGGGCTGCTACCCACAAAGTAGATGAGAATATTGAAAATAGAGAATTCAAGTATTCTCTTGCAAAGCTTGCTACAATTGCAGCAAGCAACGGTTCTGGCAATTCCAGAGCCACTCAGGAAAAACTTCAGCTAGCAGAAAACAACTTGATTGCAATTAGAAGTCAAAGAGCACTCTTCAAGGCTTTGGTTGGCGAAGAGCAATTCAAGGTTCTTACTTACGACTTCGCCAAGCGCTTTTATACAAACGCATCTGTGGAAAACGAAACCAAAGATAGGATTCTCGAAGGCTCTTTCACACAATTAGTGGAAAACAGGCCTATCTCGAACTCAGACTTGATCAACTGGTTGACGTTATTGAAGCCATCGGCACTTGACAACAATAATTTCACTCTTGCACTCAAGGTTGCTTCTGTCGAAGTAAATGAATCGAGATACCAGTACCTTATCAAATTGATTTGGCTAAGGTTGTTAGTTATTGGTGACGACTGGAGTCTGTTGCACAAGGACTTGATATCCAGCTCCGATTCTCAATCGAAGCAGAAGATAAGAAAAACTGTATTGTTCCATACTCTTGTAGAAATTGGCTTGGATGCCAAATTAGTTGAACAAATGCATACCTTGTTGAGGAAAGGTCAGATTGATGATGAGATCGAAGATGATATTAATGTCAGAGAACATACTAGCTTGTTGTTGGCAAAATTAACTGATTACCGCGAGGAATACAATTTCCAATCGTGGGTTGAATCCGTACAACAGGAAGTGAAGAACTCGTCAAATCATCAATATTAAAAGTTGTATATTACAGAATTAGATTACGTTAATAAACTGGCATTTCATTACTTATTTTACATTTTCATCACACTAGTGTGCTTTAGTAGTAGTGTAGCATATCTCAATAGTATGTTACAACACTGTGCATAGTGTAGCAGTAGTACAGGTAATAAAGCATATATTACTGTTGCAAAATAAACACTGTGGGTAGTGTTTACTGATATGGTACATTGAGTTGTGTTCTCATTCGTTGCCTGACTCCAGGAATAGTTGGACTTGAGATCCTTCGGTGCTTGCTCTGTCATCGGACGCTATTCCGGCTGCTATTTGTGAACTTCCTTCTTCGTTGTCTTCAGTAGTCTCGTCGTCTCTGTCTAGTTTTATTCTGACAAGAGGTTCTGGAAACGGAGTGTCAGTTGTATAGTCTTTGTCGGAATATTTCATCAATCCAATTGACGCCAACGAAATCGACTTTATCACATTCTGCCAGTTGGCAAGAATCAACGCCACGCCCTCTGCTCCGCCCTTCATGGTCTCTAGGTTGTTTCCTATGGATTCCAAATATGAGGCTAGTTCGCCTGTTAGTTCTCGAAACTCCTGCAATCGAGCTAGATCTGCTTTTTTTTCTGCTATTTTCTGGTGATAGATATTCTTCAGCATCGTGATCAAGTATAAGGAATAGGCGAGAATGTGAAGATATGAGTAGTTGTATGGGATAATGTAGTTGTGAGGAAAGTTACACGTCTAGTGTCATATATATATATAAATGGATCCAAATGAGAATATGATAATGTTTTCTATTGATTCGACAACCAATTGGCTCCGTCTATACCCCTGTATTCAAAGTTGAAAATGGCAACCCCTTAGAATTTGTATACGAAGAAGAAAAGATTTACCACGGTAAAAGTAAATAAAAGTATTTCATTCTGTGTATTTTGTACTGCGCGAGTCGCATTTCAAAGCCCAAATCGAAAATATGATAACAAAATCTCGATCTGATATCACGTGACATCTCTCTGTTTGTTTATGTTTATGTTCAAGTATTTTCAACCTTCAAGCAACTTCAGTTCTTCACTTTCTTTATCTATATCCATCAAGAAAAGAATGGCGCGAAAGTCTATAGACTTTTCGCAGTCCTTGCTCAAATTCCAGGCTGCGCGGCGATCTGGAGTTTCTACTACGGAATCCGCATCTACAGACAAAGCGCCAATATCAGAAACATCTAGTAATTCAACATCAACAAATTCAACAAATTCAACAAATCCAAAATTGACACCAAATCCAACGATATATTCAATATCGACTAAACCACCAAATCACAACAGGGCTAAATTGACGAGCACTGTAGATTTACTCAATGCATTTAGTCCCAGATCTACTGCTTCCCCAGAAGTTGAAGATATCGAGTCTCTCAAAACAAAGTATGCCATTCAGAACCGGTCGCTTGCCAAATCGAACTCAGCACTCACATCTAAAGTGTCGGACTTAGAGTCCCGTGTTAGTGAGCTCATAAACGAGAACATGAGCTTACGGAAGAATCGTTCAGCGAAAGACTTGGAGTCTAAGAAACTATTGCAAGAGAGTCTTGATATGATAGAAGATAAAGTCTTGCTAAAGTTCAACGAAATATTACAATTCTTGAAAATAGTACGAAATATTGAGAATCTTCCTGAGAACCCAAACTTGGATGTGTTGACCGATTTGAGCAGACCATTGACATCGACACCTCTAGAGAGAGAGACCTTTATTTCAACCCCGGAATTAGATTTGACCTTCCTGTCCCGAACAAACAACGTAAACAGTGTAAACAAAACTGCGGAGACGAACTTGGTGAGAGACACTGACATGAGTCCAAATTTAACTGCCAACCAAACTTTTGCAGAACAGTCAGTAACTGATTTCGGCCATAACATTAACAATCATAACATCTCCACTATTCTTGAGGCCAGAGAGCTGGATATCTCTATGGAAGCAGATCCGGAAAAACAAAGCTTGATGGTAGAATCTAATCTGGAAATACCGAAGGACACAAAACAAAAGAAGTCTAACGCACCTTCAAGATCCAGATCCAAACCAAAGATTGACACTTTACGCGGCAATGAACGCAAAAACGAGCATTCATTAATCGTAGAAGATCAAAGATCCAGAGAAATATCAAAAATTGACATTCCTCGCGATAACGAAGAAAAACATGAGAATTTGTTAAACGGTGAAGAGCCAAGAAGATCGAGTCGTAGTAAAAAAGCTGTGAACTACACTCCTCTCCCAATCAGTGCTAAGATGAGAAGAGAGTCTGTCAAGATGATGGACGCTGTAGGAGAAAATGTCTTGATCAACTATGTAGTTCCTAAAATTAAAAAGGAAGACGAAACAAAGGAAAGAAAGAGAAAAATTCTGTCGACAAAAACACCAGAACCTGATGTTAAGACAAAAAGGCGACCACTAGCCAATATTACTAATGTCTCACGTCAACTGGCAAGGTCCGATAAGGAAAAGATTGTTAAATCCAACGAAATTGCAGAATCAGACTTGTCTGTATTTGACTTCGAAGACGACAAACCACGGCCGACAAATGTATACGGTCGCAGAACTGTTCGCGGAAGAAGGCATACGTTGCTCATGTAGAATTTACATTAGTTATGAATTATTGGTTGGTTATAATATACATTTATTGGTTATAATATACAAACAGAAGTTCAGGAGGTAAAGATTAAGAACATTAGACACTCATTTTCATCTTGATGGGAGGATAAGGCTCGTAGCCAACGATCTCAAAGTCTTCGAACCTAAAGTCGTCTATGGATGTGATTTTGTCCTTTCTTTCTTCTTTTATCAACAACTTAGGGAAGTCCTTAGGGGTTCTCGTTAACTGTTCCTTGATTGCATCTATGTGGTCCAAGTATACATGAGCATCACCCAAAGTGTGTATGAACTCACCGCAGTCCATATCAACAATATGGGCAATCATCTTCGTCAAAAGAGCATAAGAAGCGATGTTGAACGGAACACCCAAGCCCATGTCACATGATCTTTGATACAACAAACAGCTCAACTTGGGTCTGGTTTCTGCTTTAGCCTGTTTACTAGTGTTAGATTCTGGATTGGTAGAAGGAAAGCTGACGAAGAATTGACAGAAAACGTGACATGGAGGAAGAGCCATTTTGGCAAAGTCTGGTGGGTTCCAGGCTGACATTATGATTCTTCTGTCGTAGGGGTTTGTCTTCAACTTTTTGATGACATCAGCAAGTTGGTCGTAGCCTTGGCCAGTGTAGTCGGCATCGCAGTCTTTGTACTCTGCTCCAAAGTGTCTCCATTGGAATCCATACACGGGACCCAAGTCGCCTTCTCTTCTATGAGTCAACCCCAAGTTGTCCAAGAACTCACGGGATCCATTGCCTTCCCAGATCTTGACGCCTTTTTCACTGAGCAACTTGGCATCCGTAGATCCGGCTACAAACCACAAGAGCTCATGGATGATCCCACGCGAAAACACCTTTTTGGTGGTGAGAAGTGGGAAGGTATCGTTGGACAAATCGAATCTTAACTGTGGAGGTGCGAAAAGTGATTTGGTGCCTGTTCCAGTTCGATCGGGACGGAACTCTCCTTCGTTGATGATCTTTTCACAGAGATCGAGATACGCCTGTTCGGCAGTATTTGGCAAGACAGTCATTGTAGAAGTATTGTGGTGGTGTAAATTCGTGGATGAAAAGAACAATGATAAATATTTGTAAATAAAATCATACGGAGACTCGCGCGCGTTTTGAAAAAAAATCGCGTTCATGTCACTTGTACTTTTGTCACTTTTGTGGAGTTGAGAAAGTAATGAGAATGAGTCAATGGACCGCGAAATAGACTAGTGACAAAGCAAGTATGTTTGTATGCTAATGTTGTCTATATGAAGAGTCGAAACCTTGTATTGTCGTATTTGAAGATTTTTGAGTTGTATATGGTTGATTTCTCTCTTCTCAGTGCTTTGTCAAACGACTATTGATCCTTCCTCAGTGCTACCAGCACAAAAGTCACAATGCTCGTCAGTTACGTGAGATCGTTGTATCAGGAGTATTCAGATCATCATATATAAAACTTCATACTTGTTTTCTCCCGTTTGTATTTTTTGTAGAAATGCCTATATTCAACTTTTTCGCAACAATTCTTCATTTTTCGCAACTCTCGCTTTATTTATTACTATACAATTGACATTATCCCTATATTATCTGAAACCACGAGAAATACTTGAACCACTTAGGCTCCACTAAAACACACCTGGACTCAGCAATCTTGAGCGGCTTCTCGCCCTTCTTAAAAGGCAAAGTCTCCAAGCTTCCCTCAATGACTACTTTTCTACGTTTGTGTTCTACGACTTTGGCCCGCAATACAACTGTGCTGCCTGGAGGAGCCTGGTTCTTGAAATCAATAGATAACGATGCCGTTACTCCCTTCTTGGAAGGCAACAACGGAAATCCAGCCGAACATAGTCCTTCATCAAGAATAGTGGACACTACACCATTGTGGATCTGTCCGTCCTGACTGACCAACTTATCTCCTAGATGGTAGAAACTGGTGATTTCGCCTGCTTCCTCATTTAAGAACACAATCGGATCGATCTCGAACAAGTTGGGCCCAAAAAGGAGTCCTGTCCCTACGTAATTCTTGTGATGTTGATCGGGAAAAGCATGACTTGAATTATACTGGACGTTTTTCGGATCAGCAACCAAATTCTTGTAGTCTTCTGTCTGTTCTATTTGCTCTACTACTGCCTCATTAATATGTAAAATCTTCTTGTCTCTGAGATTACCTTTTCTCCAGCCGACAGGAAAAGCAGCAACACCAACTGCTAGTGCCAATAATGGAGTGCTGGTTCTTACAATTCGTTTGAACATTTTGTAGGATGTAAAATATATAAGAGTAAAGAAGCATTTACTGGGTTAAGGATTGATTTTTGTGAAAGTCATAGTGACCCTCGGAATATTGATAGTCACTTGACCAACCGGAATTAGCAATACCATGCAGGATCTATATCTTCAGGGTAGACCTAGATCTAATTGCAAGAGGTGTTACTTATGACGAGTCTGGGAGATAGGATTTTTAAATAGCTCCCAGAAAGCGACATATGTGTCATGTATGACTTACTTATTAACTTCTCTTTTTATTCTCGAGAAAGAACAGATTATCCAAGTAAAAAATCCAAGGAAAATCGCTATATAAAGGTCTGAATGTGTCCCAGATTTCCACCGATCAGATCAGATGTGATATACCATAATATCATATATTAGAAGAAATGGTCATAGCAAGAAGGTATTGGAAGATATTGTACATAGAGAGTATCTGCGTGAATCGTAATCTATACTTCTGTATATATGTAGCTGTTTTTTTAGTGTTGAAGTGAAGCTAGTTAGATTAGCTGACTAATGAACCTATTCACTTTTCCAACATTACTAGCGGTCTATCTGGAGGCCACATCGACACCCGAATGTTGCAGGATCAATTGGACTATCTTAGGAGGGTTTGCTCCGATAACTGTGTCGACCTTTGCGCCGTTCTTGAAGTAGATAATAGTAGGCATGGAAGAAATGCCGTATTCCGTAGAGACATCTTGGGCTTGATCGACATCGACCCTGCCAAACTGTACTTCTGGGACTCTTTCAGCCAACAATTCAAAGATAGGCTCGAGGGCTTTACAAGGACCACACCAAGTAGCGTAGAAGTCGATAACAGTAAGCTTTTCACCCAGAGCAATGAACTTATTGAACTGGGCCAAGTCGGGAATTTCTTGGATTTTAGATGGAGCAGAGGACATGGTTCTGGATAAAAGGGTGTTTCTAGAAGGACTCAAAAGACTGGTTCTGGCAAACAGACGAACACCTAACACACGCAACATAATCAAATATAAGAAGAACGTTGCAAGATCAAATAATTCTATACACATTTCGGGGTTAGAGTAGGTGAACAAGTTCTACTGTGGCTTGTCGTGGGCCAACCATCATAGAATTGATCAGGTGTGCAAGGCTCAAACGGTGGAGTTTGCAGCCGCCAAGTAGTCCTAAGTTGTGGTGATAAGAGCAGAAAGAGATGGACGGTACCGAGGAGAAGAGACAAGTCCGAAGTAAACAATTAGTGGTGGTTTGAAGAAAGTACTTATGAGAAAGGGTGGAATGGATTATTGTTTTAAATGGTGTTGGTGAAATAAGTAGTGATAAATACTAAGATTGTACTCCCCTGAAGTTTCCAAAGAAACTGGAAAAGGTTACCAGATCATTGTTTTATACTATATACAACAAATATTTCCTTTAATTTACCCAGCATAAATATCCTTCAATGAACCTGTCCAGGGAGTCATTTTGCAATCAAATATATAGGGTAGCTCTTAGCACATGTGACCGTACATCACATGCACAACATCACATGTCTCAAGTGAAATAAATTTTGCGATGCTCTGCACTCTTTTCACAGCCAAAGATGATTTTTCACTAATAGTCTTTTTCATCTTTCAAGCATTATCTGTCAGCCATGGTGTCCAAGACTAAAACCGTTAAACGTGCAGCCCCTAAGGAGCTTGCCAAGAGTCACAAGAAGGCCAAAATTGCAGAAAAGCTCCCATCTCCACCTACTGAGTCTGAATCTGAGGACTTGGAATCGTCAGGAAACGACATCTCTGATTCCTCAGAAGATGAGCTAGACGAAATGGACAAGGACAGCGAAGATTCTGAAGACGAATTGGACAACTTAGATGAAGAAGATGACATAGAAGTTGAGAAGAAGGAAATTGAAAAGGATGATGATGAAGAAGAGGAAGAAGAAGACGATGATGATGACAATGAAGACGGCCCAGTGGATCCTAATAAGAAGTCTTCCAAGGAACAACACGCCGAACAACGTAAGTTGTTGGCTGAACGTAAATTACAAAGAAAGTCTGGTAACGAAGTGCAGCAGATCAAGAGTTTATGGGAAAGACTTCGTGTGAACAAGCCTACACCTCCAAAGGAAGTCCGTGACAAGTTGTGTAATGAGATTTGGGAATTATCGAAGGATGTTATTCTCGATTTGGTTATGAAGCACGATGCCTCTAGAGTTGTCCAAACCCTTGTCAAGTACTCTTCGAAAGAAAGAAGAGATGCTGTGGTCAATGCCTTGAAAGGTAACTACTATACATTGGCTACTTCTTCGTATGGTAAATATCTCTTGGTCAAGCTTTTGCATTATGGGTCCAAGGAGGCAAGAGCTGTTATTGTCAATGAATTGCATGGAAAGTTGCGTAAGTTGATGAGACACAAGGAAGGTGCCTATGTAGTAGAAGATTTATTTGTGTTGTACTCTTCTGCCGAACAGAGACAGCAGATGATCAGAGAGTTCTGGGGTGCAGAGTATGCCGTGTTCAAGGAGTCGGGCAAGGGAAAGACTGTTTTGGAAGTTACAAAAGAATCCACCGAAAAGAAGCAGCTTATTACCTCCAATTTGATCGGTACAATCAAGGCATCTGTAGAAAAGGGCTCTACCGGTTTCCAGATCTTACATGCTGCCATGAGAGAATACGTTTCTATCTTGGAAGACGACATTGAAGTCAACGACTCTGCCATTAGAGACTTCATCGACTTGTTAAACGAACAATTTGCTGAATTGGTACATACACAAGAAGGTGCTGATGTTGCTTCTACTTTGATTGCTCTTGCCAACGCTAAGGAACGTAAGTTGATCATCAGATCGTTGAAATCTCACACTAACGAATTAATCAAGAACGAGTACGGTAACCTTGTGTTGATCACCTTGTTCTCCACTGTAGACGATACTGTGTTGCTTCACAAGTCGTTCAGTGCAGAGATCTTTACTCCTGAATTACTTCCAGAATTGATCAAGGATAAGTTTTCCAGAAGACCACTCTTGTACTTATTGAAGGGATTGGATGGAAAATACTTCAACCCGCTCGTTCAGAAGCAGATAAAGAAATACGTAGAATTAGCATACAAGAAGACTTCCAAAAAACCACAGGAGCAAAGAAGAGCTGAATTGCAAGTCAAGGCGTTGCCTTTACTCTATACTGGTGTCTTATCAACTGTAAACCACGAAAACCCAGACAAGACGATCGAAAAATTGTTGTCGGTGAATATTGCTGCTCAGTTTGTCACGGAGTTGATCTTGACCAATACTGAAAGCGAGGAGGTTAACACTAAATTAAGAGGAGAATTGGTAGATGCCATCTTCGACAGAACTGCCCAAGGTGACATCTTGGAAGATTTTCATTTGGTCAACAAAGTTCCATTCATCTCGAGAACTTTAAAGGCTTTGATCCAAGCCAACGAGTTCAAGTTCAACAACGAATCCAAGAAGTTGGAATCGGTCAAGGAAGCTGTAAAGATTCCAGGCATTGGAGCTGAGTTTGCTAGCAGATTCGCTACCGAAGTGTTGGACTCTGGCAAACTTTTGGACTGGACCACTGGTCAAGGAGCCTTTGTCATCGTATCCGTGTTTGAGGTTTTACAAATACTGAAGGACTCCAAATTCAAGGACCTTTCCAAGGAATTGAAGAAAATCAAGAAGGACCTCTCTAAGAACAAGGACAACAAGGGTGCCCAATTATTGTTGGCTCTTCTCTGATTTAAATTGTAGTTTAAATCAGATTCGACGCTATTGCATTGCATTTCTTACATTCTTACATTTCTAGTTCTACATTCTTATTCTAGATCATTTGTACATTAAATAGATATAATTAATAACAATAGTTACATGTCCATGGCTTCGTCTTCGTCAAAGTCTTCCTCTTCGCTGTACTCATCCTGGTCGCTGCCATCTTCGTCACCGTCGTCTGGCTCTATATCAGGGAAGAATCTACTGCTTAGAGATTGAGTTTTAACCAAAGCAGATCCAATCTCCTCCTCCTCTTCTTCGTCTATGGCCTCCAATTCATATAATATCGCATCTGTATCTACCTCATTAGTGCCATCCTCAGAAGTTCCGTATTCTCTGAACCATTCCAATTTCAGTCCACAACGGAGACAAGGAAGCTCTTCTCCCGATGCCTTTATAGCATTGAATCTCGTAGATATACAGACATAGCAATAAATATGTCCACAATTGGTTACATATGGGTTGGTGATGTTACCGGAAGTAGTGAACGACTTCATCCCAGAAGCAGCAGCCTGGTTATTGTTATCATGACAAATTGCGCATTGTGATAATGGCAAATTCGTGTATGGAGATATTATGGTTGTTTTCTCCTGACTTTTCGATGTGCTGAGAGCCTGTCTGGCCATTTTACGAAGCTTATTCAACTGGAGCAAAGGTAAGAGGAACACTAAGAATTCGGTCATGACGTTCCAGACCAACTGCCTATTCTGGAACTCGAAATTAACGTTACTCCCGTTGAATCTCAACAAATCAGACGCTATAGGAGTCATGGTTATTCTGAGAGCACGATGGATGAGTGAAGGATATTTTCCATTAACTAGAAAAAGCATGAAGTTGATGAGGTTAAGCGTCTTGAACCCATTATCGACACTGCTAATAAGCGCTGTTCGGTTACGGTAGACGTAACTTTTCACCCTGTTGAACAAAGCAAACGAGTATGGCTCGGATCTGTCGTTGTCATCAAGAGAATACAAGTACGACTGGAGCTTACTGTAAAGATAGTCTCCCACAAGAAGGGCTAGAAGTAGCGATCTTTTGGAAACACCAATAAGTTTGTTGGTCTTTGAATCGGTAAGCTTCAAGTTCTGTAGCGCCAAGCCGTATGAAGAGCCTGATTTCCACACCGTGAGCTTGAATACAAGTACATTTAGAAGAAGCGACCAGAGCTCAGGATTCTGACTATATGAGAATCTGCTATTTGTATGAAGTTGGAAAATAGATGCTAGTTGTTCCTTGAGCAACGACAACAACTCGGAATCCAAAATATGGGCGTCGAGCTGTGATACTCTGGGCGAAGGATACGATATGGGGATCATTGAATGGCTTTGAAGGATAAATAGTGAGTATTATGAAGAATTAGATTAGGTGAACAATTTTAATATTAGATGAAATTTAAGATTAATTGCTCTACTGAACACGAAGGACACTATCGGCTACTATTATTTCATGAGTCCCTCCGAAAAAGCACTTTCAGTACGATATCAATAGAGTTACAGACTGAAATGTAGTTTTTCACAAAGAAAGAAGTGATGGAAAAGTGAAAGTATGGAGTGCATTTTTCCCCACACAGAAACCGAGGATGTGCACGACGGAAGCGGACTACAACAGTATTTCGCAACCACTCTTCAAGGTAGGAAATTACAGTTCTCAATATATGATATGCCACTCAAACCTAAGCCGACTATTTTCCTATATGGTTTCAGATTGCAAATTCTCTAACTTGACTAAAATTTCCCAGTACTATTCTCTTTATTTCTTGTTACATACCTATATTGGTTAGTTACACACTATTGAATATCTGCATTCATCATTGCAAGGGTTTCCGTAGCCAACTCAACTATCAACACCGAACCGTCGTGGCTCTTGAGCAATTCTAATGCATTAGTAACAGTCTTTGCAACATTCATCTGCTCAAGGATTTCAGATCTTGTGGAAATAACGATCAACTGCTTGAGGATTCTAAGTAGATTCAACTGTACAACAGCATTTTTGTTGTGTGTGCGAAGCTTGAGCACTATATTGTTGATGACATTGGCATTGGCCATAAATCTACCTACACGTTCGTAAGTTACAATCAACTTGAAATAATTCTCCAAAGCCCCTTCTAAATTAGATACCTTAGGCAACAAGAAGCCGGCTACAAGACAGTCCTGTGATCTGGAGGAGTCGATTTTTACGTAATGTGAGTCTTCCTCAGCCCACTTAATAATTGAATCTAGAGAATTGGACTGCCAGTACGGATCAAGAAGTAGATTGTAGTAGACCGTCAAGATATCGTGCTTCTTGAGGGAATCGCGTACCTCATGCTCACAGTGAACCATTTCACACAACAATGGAAGAACAAACTGTTTGAATGGAAGGTTGATCATGGACAACGTCTTCAAATAGGGAACTACTCCCAATTGAACGAGCTCCACCTCGCGTGAATGATTTAAGTAGCAACAATTGTACAATATGGGAGCTATAATATTGTTGACTTCTTTGTAATGTACAGTAGATGGAATGTGTGCTTCCAACTGGCTTATCAAAAACTCCAGAATCTCTGCCTTATACAATGACTTCAAGTTGTTCGAGATGCATGACATCAGCTTCACGAATTTAAGAATAGAAAGCTGGTGGTTGAAGCCCAAGTGTGGATAGACCTTAAATAGTAGTTTATACAACTCTGGACTTGATATATTCTGTCTAACTCTGGCCTCAGACTGCCCAAAGAATTTGATAATGCTGATAATGTTGTCCATAGTCTGTTCTATGGTTTGTTCCGAAACTTCTGTCATCGCTGGCTTAGATTTTATTCTTATCAACCTGTTAAGAAGAACAACAAACCAGAACAAAACTCCATACTTCGCCAATATTCTACAAAGATCAGACTTGGACCTGGTAAAGTCCTTCGTCAATACACTGGCAATGCAATCGACTGCGGCCAATGGAAAGGAGGGAGTCGAGTCAAAGTCTTCTTCAAGAAATTTGGAAACTACTCTCAAACCACCAGAAGAAACAAGCATCGAAAGCGCTTTTTCAGAATTTTGAAATATGCCAACAAATCTAACCACCTGCAATCTGATATTGATATCGTACATGGAGCTTTTGAATTGGGTTACGGCAGGAATTCCACCAAGTAAACAAAAGTTCTCAAACAGGCCAACATTGTTTTCAAAAATATGATTGAGCACTGACAAAGTGTAGAGCCAAAGCTTTTGATTTTTAGGAAGCTCCAGAGCACTATCTAGCAACTCCAAAAAGGATAATACTCCGTGGTCTCTAATTAAAACATCGTGCAGCACAGGATACTTCTTAACCAAGTGTAGCATTCTCCCAGTTATCTTTACAAGTGAGCCAATGATATCCTCGTTCTCAGTATGAGCTAGTTCGACTCTATTGGAGAATTTCGAAACAAGATATTCCATTTTACTTTGAATCTCCAACTCATTGGTATCAAAGTTCTCTATGTCAATATTCAAGAAGGGATCAGATTCGTCTTCGAGTTTTTCTTGTTCCTCTATGTTGAAACGTAATTTTGCACTATGTAAACCACTAAACGATGAACCATCCCCTTGAGAGCTATCATTCTTTTCTGAGAACTTTTGCAAGAGCTCTTCTTTCGTATACTTAGGTGGAGGAACCGAACTGGGCAAAGAATCTAACTCGCCATCAACATCGGTTATTTGTATGATATCGGGCATTCCTGGTCTTATGTTTGGAATCTTCACTCCTTCGAAATCCTTGTCCCAACTTTCCTCATTCATTTCGGAATAACTTGCTATAGATTTGAGTTCCATCTTAGGAACAGTTCTTTCACCATTGAGATTTAACATGGATGTCTTGGAAATGTTGCCAGATGGTAACAACCATCTATGCTTCAATAGCAATTTGGCCGTGCTTCTCAAACTGGCTTGTTTCTGGAAACATTCCATCAAGAAGTCCTTGGCCAAAGATGATATAAATTTTGGTAACGGAGGATGATCATCTGTGCCAATGGCGTGTAAAGCCGCCATTGGATTCAAGTCATGATACGGCGGGTTCATGGTGAACAATTCAATTATAGTTGCACCTAAAGACCATATATCAGACGCTGTACAGATCCCATCTCCACCAAGAACTGTTTCTGGGGCCATCCAATTGGGTGTACCCTCTGCACTATGATGCTGAGACGTTACTTTGGTAGCCAATCCGAAATCAGCAAGCTTAATCTCACCACTTTCGGTCAATAGCACATTGGCCGCCTTGACATCTCTATGAACTACACCTTGCTCATGAAGATAATTTAGCCCATGTAGAATCAGGGTGGTGTACTTAGCTAATTGTGGTTCTGGTAATCCATGATCCATTTTCTTGTAAAGTTGACGAAGAGAACCTCCAGAACAGAATTCTAAGAGGATATTTAGCGAAGATGAAGTCTTTACAAAACCATGGTACTTTACAATATTGGGGTGTTTCAATATCTTCAAAAGATCGATTTCACCCATGAGTCCAGCTACATTCTGCTTTCCTTCAAGCATTATCTGCTTGATTGCTATCACTTGGTTCGTCTTCAAGTTGATTCCCTTATATACATTGGCAAAAGCTCCTCTGCCAACCAACTTAGAGAATTGAAATGAATCGAGAGCGTTGCTCAGTCGGATTCCAGGTTTCTTTTCGATTCGTTGAGCAGGCGTTAACGATACATTTACAGAAGGATTACGCATACCCTTCCTGGGAGTTCTGTCTGCCGATAGAACAGGCGTAGGAGGTAATGCAGGTGTTTCCAGGAGAGAAATCACGTTCTTTCTTAGCTTTGATAACTGCCACTGATTTTTGTCCTGATGGTTTATGTGGCCAATGTCATGGTGCTGGCTTTTATTATTATGGAATTGGTTGTTGATGCTCCTATTAGTGTAGTTGGTATGATGTTGTAAGTTGTTATTATTGGTATTGTGTTGCTTTTGCTTGTATGGGGTTTTTCGTATAACCTTCTCTAGAAACGGAGAGTCGTTTTCGTCGTTTTCGTCATTTTCGCCTTCGATGCTTATAGTATTACGATATTCATTATTCATTTCTTCCTTTTCTTCACTGCTATCATTGCTTTTGTCATTAGACATCTCCTCTATTGGATATATGACATTTTGCAAAGGACGATCTTCCAAAGTGAACTTTATTCGACTTGTAGATGAATTTCTCGAATCCTGTTCAAATATGACCGGCACTTTTCCTTGTATTCTCTTCACAAAAGGCGACTCAGTTATCGATTCGTTCGAAGATATTGGCCCATTGCTTCTTACTATTCCCGACGACTCAGATACTTGCGAAAACTTGGAATAGCTGAGATACAAGTCTTGGTCATCGAAGTCAAATTCGTTGCTATATATTTGGTCATCCCGATCTTCCTTAAATTTCAGTAAAGTTGCTGCTTTTTTTTGAATATCCACTCTGTTTGATATGCTTTTGATCGAATCACGGTTAGCCACCATATTGGTGCTATAGTCGTCTAGTCGGGATACTCCGTTATATGATGATTCGTTACGAGTTCTTGTGGTGTCGCTATATTCAGTCATGCTGACGCGTTCATTTCTAAATTTGATAGACTTGCTCTCGTAGTATGGAGCTATACTTTAATACCACGGCGATAAGAGCGCCTTGTATGGAAATCGGAGTCGCTGGTGGTTTTTGTTCGTCTCGAAAAAACAAGAAGCTCAAATGTAGAAATCAGTTTGTTTACCTTTTTGAGATTTGGTTGCACAAATCGAGCGCATTATTTTACAGGTTACGTTTAGCAGCCATACTCAATTATAATAAGGCTAAATAAATTGATGTTGCTGTTGAATTATGAATAAATGCCATATCTAATAGAAATGTCTATGATGTTAGAAAAAGTAGAATATAAGATTTATTTGAATTGATATTTGTGTTTTCTTTTATTATCACTATTTAAAGCTTTGACGATCCAATCTTGGTAAGCAACTTACCTGGCCCCTTTTTATCGGAGAAAAGCAACCCCCATGTTTCTGGAATTTTCTTGAAATCCCCTGGAGAAGTCAAATCCACAACTGTAAATGATGATTCATTGGCTATAACTTTGCCTTCTTTGATCCACTTGAGAATTGCTTGAATCGCCTCAGGGTAGCTGTCCTTGAAGTCCAATACAATAAACCCCTTAACCGTGAGTCTGTTTGTAATGATTTGGGGCCAGTTAGCAATCATGGAACTCTTGAAGTCATTGTATCCTGCAATGGCTCCACAGGCAAGAATTGTACCAAATGGCTTGGTCAAGCCCAACATAACGTCCAAGATTTTTCCGCCGACACTGTCCATGTAGACGTCACAGAACTTCTCCTTTCCAAGTGCAGCACTCATGTCTTTGGCAAAGGTAGGGCTTTTGTAGTTGACACAGACATCTGCACCTAAACTTTCAACCCACTTGCACTTATCTTCTGAGCCTGAAATTCCAATCACCTTTTTGCACCCAACGACCTTCTTGGCTATCTGTACACACATACTCCCTGTAGCACCAGAAGCGGCAGAGATGACTACGGTATCTGTTGATTTCAAGCTTATAACCTTCTGAAGAGCAACGTAAGCCGTGATCCCAGTAGTTCCCAATACATCCAAATATTGGGTCAACGGAATCGATTTATTCGTGATTTTATTGTAGATGGCATCCTTTTTGATAATAGCATAGTCAGACCAGTTTAAAACGCAGTTAACATAGTCACCTGGCTGGTACCCTTCAAGTTTTGACTGAACTACTTGGCCAATTCCCACTGATCTCATAATCTGATTCTTCCCCACAAGCTCCACATACATTCTGTCTGCCTTCATTCCTTTCTGGATCCATGCTCTTTGTGTAGGGTCGTTGGAGAGGTAGATGGTTTTGATGAGCAACTCGCCATTTTGAATTTCCCTCAATGGTTTGGTAGTTAACTTGAAAGTGCTCTTTTCGTCATTGAGATCGAAGTTGACCTTGGCATAAGGCTGTTCGTTGACTATAAAGCAGGTTGACTCTTTTGGAATAGACATAATGTACGAAGCTGAAAGCTATTGGAACTTGCTGAAGTTCGTGGCGAGAAATAGTTGAAAAGTTCTCTAATTCAGATTTCTGTCAGGTCGATATACATTCGACTTACACATATAGATAACTATAGGTAGCTTTATATAGTTTGCTAAAGCGGCGATAGATTTCCGTTTTGAAATGTCCAAACCCGAGGTCTGGCCTTTTGTGGAGAAATCGTCGGAGTGGACTAAGCGATGCGCTCCAACTTGCGAAGCTCCCCTCTTCGGCCAGGATGTCGTGAAAATTTATTCTGGGAAGGTAGGTGGACAAGACGAGACGAAATGTTGGAAGACTATAATAGACATTTATGGGTACAGTAGTATTCGAATCGATTTGATTGGTGCAAAATAAGTTAATAATCCATAAATTTGCTTGCCTCTTGCTGTAATTATTATTCCAATATACTTGAATTAAATGTAATTATATCTCATTGAGAATTTGCAGACATTACAATACTTGAATTCATAATTAACAAAATTATACAGCTTAATGTTTATTATAGCTAGTCATACATATTATCATACACTTAAGCGATCTTTGTAATCAACTTACCGTTTGGCTTTTGGTTACCAAACAAAAGCTTCCACACCTGTGGAATTTGCTCGAACTTGTCTTCCTTTTCACTGAGGTCTTCGACATGGAATGATTCAGCAACTTGGAGTTTGCCGGTGGTGAGACCGTCAGCAAGAACAGCGATGGCTTCAGGAACCTTGGCAAGGTAGTTGCCAACAATGAAACCTTGGACGGTTAAACTGTTGGTGATAATTTCACCCCAGTTTGGAACCTTGATCAATTCTCTGTCATTGTAGCCAGAAATGGCACCACAGGCTACTACACGGCCGAATCTCTTGATCTTGGACAACATGAAACCCAAGATGTCACCTCCAACGTTGTCGAAGTAGATGTCGATGTAATCTTGGCCAATTTCTTTAGTTAACTTTTCCTTCCATTCTGGGTCGTGGTAGTTGGCGCAGTAGTCGGCACCGATGCTTTCGACATACTTACACTTTTCGTCGGAACCAGAGATACCAATGACCTTTGAGGCACCCAAGATGTGCTTGGCAATCTTGACAACCATAGAGCCTGTGGCTCCAGAAGCAGCTGATACAGCAACAATTGGACCCTTCTCACCTTCAGCTGGCTTCTTGAATTGACCAACTTCAGTCAAACCAAAGTAGGCTGTCAAAGAGGTCATACCGAGAACAGACAAGTAGAATGGCAATGGCAAACCCTTGGATTGGTCTACAATGTTGAAGATCAGTGCTTCGCTAGCAACAGCATAATCAGCCCATTCAAATCTACCGGAGACAACAGCACCAACAGCAGCCTTGGAAGACTTGGAAGCAACAACTTCAGCCAAAGCCAATGACTTGACAGCATCACCTGGCAAGATTGGTGGAGCGTAGGCTCTGCTCAAATCTTGATCCTTTTGCATCCAGGTTCTTTGAGTAGGGTCATTGGAGAGATACAAGATTTTTACCAAAATCTGGCCATCCTGGAGTTCTGGAAGCTTCTCGGTAGCAACATCGAAAGTAGAAGATGGTTGGCCGAACTCGTAGTTGACTTCCTTAGTAGGAGCGTTCTTTAAAACAACTTTGGTGGCAGAGGTGGGAATACTCATTGTAGCTTTTAATTATTTGAAATTGAAGCAGTTGGATGAAACAATTGAATAAACTGAAAATCGATTTTGCAATCGGAAATCCCCAGGGATTTATAGCTCCACTCGCAACTGAAAAATGGCTGCGACGGACTGCACCTGTCAAAAAAGTGGGAAATCATTTTCCACCATCCACTGGAAGACGCAAGATTCGGAGCTGGAGTTTGTAAGCATGGCGGAGTTATCCACGTTTATTGAGTAAAGAGCCGTTATGACGGGTTTGTGCTATTGCCGTCACCAGCCGAGGACTTGGTTAGGTATCCATTTTATTCTGAAGAATTCTATGTGTTTCTTTTTTGTCTTCTAATTATCTTCTGTTGCATGAAATCCTCTCGGAAAAGTGTAAGCGCATCTCAACTTTTATTTCGCAGCCTCACGGAGCTGCAGAATGAACAATTCCATGGAGATGACTTAGTGAGCACTCTGGCAATCCGTACAGCAACGTAGACTTGGATATAGTAGTAGACTGTCTAGAATATTTCAAGATACAATACAAATTTCAAGTAGTGAATTTCTAGAAGTAACGCAATTGATGACGTCACCCTCTTGTCAAATAGGATCTCTATGTCTTCTACTGAGGTTGGTAATGAAGACTTCATGAACCATGTTCAGCTATTAGATACACCTGCTAATTGGACACACATAGTACCAATTACATGGAAAGCATTATTTGATATTACACTGGGCTGCCTACTCTTCTATTAGAAGAATACATCTTTCTTGTGGCTATCTACTCTTATATATAGCTACATCATTTCTTTCTTTCATGCATTTACAATATAATAGTACACAAGATGTTCTTCTCAATCTATCAACAAAGTCATTATTCATTGGGCTTCTCAAAGCCAGTAGTGGCTGCTTCGGCGGCAGCAGCAGCCTTTTCGTCAGCAGCAGCCTTCTCCTTGTTCCAACTCAACAAGTTGACATCCCCTGTTCTTCTGGGATGGATGAAGTTGATTATCAAAAGAGACAAGCCAAGGATGAAGCATACACCACCGCCAACCATCCAACTGATGCCCAAGAAGTCATTCTTGCCTCCGATTACCGATCTTTGCGAAAGATAGATATACTTTTTACCGTTATATGGCAACACCGGGAAGTGCAACCCTACAGAGATCTCGTATATTCCCTGTTCCAAGGCATCGTCGTCGTTACGAAGGGCCAACTTGTTGAAAGTGGGCAAAGCTGACGTGTGCATCCAGTTTTGGAACTGGTACCATGTTGAGATGTCAGGTACATTGGTTTCATTGTAGCCGTTGGGGAACATCTTGTACCAGTTTGGAGGGGGTACGATCTCAGTATGGTTGTATCTTGTCTTTTTGAATCTGTTTTTGTCTGTAGCCCAAGCTATGCCTTTCTCAGTCATTTCAAAATCGCCTGAAGAGCCGTTGACAGCACTCAAAGTCGTCGAAAATGTATCGTTAAACAAACTGTTAGCGATCAAACCACAAGGATAGATCCTTGTGCCATTAATGTTGGATAAAGGCAGACAGTTTTCGCCTACCGCGTTCTTTATAGTGTTCAACGAAGCTGGTTTTCCTTCGAGTTGGTCCTCGCTGAATGACTTTACAAAACGACGATGGTTGGCGTAGAAATTGTGGAGACGGTAGAAAAGATAAATTGGAGCCGTCATTCGGTTGGGAATCTCAAACTGAATGGTGCAAACTTTTCTTTCGTCGTCAAATGGTTGTGATTCATCGGTATCCAAACGCCATTGTGGCCTATGTGCGATATCAGCATCTTTCGTTCTGAAGTTGAAGTCAGTGAATCTATCAGGTATCTCTGAAAAATGGTCAGACGAGGCTAAAAGCTCACACTGGGAGTAATCAATAGCCATGTCTTGAACTCTACTGGAGCCATACCACATGGCTGCGCCCAAAGGCACAAACACGATGGCTATGGCTATTAACAACGGAATAACCGTTTTGGCTGTAAGCACGGGGTTGTAAGCTTTAAGTCTCTGCTGTCTGAATGCGTTATCACCGGGTTTTCTCAGCTTGTCTTTGTCTTTTTGTCCAAATGAAGAGTCTTCCGAAACAGAGTCAGACTCATACTCGGAATCGGGATAACCGGTACCTGGAGGTGCCGAGCTGGAAGTTCCATCCGGAAGCTTTGTGTTACTGGGGTCGGCAGATGAAGCCATTGCAAGATGTTATGTATGCGAAGAAACAAGATATGAAAAGAACTAAAAGTCAAAAACGTTGACAGACGTCAGAAAGAAAAGTGACGTAAAAATTGATATAATCACCCTGCTATTTCTGCCGGTAGAAGATGAGAGATTTAGAAACAACCGGGTGTTCCTTCTCCTGCAGGAGCGATTCGCGCGAAAAAACAGTTATCGCTTTGCCTGATTCTCCAGTATATGCAGCTCCTGGCCCCGAAGACTTATACAGACTTTAATATAGCGCTCATATATTTCTCTGACGATTTCATGTTTGTGTCAGTTATCATACAAAGTTGATTCTCCTGGGTAGTCTTGCAGTGCCTTAATTTTATGGTAATGTTTTTAGCGGCCGCTTATGGTCTTCTTTTACGCATAAAATTACATACTGCTAATAGATTATATTGTAGTCTCATATTATAATCCTGCACATAGACTTTCTTCTGCGTTGGGCTTGAACTCTCCTAAAAAGTCTACAGAAGATAGCAATTGCAAAGTGGGATCACTATGGGGCCCTCTGTGAACCATATATCGCATGTCAACTTTTCAGCCATTTAAAACGACAAATAACAGACTTTATCGTGCCTATGTCCTTTCCACTGATGCAAGTGTACTGCATATAATATAATATATCCCTATGACTCCTAAAGTAGCCTTAAATTGTAGTGCTATATTACTCTCTTTTGGGGAATTTACTGGACATTCTTAGAGACATGTTCTGACGGGGTAATATGAACTTCATGACTCATTCATCTGTAGTGGTCATGGAAAATGTGCTTTTTCTAGCACATTTCTTCTTATTCAAATCTTTTTTGGCCTGCATGGTTCACTAGGCATATATTTTCTTAGCATAACTTCACCAACCGTAGGATCACTATATATCTCTATAAAATGGACCCCAAAAACCTCAGATCTTCTCAAAAGAAGCAAATACAGTATACATCGTTCGTTTGTTCACAATTGCAAACTCAATTTCCTTGTTTTCCTTCTCAATTGTCCATTATCTGACTATTGCTATAAGCTCACTGTTCTCATCGTGCCACGTGACTTTTCCGATTTTTTTTACATCAACTTCACAAATTTCACTATTTTTCACTTTCACCAACAGTACTATTTCTCTACTTAACAACACCATGTCTCAAGAAACCGACGCTGAAAAGAACATCGAGATCTGGAAGGTCAAGAAGTTGATCAGATCGCTTGAAGCGGCCAGAGGAAATGGGACGTCTATGATTTCGTTGGTGATTCCACCAAAGGGACAGATTTCACTCACACAGAAGATGTTAACTGAAGAATATGGTACCGCTTCCAATATCAAGTCGCGTGTTAATAGATTGTCGGTGTTGTCGGCAATTACCTCTACCCAGCAGAAGTTGAAGTTGTACAACTCAGTGCCCAGGAACGGGTTGGTTGTGTACTGTGGAGATGTGATCACTGATGAAGGTAAGGAAAAGAAGTTGAACATTGACTTTGAACCTTTCAAGCCTATCAACACCTCCTTGTACTTGTGTGACAACAAATTCCATTTGGAGGCGTTGTCAGAGTTGTTAGAAAACGATGACCGGTTTGGATTTATCATCATGGACGGTAATGGAGCTTTGTTCGGTGCCGTCTCGGGAAACACGAGAGAAGTGTTGCACAAGTTCACTGTGGATTTGCCCAAGAAGCATGGTAGAGGTGGTCAGTCTGCCGTTCGTTTCTCGCGTTTGAGAGAAGAAAAGAGACACAACTATATCAGAAAAGTTGCCGAAGTCGCTGTGCAAAACTTTATCACCGCCGATAAGGTCAATGTTAAAGGTTTGATTTTGGCTGGTTCGGCTGATTTCAAAACCGAGTTGTCCAAGTCTGACTTGTTTGACAACAGATTACAGGCCAAGGTGATCAAGATCGTCGATATCTCCTATGGGGGTGAAAACGGGTTCAACCAAGCTATCGAGTTGTCTGCTGAGACATTGGCCAACGTCAAGTTTGTCCAGGAAAAGAAGTTGTTGAATGAGTACTTTGACGAAATCTCTCAGGATTCTGGCAAGTTCTGCTACGGTATCGAAGACACCTTGAAGGCGTTGGATTTGGGAGCCTGTGAAACCGTCATTGTGTACGAAAATTTGAACATCATCCGTTACACCTTGAAGGACGTTGAAGGAGTTGAGGTCGTTGCTCACGCTAATCCAGACTTGGCTGACAAGTCGTGGCAGGAGGACAAAAAGACTGGCACTGACATGGAAATCATAAAAGAAGAGTCTTTCTTGGAATGGTTGGCTGAAAACTACAAAAACTACGGTGCTAACTTGGAGTTCGTCACTGACAGATCATCTGAGGGTGCCCAATTCGTCCAAGGTTTCGGTGGTATCGGTGCTATGTTGAGATACAAGGTCAACTTCGAACAGTTGGTCGATGAATCCGACGATGACGAATACTTTGACGACGATGACGACTTCATATAAATCTAGAGTTTTCAGTAAATTATAGTTCAGGTCAGGCGCAAATAACATACACATCATCATCTAAAAAGACATACATCATCTGTCTTGGTAATTCCCGCTTTGGTCCTCATGTTTCCTTTCCTTTGGGTCTTTTATGTTTCCTTGTTCTAGCTTTTACTTTCAATATAAACTGTATAATCTTTCGTATCTATTGTACACAATGTAACATATGCTCAGTTCTCCTATTCTACTTATCTTTTCTATTTTCTATTTCCTTCTTTCTGTTTTCTCATCGTATCCTTTCTCTCTTGCTTTTTCTGCTTTTTTTCTTGCTTCTTCTGGCTTGGCTTGGTGACTTTACCAGCTTTGGACCTGGCAACTTTCTTACCCTTCAAGTCATCTAAAGCATTGACCTTTGAATGGCCGACAACATCCTCATGGCCAACTCCAGTAACCATCTGATGGGCAATGTTTTGTAATCCACTGGTCAAATAAGATCTTCTAGTTTCCTTTCTAATACTTTTGCTGAGTAATTCTTTCAACTCGTATCTCAATCCCTTCTTCTCATCCTTAGTGATCATTTTTCCTTCTTTTCTCTTTCTCTGCTTCTTTATAATATCATCTTCAAAGTCGTCAAGATCTGACAAGTCATCCACTCCAAGTTCTTCAGCAGCTTGTTTAACCCACGAATCTTCCTTTCTGGTGGAAGTGTTGGAAATGTCAGCATCAGCTAATTTGGAAGCTATGATAACTCTTGGTTTTAATTGAGAAACAAGATCCATTTCGATAGGTAACAACTTAACATCGTTGTGCATGTTTAATCTACCTCCTTTGGTAGAGTTGTTAGCCACCAATCTTCTTAACTTTCTAAGAGGTCCTGAAGCTTCTTGTGGAGAACAGAACATCACAGAAACACCCTCCTTGCCAGCTCTGGCAGTTCTACCAGATCTGTGAATGTAGACATCAGCAGAGCGAGGTAAATGGTAATGAGCTACATGGTCAATGTTTGGAATATCCAAACCTCTAGCAGCAACATCAGAAGCAATAAGTACGGCAGTGTCGTTCTTTTCGCTGGCCTTCTGGAATCTTTCCAAAGCTCTCAATCTCTGTTTTTGGATCATAGATGAGTGAATGGCGAATGCCGGGATATTCAAGTTGTTGAGGAAAGGTACCAAACGCTTCACAGAGTCAATAGAGTTGGCAAATACTAATGTGGATCCCTTATACATGAGCAAGAAGTAGTATAAGTAAAGATCTCTTTCAGTTGGTCCACATTCAACTAAAGCTTCTGTGATATTACCTGACACGATTTCCTTAGGGTTAGCATCTACAAGAGCCGGTCTGGTATCTTTGAATTTTAATTTATCGTTAAGCAAATTCAAGATTTCGTCGTTACCGATTAACGAACTTCCTTCAGAATTCCTCTTGTGCGATTTCTGGTTCTTGTCGAGCTTGCCGAAAAGGTCTCTGGAGAAGGTAGCACTGAAAACCAACGTCTGCCATTTCCATGGAAAAGTCTTATTCTTGGGTCTATTCTTACGGAACAAATCTAAGATAGTCTCAAATTCCTCAAAATGTCCATCCTGTAATAATCTGTCAGCCTCGTCCAATACGATGATATCAGTAGAAGCCAATCTTTTTGTGAGATCTTCATCTTTCTGGAGCAATTCTAAGATACGACCAGGAGTGGCTACTATAATACCAGGTCCATGGGATAATAATCTTTCTTGCTTCTGAATGGACAAACCACCAGTGATACTTACAATACCATTAGTAGATAGAGGAGAGTATTTGGCAAGAGAATTAAGATGACTAACAACCTGATGGGCTAATTCTCTGGTGGGAGCGAAGATTATACCAGTGGGATGGTTGATAATCTTCTTCTGTCTATTCTGGTTAATGATAGAGAGGTTGGACAAGTACTTTTCCAAGATCGGAATACCGTAGGCTAAAGTCTTACCGGAACCAGTGATAGCCTTTCCTACTACATCTTTTCCTTCTGCTGCCAAAGGAATGGTTTTCTTTTGAATTGGAGTGGGTTTATCGAATCCAAGAACTGACAAACCATGCAAAGTGTAAGGAGATAACGAGAAGTTGGAATCCTCATTTTGCCAGTGTGGAAGGTTAATGTCTTCGTCGTCTGGTAAGACAAACTGAGAATGTTGGAAAACATTCTCCGACAATTCTTCGTCATGTTCAGGTTTGCTTTCTTGAACTGGTTCAACACTTTCGTCGACTTCTCCGATTTCGTTGATATCTTCATCCAAAATATCTTCCACTTCCATGCCATCTTGAATTTCACTGTCATCATCAAAACCAGTGAATTCTTCTTCTTCAAATTCATCTTCATTCTCTTCGTTTATTTTATCTTCTTCATGTTCTTCGTCTTCATCTTCATCTTCTCCTTGCTCTTCATCTGCCTCCAGTTCTTCGTCTTCGTCTTGTTCTTCATCGTCCTCCAATTCTTCTTGTTCTTCTGTCTTACCCTTTTTTACTTTCTTATTGTCCTTCACAATAAATTCAGCTTTTCCATTAACAATCTTCACATCTACACCATCAATTTCTTCCAAACCGTAAAAGCCTTCCCAGTCATCCAAATTGTCGGGAACCTCTACAGTCTTCCAATTCAAACTTTCTGCCTTCACTACTTTTGATTCGCGGTGCAATTTCTGCTTCAAAGTTGGGGTCTTTCTGGTCTGTTGGCCTTTTTTACTCTTTGAGCCTTTACCCACATTGCTCTTGCCTTTGATTTTCTTATTATTAGGAGCCATTCTTTAGCAAAAAGGTCAGTTAAATCGAGCTGCAAAAAAAAATTCCATACTATATTATAAACTGAAAAATCCATCTCATCTTATATAAATAAATTTTGGCTGGAACTGCATACACAAAATAAATTAATCTATACAGATTAACTTGACTTTTTAGATCTATCAATCATAAAAACATCCAAAACTTGTGTGTGAATATTCTGAAATGGCAGTCAGAAAGAATAAAGGAGGGTTATTGAAACGTCCAAAGACCATTACGGAAAAAAAATTCTCACCAAATAGTCTCAAACCGCAACAGGCGAGAGCTCTCATCAGAAGATATCATGTTCTCCAAAAGAACAAGCATGCTATAATACGAAAACTCCAGGCGACAAAGAGTAGGGTATTGTCTGAAGTTAATATCGAAAATTACAAGGCAATAATCAAAGATGTAAAGAACTTGGAGAAGGTTTTCCAAGAAAGTTTTGACAAATTTGATCTTTCGTCAGTCAAGAACAATTCCACCTTTGTCAAAGTAGACGACTCACTCTCCACAACGCAATTGGTTCAACTTTTGGCAGAAATAGATAGTGAAATTGCAGCCCGTGGTGGAATCGAAGCCTACCAGAGTGCTTCGACTCAGGGCCAGACTGCAAAAAGAGGAGGAGATTCTTCTAAACGGTTGGTGGAATGGCTTAAGACAGAGGAGTACAAATCTAGATTGAACCAAAATAGTGCTTTAGAGATTGGATGCTTAAGTCCCAACAATCTCATATCGACATGTGGGATATTTGATAGCATTGTTAGAATAGATTTAAACTCCCAGAGTCCTCTTATACTAGAACAGAACTTCATGGAAAGACCATTGCCCAGAAACAACTCTGAAAAATTCAATCTTATATCGTGTTCGTTGGTGATAAATTTTGTGCCATCTCCTAAAGAAAGAGGAGACATGCTTCTTCGAATAACCAAGTTCCTCAGAGAGCCTACAAAGGACACCTTAAGTTCTTTGTTTCTTGTTCTACCATTGCCATGTATATCCAACTCTCGGTACTTTGACAACGAGATCCTCCAAAAGATAATGGCAAGTCTTGGATTCAAGCAAGTGTTTTACTACGAGGCAAAAAAGGTAGCCTATTGGCTATTTGACTGGCAGGGGAAAAGGCACCAGAAACTTCAGGTATTTACAAAGAAAGAGGCATATCTGGGTTCCAAGAGAAATAATTTTTGCATTACGCTAGAAGCAAAATAGAGTTAGCATAGAAGAACTACGTACGATTTCAATCTTTTATAACATTAGGTCTATGAAACATTAAGGGAAACTATCTATAACTTTTTTATCGTGAGAATGCTATGCATAAGACATTAGGGATTTAAACATGTTCGTCAACAGGCTTTTCATCAGCAGCGTAACCAGCTTCGGTAGCCATGGCAGCAGTCGATGGTGGAACCCACTTGCTGGATTTCCATGGAACCACGTTGGAAGCGTACAATTCGTCTACGTCTTCCAAGGACAAACCCTTGGTTTCAACAACGAAGAAGTAGACGTAGAAGAAGGAGAATAATAAACATCCACTGAAAACGTAACCGAACTTGAAATGAATGGCACTAACAATGAATGGAGTGAAAAATGAGATCAAGAAACCGAAAACCCAGTTAGCAGCAGTGGCAATGGCCATAGCCTTGGATCTGATTCTCAATGGGTAACTTTCAGAGATGATGGTGTAGACACCACCGGCCCAAGTGGAGGCAAAGAAAACAATGAACAAACAGGTAATGAAGATCAAAGCGTTACCGGATGGTTTATAGGTGTTGTCGTTGTTGTATTCACCATCCTTGTACAAGTGGAAACTTCCAATGGTAGAGTAAATGATGAAACAAACAAACATACCAGCAGAACCAACTAACAAACAAGATCTTCTACCAAATCTTTCAATGGCCCAGATACCAATGAAGGTAGCAGCAAAGTTGACAACACCCAAGATAATAGAGGTTTGGAAAGAGTCCTTCAATCCGACAGCTTGGAAAATGGTAGTTCCGTAGTAGAAAAAGTAGTTGACACCAGTCAATTGTTGTAAGGATTGCATGATGATACCCATAACAACTCTTCTGAAAATGGCAGGCTTACCGGTAATCAATTCAGTCCAGGAAGCGGATCCAGCAATAGCCTCTCTGTCAATACCAGCTTGAATCAATTGGATTTCAGTGTAGACACTTGGGTCTTCTGGGGATAATTTGTTGGATCTAGCGACAGACTTCTTGGCATCTTCGATTCTCTTCTTTTCAACCAAGTATCTTGGAGATTCTGGCATGGCCAACATACCAACAACCAAGAAAATAGCCCAGAGGAAGCACAAGCCTAATGGCACTCTCCACTGTCTAGAGTCGGATAATCTTTTAGTACCGTAGGTGACACAGTAACCAATGAAGATACCCAAAGTAATGCACAATTGGAAACAGTAAACCAAGGTACCTCTTAAGTGCTTTGGAGAACTTTCACCAATGAACAATGGAGACAATACAGAAACGGTACCAACAGCCAAACCAGTAATGGCACGACCAATCATAACTTGGTACCAAGCGTGTTGAGAAGCAATTTGGACGATGATACCAACAACGTAGATAACCATGGAAGCCATAATACCGACTCTTCTACCGTAGACGTCACCAATCTTGGACAAGAAAATACCACCAATAGCACAGCCAATATTGAAGATAGACACAAGCAAACCAACTCTGACATTGGACAAGTAGTGAGTGCCGTCAGCTCTGGTTTGACCAAACCTTTCCAAGAAGTCAGACATGTTAACAAATCCAGAAATGGTACCAGTGTCGAAACCAAAGACAAAACCACCAAAAGCAACTAACAAACAGAAGAAACAAATCAAAAGATATTCAGAAATACCCTTGGACTCCAAGGCTACCAAGGTTGCATCATGGTTTTGGGGTACTTCTTCAATCTTATCTTCATCCTTTTCTAAAAAGGAAGCATTTGAAGGTGTTTGAACACCTGAAGGAATATCTTGAGAAGACATTTTAATTAGTTATTTAACTTATGTAGACAAGTATTCAAAAAATCTTTCTTGGGGAGAAATGCTGTTGTATTTATAGAAGTTATAATTTGAGCCTAACAAAAATAAGCTGCTAAAACTGCCTCATTGCATTTCGGAAAAACTTTTTATTTTTTTATGCTGTCTGGTGATGCATGCATAGTAGTGTCCCACACCTCCAGTTTCTCCGAGACCATCCCCCCACTACTATGAATTTGGAGAACTCGTGACTCGGATTACCCTGGAAATTTATTTTGGCTTTATTGTGACATTCAAATGAGAGCATTTCCTGAATGGGATGTGAGTGTTGTCTTCTGTCTTTTGTATTTTTGTCTACTTCGGAGCAACTTTTTAGGGAATTTTTGTTCTGCTTCCCAAATTCGATCACTATACCTTGATCCATATTTGGCAGTTTTCATGTAACTATGGGGCAGCTATTATGCTAGAATGACCAATTCCTCGTTGAATCTGTAAATGCATTGGCTCTGAAGTCAATTCGTTCTGAATAAAAGTTTTACTTTCAAAAAGATTTTCCGGTGCCTTGGAAAATAATTATTTTTTATGTAAACACCACATAATAATGAAACAGTTTCCTCAGAAATTGTTGCTGTGGTCTAATATTTTTATCAGCGAACAAAATTGAGCTACAAAATTTCTTTTTCGTCCACTTTTTGGTTAATTGCTATGGGTTTCGGAAAAACTTTTTCATCGTTTGCAGATGACCGGCCCTAGCATGTTGCTGAAGAAACTAGTTAATCCGAGATGGCTTTGATATAGTATAGTGTTTAGCCTATCCCAACGGAGAATTCTATTTCACATTTCGTTATTATTTCAAATATTTGATTGTATTAATTATTCTTTGTTTGTATTTCATTTTTACTCTGCTAATACCACTTTCTAATATGAAATGCTAGGCATCTAGTTAGTTTTCTGAAGACTGTCACGTAGTAGTTTCCTAAGGCGCAAGCAACAGTATGGAGTGATTGCACAATTTAGCAGAATGTTACAGTTCTTGTGCAAAGTACTTACAATTTCAGTACATGACCGTTCGTAGTGTGTGTAAGAGTATAACGAATATAGCATGTTCTTGACTAAAGCCCATGGTTGCATTTTACTTCATACCGGATCAACTATTGTGTAATGAAGTGGCTCGGGAAACTACAATCAACGCCATTATTGCAGAAAACCAGCAGGAATTACATGTTACCCAAGGATAAAAAGGGTCCAGAGATGGCACAACTTGACAGCTTCCCAATTGAAGTGTAGCTATAAACGTTGTTTGGTCATTTTTCTTACAGTAGACAGAAAAGTTAACTTGATTGAACATCGGCTAAACCTTAGCCATACTAACCTTATTTCTAGCCGGCTGATATTGCTACTCCATCATTTCTTATTAAATAAATTAATTTCTCGTTTATTGTAAATGTAACCTATGCCCATACCTGTAATTGCTCAAAGTAGTCTACCCTCTTTCTATCGGAATTATTAATATTTTCTACAACGGCAGACCGTAATTCGTCTACCATTACCGGATGCCCACAGGTCACAAAACATGCAGAACCTGGAGACTCTTTGGTTGCCTGCTTGACGAGGGTATCAATGTGGGGTCTTCCTTCCCTGAATTGAATGTGGGAAAGATCAGTCTTGATTGCCGAGATAATTTCTGGTCTCATGCTGCCCATCTCAGTCAAGTTTCTTGATTCAAAAGTATTGTATCTTGTTGTATTTGAAGACAAAAGAGGCTTATGTGAATTTTCTTGTTCGTTTTCATTGATTTCTTCAGCGTAAATGGAATTCCTTGACAGAGTCACGCCATCATATTCTTCTAGGTAGCCATGAGAGTTCGGTTTGGTAACGCAGATGGTAGTATCGATATTAGTTCCCTTCAATGAGACCAATTCATCATAAAACCAAAGCAAAGATCTATACTCCCTTATAACCCAAGTTAATTTTAAGTTTTGCTTAGTGAAGTTGCTTCTCTTGGCCAACTCGTACACTTCGGCATAAATTCCTGGTATTCCATTACCTCCAGCCACAAAAATGGCACTATCGTACCTACTAGCTGGAGTCTTCTCGCCATATGAGCCTTCAATTGCAACTCTAATGGAAGTCAGTTTTCCTGGATGGCTCTTAAGATATTCGTACAAGCTGGAAGTCACACCTTGCTTGACTTTTACGAACAAGACTATATTGGCCGGGTCATCCAAATCTATAGTATACGTGAATGGGTGAGACTGCCAGAAGCAACTAAACCTGAGAAAATGAATAAAGACATGCCCTCCTGGAACAGCCTCCCAATGGTCAGGCTTTGGAACAATTACTTTCAAAGTCTCGTTGGCTATTAGTTGCACCTGTGCTTCTGGGAAGCCAAACGAGAAGAGTCTTCCAACACGTACTATTCTGTCAAAGAGCCATAGCATGGAAGTGTAGTAGTAGAAC
The DNA here is from genome assembly GCF_000209165.1 of Scheffersomyces stipitis CBS 6054. Classification (NCBI taxonomy): domain Eukaryota; kingdom Fungi; phylum Ascomycota; class Pichiomycetes; order Serinales; family Debaryomycetaceae; genus Scheffersomyces; species Scheffersomyces stipitis. The sequence goes on from NC_009068.1 coordinate 1,319,644, forward strand.
CAAACACAGTATAAATCTTTGACATGAAGCCACGCACCAAAAATGAATACGGCAGCCAATATTATATGAACCAAAAGGAATACTTCGTACCATTTCCTTCTAAGCACTAACAAACCCTGTATCATAATGAGAATGCCAGACCATGTCGCTAAGGCACCCCATCTGATGTATGGCTCGTTTATTCTGTCCGGGTTACGTTCTTTAATCAATTTGGTGTAGAAAAGAACGTGGATCATCACCATGACGAAGACTATCCGGGAGAGCCATCTGTGAAGAGTAATAAACGTCGAGTAGTCCCATCTAGTGTACCATTGCAAGAAGTTGTTTCTACCACCAAACAAAATTAGAAGAGGCATCAACAGACTTGTCAAAATGCTGGCACGTACAGCCACATATCTAAGGATGGCATACTTCTTCTCGTGAAAAAGAGGATCACCCTCCACGTAGTTGATATTATACACAAGAAGGTAAGTGCACATGCTGCCGAAAGTGATGAGAATTATAGTTTCGGCTCGTGTTGGCACAAGCATGTCAAGCACGACAAGAAACTTCTTTTCGTTTGTCTTGTACTTTCCTCTTGTTGCTGGAAGCGAAATGGTTCTTCTGAACCAATTTGAAAAAGGTCCAGTGAGAAAGTTTCTGTATAGATCTGGAAAGATTACTTTTGACCAGTTTCCGATGGCTGCAATGGTGAATACCACTATCCAGTAGAGTACCACATATGCGCCGTAATCAACCGAAACATCGTAGTTTCCGAGGAAGTTCTGATAAGCTGATCTGAACAAAACGATCTCAGAGTCTATTAATCTCACGGGGAAATCTACTAGCTTGGAAGGTGAGTAGTCCACAATTTCACTTATGTTTTTGGCTGACCTCAAGTAATTGTCATGGGCCTCCTCAAACTCGCTTTCTGTGAGACTTATGTTGAACATCAGCTGGCACATTCCCAAGAAAGAGTTTATTTCTTGTGGATGTCCATACTTGTAGCAATGGGAAATAGTCGCTAAAGCATTGGAGTTCTTGCAGTAGCATTCCTGACTAACGATGCCCTCAGGGCAGAATGTCGTTGTTAGAGAGATCTGGTAGTTGCAACCTAAAAAGGCGATACTGGCCTGGCCGTACTTATGCATTGGGGCTCCGTTTACAGCGGCTTCAGGGGTAAGAGCTATCATTGCCGATATCACGAAACAGATACATAGCACTACTTTGGTAGCTCTGACAGAAGAGTTCTGAAATTTGGCCGGTATCACAAGCAAAGGCGTAGCAACTGCTAGTATTACTAGCGATGTATATACGGCCCAGATATACATCTCATACTACGGATTTCTCTGCGGTGGTGTTGTGGAAAGAGGTTATCAGTTTGATCAGTTGCGATCAAAACTTAACTATGGACGCTCGCAAATCTATATGTTTTGGGAAGGAAAAAACAAATTTTTTGTGGTGGAAGAGATTTTCCGGAGATGTGGTTCGCTCGCAATGGTATACGGATCGGATTCTGCCAGCAAACCCTTGTATGTCTCTGTGAACTGTGATAGGATCTACACAAAGCGGAGGGCAGCGTGTATGAAAAGAACTTGTAGATAAAAGATTTTAATCAAGACAGGAGTCCGTAGACTGTCGCTTTTATCTATTTGATCTCTGTTAGCCAAAGTCAGGTGACAGAAGATTTGGCATGAGGCTCCGGCATCACCCTGTTACTAATACTGTAGAACAGTGCTGATCCGACATCGGACTCGGTGACAAATACAGCACACAGTGCCATAGAAATTCTCACATGGAGGAAGGATTTAGGTTCTCTTCAGCACTGTGGATAAAGGCGTAGAATTAGTAGTAAAGTGGTGGCCCTGGATGGCTCCGTCTCGGGCTTCAATATTGGGCCACTATACTAAACCAAATCTAAACCAAATACCATATACCATATACTGAACAATCTATATACTGTATACCATATACTGTATACCATTTCCCGTATTCCCGTATTCCGTAAATACACTATAATACATTTGTTCGAAGAAAATCTCTAATTCGCTCTACCTGCTACTGAAACTATTAAACTATTCGTTGCAGAATATTTTCCCAAGCTGGGCTCGTTTTTCTATTATTAAGCCGAAGCGAAAACCAACTCTAGATTCATGCAAATATGTCAGATTAGCGCGATTTTTCGCTGCACCACTGGCTGGTCTGGTTATCGTAGAGACTTCAGAAGCAATATATAAATGTGACCATTTTCCATATCGGTAGGCTGACCCGCTTCTCTCACTGTACTCTACAAATATACAATAATGTCTATGCAATCGTCTTTATTGAAGGAAGAATACGTTCCTCTTCATGAAATCCGCAGACCAATCCCTCCGGTATTGGATTTCCAGAAAATCGATGCCATGGTATCAACCCTCAATGGGGTGCCAATGGCTTCTGCAACCTGCGGAGTTGCCGATATAACTCCCGGTGAATTGCCTCCTATAGATGTGTTTAAGGTCCGCGAAGCTGGAAAAAATTACTACTTTGCCTTTGGTGGATGTCACAGATTCCAAGCTTACGATAGAATAAACCAACAGGGCGATAAAGTAGTCATGGTCAAGTGCAAAATCTTGCCTGCTACCAGAAAAACTTTGCGCGTATACTTGGGTTCTTCAGTAGACCAGATGTTTGAGGATCAGAGCTACGACAAGACAGAAGTAACATCGCTCAAAAAATTATCAATTAATGAATAGATATGTATATAATCAGACAATGGCGTGAAGGAAGAATCCTTATCATGTCCATATTTGCAATTGCTCAAAGAACTCAACCCGCTTCTTTTCGCTGTTGTCCAAAACTGGAAGAATCCTTATCATGTCCATATTTGCAATTGCTCAAAGAACTCAACCCGCTTCTTTTCACTGTTGTCCAAGTTTTGGACAACAGCGTAACGAATATCGTCGACCATTAATGGGTGGCCACAGGCGACAAAGGCTGTTGAACCACTGGATTCCTTGATTTCATCTTGGACAAGTTCTTCCATATTAGGTCTTCCAGTCTTGAAGGTGATGTGGCCCAAGCTTCCTTGGATGGTAGATACAATTTCGTCGTTCGAGACATCTTGTTCAAGAGAAATGACACTTTCAGAATTGCTTCCAGATACCTTTTCATTTTCAGAGTCTATGGTATCCTTCTTGTCGTCAACCAAGTCAAGCTTCTCTTGAGGTGAGTGTGAGAATAATCTCTTTAGCTCTGCCGGTCTCTGGGATTCAGGCTTGGTGACAATTACGGTAGTTTGAATCTTAGTTTTCTTCAATTCAAGTAATTCGTCATGAAACCAAAGTAGAGTCTTGTAGTCTCTGATGATCCAGAACAACTTGACTCTGTGCCTTGAGTCCTTGGATCTTATAGCAGAATCGACAGCTTCCGAGAAGATACCAGGAATTCCATTACCCCCTGCAACATAAACAGCCGAATCGTACTTGTACGCAGCAGTTGATTCACCATATGGACCCTCAACACCTACTCTAACTTGAGTGGTCTTTCCAGGGTGGGCAGCCAAGTATTGATAAAGACTGTGAGTTATACCTCCCTTAACCTTGGCATAAAGTACAATAGAGTCTTTGTTCTCAACAGAGTCCGTGAAGGTAAATGGATGAGATTGCCAGAAACAACTTGGCCTGAGAAAGTGTATGAAAGCATGTCCACCTGGAATAGATTGCCAATATGAAGGTTTTGGAATAACCACCTTCAAGGTTTCACCGGCCAATAGAGTGACCTGTGCTTTTGGAAATCCGAAGACCAAGAGTCTTCCTATTCTTGCAACTCTATCAAATACCCAAACGGCAACAGATGCATAGTAGAAGTTGATATAGCCTAACTCTTCTACATGAATCCAGCCACCTACTATCCAGAGAACAGCCAAAATAATATGGACCAACAAGAACATTTCATACCAATTTCTTCTTAAGTAAAGCACAGCTTGTACAAAGGATATTCCTCCTGCAACAGTTCCAACAACACCCCAGTAGAGATATGGCAATTTGATTTCAGAAGGATACCTTAAATCAAGAGCAAGTGTGTATGTAATTGAATGAATAACAATCAAAATGAAATCAATTCTTGCAACCCATTTGTGGTAGGTAAGGAAGGTTGCATAATTCCATCTGGTGACCCATTGCAAAAAGTTATTCCGACCAGCAAATAACATAAAGAGAGGAATCAAAATAGTCCCAGTAATGCCGGTTCTGTCACCAAGATATTTCAGAATTGCTCTTGTCTTTGTAGGAAATAAAGGATCGTTCTCCATGTAGTAGATATCAATAGCGTTGCAGACAATGGTAACTACTACAAACCCACTAATTACCAACGTTTCCAATCTTGATGGAATCAAAATTTGAAAATAACGAAGAAATGTCTTCTCCTGTGCCTTACTCTTTCTGAAAGTAGCTGGCATGGTAATGTACTTTCTAATGAAGGCGGAAAATGGCCCTGTCATCTTTCTGAAAATCCCAGGAAATAAAAGCTTGGACCAGTTACAAACTGCTCCCAAGATGAAAACCAATGCCCAGTATGCAACCATACCACCTCCATAGTACAAGGAGTAGTCGAAGTTGTGAAGGTAGTGAGTGTATGACTTCAAAGTAATTTTAGCCAATTGCTCATTCAATATAACGGGTACGTTCACTGGTACCGTTCTATTGTAGCCATCTATTTGAGACGGAGACTTTGCATTCCTAGTGAAGTTTTTATATGCTTCTTCAAACATTTCTGGAGTTCTTGTAATATTGTATGGTAAGCATAATTTTCCAATTAACTCAATATTGGAAGTGCTGTTTTTACCAAGTTGGTGCAAACATCCAACCATCGAAGCAAATCCGTTTGGGTTAGTGCACAAACAAGCATCTCCTACTAACGGAGGCTTACAAAATGAAGCAGTCTGCATAAGCAGATATCTACAAGTGTAAATATCTATCAAATGACCATATTTTGTATAACTAGAGGCACCATGAGCAGAGATAACAGTCAAATAGACAAGAATGTTGAATACAGCAATTAAATTCATCTTGATATTTAGCTGTAGTAGGTTCAAGATGTCAAGCTGGGAAAATTATGATGTAAAATGTTTCCATTTAAATAGTATTCTATCTAGAAACCACCGAACTACTCACGACTAACCCATTACATTGAATGCAATAACTGACAACCAAAGTCAATGATTGGCCGAACTTTAATTACATGCAAAAAAAGGTGGTTTATTGCAATTACCATCTGTTCGCTATTATGCAAATTTGCCAAGATACGGACCAAGGACCAGCCAAGACTTTCACTATTTGGTAATAAAGAGCCTTACGAGAGTAACAAAAAGGTTTATGATTGAATCCACTTCCAATTGAAAAAAATTGACGAGTGGTACATTCTACCAACTAAATCACTTGTAATTTGTATCTTTATCTTGTCAATCTTACAATCCAAGAAGAACATTCAGTAACAAATATTCTTAATTGTAAAGATCCTTTAGGTGGCTTAAAGTAAGGGGAAATTTTTTCTTGTTTAGTAGTGAATATCTCGTATATCCGCTATCCTTATACGTGGGGCTAAATTTGCTTTGTCGTACTATTAAAGCGGAGTACGTATTGACTTCTTTAAAGGTGCATCTTTTTAATGTGGTCGGGTTGTCCGCCATTGTCCGGGAGCCCCATGGCGAACAATAGAATATGGGTCATTTGCTATATTTGTGCCCAACTTCAGGACTGTATTATAAATAGAGTTAAAAAATGTTTCGCCTCATTAATGCCTGCAAAAGTTATCAATTTCATCAATTAGAATATTTTTTGAAAAATTTTGTATGTCATAATTAAAGCCGTTCGTCTACTAGAGAGATTTTCTAGGGATCGAATTTCAATCGGTTCTTGAAGTGGGCGGCTCTCCTTTTTTTGAAAGTCTCATTGGCTGTATTGGAATATTTTATAGTTTTTGCATTAATGAACTTGCGTTTCCCGGCGCAATCTGCTTGTGTTAGTAAACTTTTTGCATATGATGAGCAACTCTGTGAATTAGTTTCAATTAAGCGAGTACTGCTTGACTTTTCTAACCAGGCATAGAATATGATGCAGATTGGCAGCTACTGGGTTTGAGTTTTTGGTTGTAATAACTTTTAACATTCGTAAATTCGATCGTCTTGATTGGAAGCCGAGTAACTTTTGATCGCTCTCATGCAATTATTATTCTAACAAATTTCAAATTATGGTTTGATATTGTTGTTTCTTGGCTAGATTTGCTAGGAATTGCAAATTTCATAATTTCCTGTCTTTATAATTTACCGGTTCGGACGGAAGTACGATCCGGGAACTGTATTCCCAATACAATTATGAAACACATGAGTATGCCTGGTTCTTCCAATCCCTTCCAATTGGCCCCTCGGATACCAACGAAAACCTATTGTTACATGTGGTTACCACAAAGCTCTCCAAATTACATCATACCACCTATCCACATTAAACTTGAATTATCTATTAAATAAACCAATCCATTATGTACTTTGCAACTAAAGTTGTAGTAAAATTCTATTACTTCCTGTAAGACTTGTCAGCCTCACTTTTCATTATTCGTTTTTTTGTTTGCCTCTCCCCCGTCTAAGAATGTCTTCAAAGACTCTTCCTCCTTGTTAGCAATCTCACTTTCCATGTCAGTTAGGTCGCTATCGTTATCGTCCTGGCGCACTATAGATTTTTGTTTCTTCATGGGCAATTTCGCAGCAATACTCAATGGTCTCTTTCTACGAGAAGAATCCATAAAAATGCCACTACTCGAATGTGTGACGGGCTTGGATGATCTCAAAATATTACTAGGTTGCAATCTGGTCTTAGATTGTGGAGGACTTTCAGAATTATTCTTTTTACGGCTGTTTGCTGTAGTGTGGTCTCCATTGTGACCGTCACTACTTGTTGAAGAAGTAGGAGGAGGTTTTCTGGGCAAATTGGCTACTGCATGTGTTTTGTTGCCCGTTGAATCTATGTTCAAATTATTTCTTGAAGATAATGATCCGCGCCTATTACTGTTACTCTTGCTGTCTTTGCTTGCAGAGAAAGAGGATGAGTACAAGCTCTCCCCTCTCTTTCCTTGAAGCTCCGGTTTACCGTTCTGAGACTGTGACTTCGGTATGTAAGTTTCTGTCTCCCGATCATGTCTATGGTCGTTGTAAATAGGATGAGATTGAGTCGAGCCATAGTTACCGCCGTTGGTGAAACTTGACGATGACGAGTTTTGCGATCTCTCCTTCAATTTCTTAAATTTTTCCTTGTCGATTTCGTGGCTCTCTTCGAAGTGAGGAAGATCTTCAGGTCTCAAGGGCAATGGGTCATTCTTAAAGAATTCATGGTTCAATGCATCGAGTGCATTGTATCTCTTATACGGGTCTAAAGCTAGCAACCCACTCAAAAGAGTGACGCCATCAGGAGGCATCAAGCTGTGGAAACGTTGCTCTAAACTTCTCACACAACTTAGCCCGATATTCAAGTCCGTTTTGTTGGGCAATGAAGAGGCATGTGTCCAGTTTATTGGTGAGCCTACCAAGCCAAACACTAGCTGAGCCTGGTGAGCATCTGACTTTCCCACTAATATGGGTTTGTGTGTGAATAGCTCTGCAAATACACATCCAATACCCCATAAATCTACAGCTGTAGTATACTTCCTTTCGCCTAACAATAGCTCAGGAGGACGATACCATCTCGTGACTACTAAACCAGTATATGCTCTCTCACCACCTCCAGGACCTGTACCAAGTTTAGGTACTTTCCCATGGTAAACTCTAGCAAGCCCAAAATCAGCTATTTTCAATACCCCTCTTGAATTTATCAAGATATTTGCAGCTTTGACATCTCTGTGTAAAAACTTCAGCTCATGTATGTACTGAATTCCTTTCAACAACTGTCTCATCAAACACTTGATGTGCAGAAGCTCTAGACTCACATTGGGATTCTCCAAGAGTCCGACCAAATCACTAGACATATAAGGTGAAACCGTATAGAAACAACCTCGCAGTGTCACCAAATCTGCAGGGTTTTTTACCTTGGGTTCTTCATGGATCATTTCTACAATAGTCAATATGTTAATGTGGTTCAACTGTCTTAATATAGTGATTTCTCTCATGGCTGTTATAGGGAACCCCTCTTTGGCCGAATGGTTGATCAACTGTTTTATTGCTACTGTTTGTCCTGTTCTTTTACTCTTTGCCTTTTGAACCACACCGAAAGTACCCTGGCCCAATTTTTCGATTACTGTAAAATCGCTTAATTTAGCCATATCAGCGAATCCTCTCTTGCTAATCGGTTGGAGACGCCTCTTTCTCAACGGAGGAAGCTCTATCTTCTTTTTCTTTGTGTTTATATTGTTGCTATCTGTCATCTTGAATTTTTATCTACTTTTCATGAAGTCGTTGTACTTCTTTCGAAGTCTGAAAAAATCGTATTATGGACTCGTTTGGGTTCAATTTTCTCAAATTTCACGAAAATACAAGATAATAACTCGAGTATAGACAAATAGATATGTTTGACGGTACTTAGAGGTCTATATTCTATGGATGTGGACCCGAAGAAGGAAATGGATTCTTTGGTTTCATAGTTTAATTATTTTAAATTTTGTTGATTATCGCACGTGAGTCTGTAGGCGTGACTGGCTGCAACAAAATAGCAACGACTATTCTCTTCTACATCAGACAATAACGATTAAATGTAAATAAAGGCATATAAATATTAAAGATTGGATACATACAAGCAAAACCGAAACCGAATTCTCCTTGAGATTCAATCATACAAGAATTGAAAAGTGGATGCAACCTTTTGTTTTTGATGGGTCCGCTTTCTTAAGCAGAATGCTGGTTGATGAATTTTGAGTGCTTCTTTCTTTCTTTGGACAACTTGGAAGCTTGTTTGACATTGAATCCGTCGGCTAAGAAGGCAGTTGTCTCTTCCAATTCCAATCCGGCAACTTCGGGCAACAATAAATAGACAAACAAGAACGAAACAGCACACAAGCCAGCAAAGAATGAGAAGGTACCAGTTGGGGTAATGTTTTCCAACATAGTCAAGAAAGTAGAGGCAATGACCAATGACCCAGCCCAGTTAGTAGCAGCAGCATACATGGCTCCGACAGATCTGACGTTCACATCAGAGAACAATTCCACACCGATCCAGGCACTGTTTCCAATACCAATGGCGTAGGAAGCGACATACAAGACCATGCCAATAATGACTACAATACCCCAACCGGAAATTCCTGAACTACGGACTTCGACGTTGGAGCCCGAAGTGAAAACTACACCCAAGAAGTGGAAAGCAATAGCACAGATTACCAAGGAGCCAGCCATACAGGGAATCGCCCAAAGCAAGATTCTTCTTCTACCTACCTTATCGACAATACACAAGGCAATAGCGGTGAAAACGAAGTTGGTGGCAGCAACGATGATAGACACAGCAGTTGCATTCTTGAAGCCGATGGTTTCGAAAATGGTAGCAGAGAAGTACATCAATGAGTTGAAACCAGTGAACTGCTGAATACCCTGCAAGCCAGTGGCTAAGATCAAGGCTCTGAAATTAGCAGGGTTGGTATGGATCAATTTGATGGAGTTCCATACACGTCTCAACTGGCTAGAACCAGACACGGTTGAGTTTGAAGCGATCATTTCTTCAATAGTAGCGTTGACAAATTCTTCTGAGGGATGATTATGGGTTCTTCTGACGACTTCTTTAGCTGTTTCTATGTCACCTTTGATAACATAGTATCTAGGAGTATCAGGCAAGAACCAAAACAATACGAACTGAACTACAGGAGGCACCATGCACAAGCCAACAGAAATTCTCCAGCCATGGCTGACCCGTGTGAGGCCCCAGTTGATGAAGTATGCTACAAGTTGACCACCTGTGATGAACATGACGTTAGTGACAATTAATCTACCTCTGTACTTGGCCGGAGCCAATTCACTCAACATTAAGGGAGCGATCAAAGAGGCAATACCAACGCCAAGACCCAACACGAATCTTCCTGCGATCATAGTCCATACCGTTTTCGAAGCCAACTGGATGATAGTACCTATTACAAATACAACATTAGAACCTAACAATACCGTCTTACGACCAATCAAGTTGACCAAGATACCCGATATAACAGCACCAATCAAAGCACCCAACGATGTTGCTGAAGTGATGAACTCTTTTTCACCGTTGGTAAGAATTTTGTCACTCAAATCAGTACCTATTTGCACTAACGCCGAAGAGATATAACCGGTATCGTAACCAAACATGAAACCAGATATAGAAGAGGCAAGCGTCAAGATGATGACGAGTCTGGAAGGTCTAGACTCAGATTCAGAACCGCCATAAGACTGGAGATCGAGGTCTAAATCACTTGTATTAGTTTTGTTTATAGCAGGAGAACCGTTTGAATAAGATTCATATTGTCTGACTTTGTTTGTATTCAACAACGCGTTGGCAGAGGAGCTGGACGAGACTGAAGAGGTGGAGAGGTTAACCTCTGAGTTCAACAACTGGGAACTGGAGTTGTTTTTTAATTTAGGATTTGACATTGCAAACTTGAATTAATGAAAAATCAGGCGGAAAATCAGACGACTTAAAGAAACAAAAAGATGTTGATGATGTGATGATGAAGTATCAAAGATGACAACACAGTCTGATACGATGGTTTGGGAAAAAAGTGATAGATATAGTAGTAATTATACGTTCGGAAAGCGTATAATGTAGCTTGTAATTCGTATGGTATAATTAGTAGTACAATTAGGTTGAAGTGGAGTAAGATGAGGGGACGGAGTAACAATCACAAGACAGTAACGTTGAATACTATAGTGATCTATATGTATCCGTGTAGCGATTAGAAATCTGGTTCCACGATCTTCTTAGAGGTTAACAAGAAGAATACCAGTTAGCAATTATCGTAGAAGAAAAGAAGAAGGAAAAAAATTGGCGGAAAAACATCACCACATATGGAAGAACGCAGAAAAAGAATATTCGGCGAAATTGAGTGTGATCCCGCGCACGACCGGCGGATTGTTTCGCCGAATACAATTAGGGTAGGAAGAGACGTGGCGAGCACAAAGAGCTATTCAACTCCATATAGTGGTAGTACGACGGCTATGTGGTAATTGTTGCTGCTGCTTATTGGCTGTAGTAGGATCGTTTTAGTTAATGACAAACGTGAAACCGAGGCAGCTGCTAGCATATTTTGATAGTACAATTTTTCGATTTTCCTCACTATCTTGATAAGTTAATCCGAGAATATAAGCCCTAATTTATTGAGATCAGAAAAAAAGGACTAATGGATAAAAAGAACTGGAATGTGTAGTACATTTACGCTAAACATAAATCCTACACATTTTCTAACACAAATTGTTTTAACATATAATGCTGTGAATATAAAGCAGATATAAAGATAAATAGAATATGTAAAATGAGTCTCAAACAACACAGACAGCCGATGCTAGACGACACCAACAATTAAAGAACTGCCATGTGAACTTACAAGTTTATGCCTTGTATTCAACTTGGGGATATTAACAGTCAAATCTTCTTGTCCACGTCTGCCTTTCGATGTCTGGCAGCTATTTACAACTTTTGGTAGTTCACAGCAGTTTTTATGAGATGGATCGTTCTATATAGACCATCGGCTTTTGGCTATTTGTAGGTGAATGGTTTTTATTGATAGAGATTACTTCTTTGGAGGGTCAAATCTGATCTTTCTGTTCTTGATTGGTTGCCATTTGAATCTCTTAACCCAGATAGAAAGTAAGTACAAGGATGAAACGATGACAATAGCCTTCAAACCCCATCTCTTTCTGTCGTCGTGTTCTGGTTCCGAAGCCCAGTTCAAGAAAGTGACGACATCCTTGGCCATTTGTGAGGTGGTGGCTGGAGTTCCGTCTTCGTATTCAACCAAACCATCGAATAACACTCTACCCATAGCAATGGATCCACCAGGGAAGTAAGGGTTGTAGTTAGCACCAGGAGGCAAGACTACACCGGCTGGAGGCTCTTCTGGGTAACCGGTCAAAAGCGAAAAGATGTAGTCACATCCTCCGTGTCTGGCCTTGACAATCAACGACAAGTCTGGAGGCAAAGCACCTTGGTTGGCGGCTCTGGCAGCTTGTTCGTTGGCGTAAGGTGCAGGGAGGTAGTCGGCCAACTTACCTGGTCTCTTTCTTGGGTTACCTTCGTCATCTGGTTCGTCGTCGTATTCCAATTCTTCAGCAAATGCCTTAGCTTCGGAAGAAGTGTGAGATACAGCGACCAAGTTTCTCCAGGCGATTCTGTCAAGCGAGTGACAGGCAGCACAGACCTCTCTGTAGACCTGGTAGCCTCTTCTGATGGAGGCGTGGTCAAAGGCATCCAACATACCGTTGTGGGACCAGCCGTAAGCTGGAGCGTGCAAGCCGTGTTCAGCCGCAGTCATGGCTTGAGCTGTCATGGAGTCTTGGTACAACAAATACGAGGCAGTCAAACCGGTGACACCGACAGAGCCGGCAATGATTTTCTGCACGGCAGAGCGGTTAAGGGTTCTCAAGGAAGACGAGAACATTATGACGAGTTACGAAACAACAAACAAATGAAGAAGATGGAAATGTGAATAACCAATTGATGTACTGGCTAGAATCAGTGATCCGAAGGATAGCGATAATGAACTACTGATATGAGAAGATAGCAATACTGTCGTGGTTGCTATTTATACTAGTATCCAATGATGGTGTTCAATGATAGTAGTATGGGAATGAAATTGGTGATATTGAATATGAACAAATTTTCAATTCACTAGTCGATATTCAGTCTATATTAATACTTTATTCGACAATGTGGGAACAGTATTAACAAGTTCTAATCTTAGTATTCTCTACTCTGAGACGTTCAGACACGTTACTCTGTCAATTCACTAGCTAGACAGCGACACTGATAAACAAGAGAGAAGCAAAGAGTTGGAAACCTGACAGAAGCAAATTTGGCCGGTTTTTTTCGTCCTGCCCACAATCGTTTTTTTTCACTGTAGTAAGCTCGTTGATTTCATTGGTATTGGCTGAGTGCGAAGCTCAGGCTGATGTAAGCCCAGAGCCTTTACAAAACCTTGAAGGTGATTGGTTGGGAGACGGATCACGTGACGCGCGAAACGAAGACGATGCCCACATTCTACGCTACCATTTATGACACTACTACTATTTCTGTTAGAGCTGCTATATCTACTATAAACTGATACGTACAGCTAGACATTGGAGGAAATTTCTTTACTTTTGCTGTTCATCTTTATCTGCTCTTTTTTTAGATTTTTGTGAGCATTTCTCTAGTGAGTATTTCTTCACTATACGAATCTGTGCCAAATATTTCTGTGCTGCATATCTGCACTAAATAGAGAAGAGTGCAGGAGATTCTTCCGATTTTTCATTACCATCTTTATATATACTTAGTTTATATTTCTGTGTTACGTAATTGTGGGCTACGTGGTTCTGTGATCTGTATTGTACGTATTCTACTACATTAATTTGTAGAATCACACTGATACATCATTCTGTATCTGTTCACTGGACGCACCTACTCCAACATACACTCAATTGCATAAACTTAGCATTCCACAGCCATTGTTCATATCTCCTCTCAGATCCACTTTTCGACATTCTTTTCGCCTTTATCTTGGGTCTTCAGTATGCCCCACTACATTCCTTAGCCTAATTTCTGCTACAGGATCCGCTGAAAGCATGTATTCTTATCGTCTTTTTCCGCACTCACTCTAATTTTGGTGATAATTGAACATATATTTGTAAATGCACAAAATCTGACGTACCACAAATTGCAGACAGGTTGGTCATACTTAGCTATTCTCTCTGATCTCTACGGCACATCTGTTTCTTCTTCATCGTCCTCTTCGTCTTCCTCTACTTGACTCTACTTCTTTCAGCAAATATTTCTGGAGGCTCCGCTGCAGTCTAAACTCTAATTCTTTTTCCGCACATTTTGCAACCTTTATCCGCGATTACGCAAAACTGCCCCTCTAGCGACTGGAGAATACAGTTTTCTCGGAGTCTGTTAATGAAATCCACAACAAGCATATTCAAGCATACCAAAGCATATCAACTGGACACAATCCTCATGCTGCCCTTTGAAAATTAACTTGGGGCTAGAATTTTTTCAGTTGCTCTGTCTAATTCTCGAAATATGCGAACTCATGCAAAGCAAGCTATCACAGTTGCCCGTCTGATAAATTGTTCAGCTTTTCTACAACACCCATACTGGCTTCAGCAAACTACTCACTGAAGTTGAGTATGTTAGTAACATTCAAATTGTACCCCAGTACCCCGGGAACACCCAAAGTATTCAACCTCCACATCCTCGTAAATCTGTGGAATGTTATTTTTTAGGGTTGCAACATCCGCAAACTTCAGTTCCGTCTTAATTTCCTTTTCCGAATCTTTATTTCTGTTCCCACCATTTTCACATTTTTCAACTGCAAAATCAGTAATACCGGATGGATTTATTTTCTGGGTCCCCACAGCTATGATTTTTACGTCTCTTTGTATAAATGAATGTACTATTCTCCATTCTAGGGCTACTCGATAAAGTTTAAGTTGCATCTTGGATTTATAAAAACATAACGATGTCGGATCAGGAATCCATACGTAGCTCTGATTTGGCGGCAGCAGACTACAAGCCTGAGGTTTCTCTCGAATCCTTGCCCTACAAAACTATAACCTACAGTGGTGCTGGAGACGAATATGTCATTATTAACAACCAAAAATACCTCCGTCATGAATTAATGCAGGCAATGGCTGGTACTTTCAATCCTGGTTTGGCTCCATACCCAAAGCATCAATTTGGTAATGCTTCTGCTCTTGGATTATGGGGTACAGGTTTCACAGCCTTTTGTATCGGAATGTACTTTGCAAACGCCATGGGTGTGACTACTCCCAATGCTGGCGTTGGTGTAGCTCTATTCTATGGTGGTATGATCCAGTTTTTCTCTGGAGTCTGGGAGTTAGCTGGTGGTAATACTTTTGCCGGTACTGCTTTCACTAGTTACGGTGCTTTCTGGTTGGCATTTGGTTCTGTATTTGTTCCTGCCTTCGGTATTGGTGCAGCTTATGGAGACGACCAAGTGCAATTTTCTCGTGCTATCGGACTTTTTCTTCTTGGTTGGGCCATCTTCACGTTCATGTTGTTGTTGTGTACTTTTAAGGCTACCCTTGCATTTGTCATAGTGGTATTTACCTTGGACTTAACATTATGGACTCTTTCCTGTGGATACATGTTAAACAAACCTGGTGTTGTAAGAGCAGGTGGAATCATTGCCGTTGCCCATGCATTCGTGGTTTTCTACGTAGCCTTTGATGGTACATCCACTCCTCAAAATAGCTACTTCAAGCTCCCGCAAGTCCCATTGCCGGTCTATAGTCGCAAAGCGAAGAGTTGATTCTTGTTATTAAACGTCATTACTATTAAGTTATCATCACTACTATTGTTTATAAAATTTTCTATATAATATAAGGGACTTTCGGGGACTTCTACGTAGACTCGATCACGACTAATTATCTTTGGTTTGTATTATATTTTTATTGTACACTTTGTATATGCTGTTCTTTAATTTTTAATTTGCACTATAAGCATGTTATGCCGTTGATAAATTTGATATACAATTTCTAATGGGTGCAAAAAGTAAGGCTCACCACTTTTCTTCTGGATTAGCCTTGAATGCTACGTAGTCGTTCCAGTTAAATAAACTGATCTCAGTTTCGTTCTCTACGCCCAAGTCCCATAACGAGGTTTCGGTAGCAGTTACCAGAGGAGAGATGAGGACCCAGCCCTGGTCGTTTTCAAAGTTTATGACCAAGTTCATGGACTTGGAGCCATGAGCCTTGGTGTATATCTTGAGAGAGTCGTACTCGATGTTTCTGTAGGGTCTGTAGGCACCCATGGTATTGATGGCGGATTTTACGAGGTCCAACAACTGGCTGGCTGTGGTTTCCTTTAAATTGATGGAATGCACAATGTGGTTTTTGACATTTCTGTAGAGGAAAGACTTGATGATTCTTACGGTTATCAAAGCGTCCGTGGCAGGACGGACGTTGGAAGTCAAGGGTTCCTCGACGGTTATTTCAGTAGACATGGCTGATGTTACAGAGTGCTGGCTACAGGGACTACAAGATAAATTGCATGTAAAGGGTTGCTAATATACGGAGAAGTCTACTGAAGTCATCTAGCGAAAAATTCACGGTCGTGTGCACGCTAATTGGGTGACAGACGGAACAGTGGGGAAGGATAGTAGCCTGACATTGAAGAAAAGTGGATGGTTTAAAGATCTACTCCTGGTAGAATTGAGGAGTTGGATATAGAAATAGGAAAGAGCTATTTTGAGTGTTGGGGGACTACGGTGGTACGACTGAAAACAGCTAAGGAGAACTGACCAAGAAAATGCGACGCTATTAAGGCACAGTGTGTGACAATTATGCCAATCGTGCGTGAAACCCTGGGGTAAGTAACTCAATTGGGCATCTACAGATTGGTGACTTATCTACTGCCCATTTGGTCCACTGAATCTGTCGACGAACCTGAAGAAAAGGTCATAAATGGGTCTTGTGGCTCAAACGAGCCTGGAACCGGCTCGGCTAGTTTTGTATGTACAAATAGAGCAGTTGATTTTTTTCTCTTCTCAGTAATTGCGACTAAAAATTCAGCGCAGTCTAAACGGAAAAAAATTGTGCATAGAGAACAAACGGAAAACTCGTATGAAGAAGAATCTCCGTCAATGAGATGATCAGACGGGCAGATTGACAAGACCGAAAGCAGGCACCAATACGAGCAAATACGCACCAGACAATGTCGACAGACGTGTCTGATTGTATATAGCACGCAGGAAGGGTCTGGAACCACGTCTGGTGCGTATTATCATTTGTCCCTTTTTGCTGTTGTGGAGCTTGACGCGTCCTCGCCTTGTTTGTGTTTATATGAAGAACGAGGCACGCCATTTGCGTCTGCCTGTTTAGGAATTTTTCTTTTCCAGACAAGCCTGTTAAGTAAGCTATCCGGAGCAGTTATCCTGGAGTGGTGAATTTCGAGCTTTGTGCTGGGGTTATATAGCCAGGAGAATCTTCGCGGTCAACTTTTGCTGGTCAGCTTTGTTATTTATCGCTTTTGGTAGCACATTTGTCTCAGCTTTGGCGCCAGCTTGTAAAGGGTTCTCGCTTGTTTGAGCATCTCGTATAGGCGCTGTTTTGATTTCTGAAACATACTAGACGAAGGCTAGAAAGTAGCCCTCCACCCAAAAGATTAAATTGGCATAAAGATAAACAAAGACGAGCAGAACAGCACCGGTGCCAGTGACAGATATACTCAATTGAGTGCATAGCCTAACATCACCGTCCTAAGCAGTTAGGATATATACCCGAAGAAAGACTTTTATAAAGTGTCTGCTCTAAAGTTTTTCTGTATTTCAAGGAGATATCTTATTAAAGACTATTGATTCATTGCATTATACCCATATTATACCCATAATTCACAAGCATCCAGAGACAAGTTAACGCGGTTAGCGCTTCTTAGCATTTTCATATAACTTTGCTATCATAACATTGCCTACATTTTACACTATGAAAGAAGACGCTTGGGTCGATCTGCAGCAAAGAACCCTCGTCAGATGGCTCAACTCTAAGTTGATGGAGGACTCGGAATCTGAAGCTACTCCTACTTCATCTTTGGGCCGTTCCAGTATCACCAATCTCCGTACAGATCTTCAGGATGGCATTATTCTCATTAAGCTAATCAACTGGCTCGTATATGAAATCACCTCCAACGAGAATCATCCGCTCACAAAACGTAACACCAAACTCTATTACCTAACGCCTATCTACAAAAAGCCAACGTTCAAGTTGCAGAAGTTGGAAAATCTCAACGACTTCTTGAAGTTCATCAACCTCATCTTGAACGTCAATGTGTGCAACATCAGTGCTGACAACATCTACGAAGGAGACTTGAAGCTCACGCTCGGGTTGCTCTGGTCGCTTTTTGTCTTCAGCACGGCCAATTCGTTCACTTTTAAAAACGCCAACACGTCGTTTGTAGAAATCAAGTCCATTTTGCTCGGCTGGGTCAATGACATCTTAGCTAAGAGAAACTCCCGTGTTTCTAACTTCAACAAAGATTGGTCCATAGACATCAACCGACCCGACCGGATTCTTGCAGACATTCTCCACTACTACGGCATTCGCTTTGAGACTCAAAAAAGTGAAAACGACGAAAACCACAATCTCAAGAAACTCACGCTGGTGTTGAGCTACATTGAGAACAAACTTATGATACCCCATTTGATAGATACGGACGACTTTGCCGTGTTAGTTCCAGACGAAAAATGCATAGTGATCTTTCTCGTTGAGCTCTACAAGGTGTTTGAGATCGAGGGCCATTTCTTTGAAGATGAAGAAGCTGCTCGTAGCGAGACTGAAACTGAAATCCAGTACGTGTTTGACGATATTCTCAGTATGTCAATCGAGACATCAAGAGAGAAGAACAAATATGAGACGAGAGCCTTACGATTTCTCAACAAAACCAACTCTTTACTAGGTCAATTGAATGAAGGCTATGAATCGTTACAAGACATCAACGCTGGAAATCTGCTTGAAACTGACTTGACCAAGTGTTTAGAGATGTTGAAAACAGCATTGACTGAACCAACCATCGAGAACTTGAACCATTTCATGGGCTTCTTTAGCCACATAAACATCAAGATGACATCGTTAGTGAAAGTCAGCCAAACCTTTGAAAACTACAAACAGAACATCAAACCTGATTTAGTATACAAAGATTTCACTAGCATCAGCAATCTTGTCAAATCTGTCAGAGCCAACTTGCAAAAAATCGATCTCCTCTACTATCCCTCTATCAAGTCCCTTAATATTGAAGCTATGTCGGACAAGTTGAATGAACTCATGGAACTCGAATCCAAGTTCTCAGCTTCTGCTAACACTTTGGTAGAAGCTTTGAAGAAAGAAGCCAGCCAACTTCATACCCATTTGAAGATCATAGAAGATAACAACTTGAGAGAAGTAGACGAGAAGCTGCCACATAAAGATTGGCTTCTCAGGTGCCTTGATTACTTCGACTACTTGGTAAATTTCTACGCCCGCTTGGATCATTTCAGTACATTGTTGAACGCTCCAATTCCGACAGCAGAATTGAAGAAGGTAATGGAGACAAATGGAGAATATGAAGGTGCTTGTAAGGATTACAAACTTAGCCCTGAAATCTTCATTAGCTTCAAAGAGGCGTTTGTGCGCCAGGACAACTTCATCAACCACTTTGAGTTGGTGCGGTTCTTGAAGTCCAATGTCTCGGCTGATGTAGATCCTAGCACGATCGAGATGTTCATCAAGTTAATTCCTACCAAGTCGGTGCAGACACTTATCTCTTCAGCTTCATTTTCGTCGGGCTACTCGTTTTCGTTCTCTGAATCAGAAGATGACTATATCTTTGACGAGTTGCAGAAGAAGGTAGACTCACAGTTGTCGGGCACCATCGATCGTGTGTACGATATTCATGACTTTATTGAACAGTTTGAGACTGGATTCAAGATTTAGGCTTTGGGACATTCATTTCTATGTTGTTTTATTCAATTATTCAATTCTATAGTGTAGGAGTATTTAGCAAAGATGTTTAAATATGCATTAATATACCCATAATGAGATACGAACTAGTTTAGGGACTTCAAAAGCTTATGTCTTCACATAGAAGTAATAGCAAAGTTATTTCAATGCTGTAATGTTTCTACTAGTAACTAAGCTTGGAAGATTAATGCATCATGTTACAACATGGACAACAATATCAACTACATCGTAGAATACTACTTTACTTGCAAGAGATGATTATATTAGTATATTACAAGAATGCAGAACGAGGAGCTAGTCTATAACTTGAAGAAGGGATGGTCCATGGCTTCCTCTGCTGTTGGGCGCAACTGGTGGTCGAACGTCAACAATTTATCGATCAAATCAACGACTTCATCAGAGATTAAGTGCTTGTTTTCGTTATTGATGAACGACTTCCATGGCTTTCTGGGGTAATTTCCGAGGATGTCGTCGTAGTCCAGCGAGAGTTTCAAGCCATATTTGGAGACGTAATTCATCAAGTCTTCTGTTCCCAATACTTTTGCGATTTGGACCAACTGGTCGTTGTTGGAGTCACCACGGAAGAACGGCTCCTTCTTGAATATTATTGCTGCGAGCATACAGCCTACAGACCACAAGTCTAACGAGTAGTCGTACTGTTGGAGATTGATCAAGAGCTCTGGGCCCTTGTGGTATCTCAGCGCTACACGGACATTATAATCCATTCCCATGTGGTAGAACTCGGCCAACCCCCAGTCGATCAAACGTAATTTTTTGTTCATTGGGTCAATCATGATGTTCTGGGGCTTGACGTCTCGATGGATAATGCCCATAGAATGCGAGTAATCTAATGCTATTAACAACTGAGTGAAGTAGTACTGGATATCGGATATGGTGAATTTGGGATATAAGACCCGGAAATCGACATTGGACACCTTTTCAAAGATCAAAGCTGGGATCTTGCTCTGCTCGTCACGAACGATGTCCAACAAGCCAATGACGTTTGGACCCCCTGTGAGGTTCTGGAGAATCTTGACTTCTCGAAAGATCTTCTTTAGCTTAACTGGCTTCAACACTTTTATAACACAGGGCTCGTCGTTTAGCACGTTCACCCCCTGGAACACTTCTGAGTATTTGCCCCTACCGATCTTCGAGATGATCTCGTAGTTCTTGATGTTGCCCCACGAGATCTTGTGGTTCTCGTAGTCCCAATATTCCGATGGTTTGTTGGAGTTGACATCTGCGTAGACACGGGCCACCGAGTAGACACGGGTGCTGACGCTCATGGTGGAAGCAAAATGGGCTGTCGAAGGCGAGAGTTGAAGATGTGAAATTCCAGAAAAGAGTGAGAAATTGATGAATATTTCACTGAAAAACAATCTGAAAAGTCAAGATAGCGATGCTGGCCCAGTCAGAGCTGTGTGTAGGATGCGAAAAGAGAATAGCGAGATCGATAGCGAGAGCTGCTAGACGAGAGAGACTGGCAGCGAGACAGAGATACAGACGGAGAAAAGAGGAAACACGCACACGGACGTGTTTCAGGAGACGAGTACAGTATGGATTTTAGTTTAAATATGAATATTTGGGTGTCTGTGTTGGAGTTTCATGGTGTGCGTTCGCTGGCAAATGTGTTTTGTGAATGTGTTGTCTCGCTAGAACACCTTCGATATTGAGATGAGATCGTACCGGAAACAGGAAATTAGCGAGATTGCCCCACTAAGACGAGATAACGGTATGGGCTGAAACACAAATAAAATCCACCACACTTGCACTATAAGGCTTGTATACTTGTATAAGCATAAGAGCAGCTCTCTCTACTTCTATTTGTCCTATTGTCCCCGTCTCGTTATATAGGCTGTTCACATTGGTGCTCCTGGCTAACATCTCGCTATCGCATCTCCCTATTCTCGCTATCGCCTCAACTCTATTTTCTGCACTGCCCGTCCAAGGATCTAGCATGAGCCTGAATGTGGGGAGGGGTAGGAACAATGTGACCTTGGATATAACTCCCATGATCTGTGACATGTGGCTATCTTCTTGGGAGATGACGTATCATCGGAAAGACGTTTGGCAATATAGTAAGTCAGCGAGATGGTTTAATGGCACTGAAAATTGGAGCAATTAACCTGTTCTTTCTTCCTCAGGTTGCACATCTCTCGTGCTGAGCTGAATTTCAATTCCCAAGACATCAAAGTAGTGTCCAAGTAGCCTTCGACACCTTCGACAGCGACTGAAGAAATGGAAGTTTACCTGGCCGTTTGAAATAGAAATCTACTGTTGAATATTCAGAGTCAGGCATCATACGTACTTCTTTAGATTGATTAGATCTCCTACATAATAACGGATTCTCTTTTGACGAACGATTTCTAGATCTGCTTGTTCCAGATCGTACTCTGAGTTCAGAGAATGTTTCTTCTTTTACTTCTTAGCACTCTCTACTTACTTATCTGTCTTTTGTTCTTGTCTCGTTCTCAAATAGCTCCTTATTCGCAGCCATTTATCTATTTCCAAATTAGGAAGCACTTCCTCTTATCACCATATTCACCTTTGGCCCACCAATCCTCTACTTACTTCCTGAAAGAAAGTATATGCCCTTATCTCAAACTCTATCTGGCTGGATCATGTTAAATATATGTATATGAATAGATAGATATCCTTTTTTGGTTCGTGCCATTGCTCGTACCGTACTTAGGGCTCCCTGCAATTCGCGAGTCTGAAATTTCCTTCCCGTTATTTTGGTGCAATATCAAATATTCAATCTTCAACTATCTGTTCTTATCCTAGCATAAATATCTTCTATATTACGATGTTGCGTATATGACCACAATGAAAAAACTTGCTACTTTTGTCATAAACGACAACTATCCCTCAAACGTGTTAGAAGATGTCCAGATCTGGTCCGGTTCAGATACAAAAGAATCTGATAATCTTTCTTCAGTGCCTACAAGCTACGAAAGAATGCCTATCTACGTCAATCACCGGCTTGTTCCATATTATCTACTTTCAGCAAGACCATTGTCTGTGTTTTCTACAAGTAGTATAACTTCCGAATACTTCAAGCAGACTTTGCTTAAACAAGCTGTCTACAATAGAGATATTGGTATACTCTTCAAATCTGGCAGAGATGAGACCTATTTAATCTTTTACTTCGATTTCATCAAGAAGCAGATTATGGTGCTTATCATCGACTTTTCACGTCTAGCAGAGATCGATGCCATTTTGGAAAAGGATGCCGTTCAAGATCCTGACAACACTAAAAACACGTTCATTTTGTTAAATCAAACTAGACAAGACGATAGATCTACCGTTTTTGACAAAGTCCTCCAAAGAAAAAAGCTGAGATCCAGTCTGAATCCATTCGTAGTAGAATCGGTGCAAAACCTGACTACTGCTAAACTCCTATCATCACTGATTCTATCGACCCAGGATCAGATCCACCAGGCTGTAAATAAGATCATTCTATCCGGTTTAAGAATCAGAGGTCTTTCTACAAACCTTAACCACTCAGTAAATGAAAAATTAACTATCAAGGAGATATACCAGATGACATACAAGTCGACAATGTTCTCCCTACGTAAACATAACTACACGTTCTCTGGAACTAGCAGCTCTAAAGGCACTAATACTCTGAATAGCAAGAGCCAAATACGACTAAGCGAGCTCCAGGATACTATTGAGAAGCTTCTTGAAATTTTTGTGGATGTGGATGGGATTTAGAATTGAAGTAATAGCTGCAAAAGCATAATCAGAATAGTCTTGTAATGAAGTACACGCATTGAAAGTAATACAATAGCATATAAAGAAATATCTACAGTCGTGCAGAATTCTGTTGTCTACGTAGTGATCAATCTGTCGTAATTATAATTGTTTATTTTGTACAAGATGACTATTTACAGGGGCGATCTCCCAAGAGATCAGCCAATGAGACGAGTCTCGACTCGTCAGAGTATTTCTTGCTGGAAGCTGTTTCCAACTGTTTCTCCAAGGCACTTTGACGAAGCTGTGCTTTCTTGTTGACCTTGTTTCCCTTCAAATGGTCCAATAACAAAGAAGTGTCTTTCAACAAGTATCCTCTCTTCGCGGCACTGGAGTAGTACTCGATGTCTCTTCTGTGAGTAGGTCTAGCCTGTAATGGAACGTATCCCTTCTTTAATAAGAAAAGATCGGGATAAATATGAGCTTTCAATCCCAAAGTCGTGAAGTATCTGGCTGTGAAATTGTGGCCCAAAGCCTCGATGGCTTCTATGGCATGGCTAGAGGCTCTCAGAGCTTCAATACTCAATGGAACATTATAGTCTTCTACGCCGTTGGCCAATATCTTGACACCATCCTTCAAAGTACCTGTAAGTAAACCGCATTCCTTCATTGTTTTGATGGTCAAAGTTTCTCCTTCCTTCAAAGGAATCCTCCCGGTATTCCACAAGTCCTGGATTCTAGCTAAATTCACTTCGTGATACACTCTTCTATGAGGTCTCTTGAAGCCTATGATAGGAAATCTCTTGTAGAATGGCGTTTGACCACCCTCTAACCATCTAGGTACTTTTCCTCTTGCTTTTTGACCCTTCTGACCTCTTCCCGAAGTCTTACCCTTGCCCGAAGCTGGACCTCTACCTAATCTCTTGTACGAAACTACGGCACCTTCATTTGGTTTCAAGTGGCCTAAATAGGAAGTTTGTCGAGATGCAGTGAGAAAAGACACACCGCTCATCACCCTAGCCTTGAGACCCTGCCCAATGCCGAACATGGTAGTGTGTTTTTTTAGTGCTTTTGTTAGGGCTTTCTCCAATGAACAGTCGTTGATTTTATCTATATAAATTTGTTAGCTGGGAGTGAAAAATTTGGGGTCGTGCTCAAGCCAATATTTCTCAGAGAACTTTCGCAACCTGGAGCAGTTTACAGATGCTACTACAGTTAAATAGTGTCGGTTTCAGAGATCACAAAATTCTAATAGCTATCTAGATTAGTAAAAAAGGAAAGGCTCTGCTCTTGATATATATCAACCAGTTGATAAAAAAGAAAAGCCCGACGCGGGGGTCGAACCCGCAACCTTTTGATACCTTTAAAATCATACAAAATGCGATTATAAAAGTCAAACGCTCTAGCCATTGAGCTAGCCAGGCGAAAAAGTTTCGAGAGTTTCGTGTACCTTTCATTATACAGTCACTTTTAGAAAACATCCATACCGCATACAAGATCTCTACCGCAATATATAAAAACTTTATTCGTAATACAAGCCATTTCGTTAAAAAAATTACACCGTTAAGTTTTCCCATTTCTAATGGTATTACTTAGGTGTAGGTAACGCCAGCTGGAGTATTAATTCTTGGGATTCCTATTATCATTCACTATGGAATGGAGAATATTTGTTCACAATTTAGTAAAGCTTAGACTTTAAGCGCAATTCGTGTCATTTCGTAAAAAAGATGTTTCTTAATACAAACAGAAATATTTAAAATGTCCAGAGTAGGATCAATAAGTCATCTGGAGGGACCTTTGGGGGCTCCGTATGGTGAAAGGGCTTCAAATAGAGCCTTAAACGAGTCAGAAGCACAAGATATTGACCGAAATGTGAACGACATTGTCGCAAGGACTTATCTAATGAACCTCGGTGGTGAATCCACAGATGCCGCTGAAAAGGGCGTTTTCGAACCATCCTTCGAGATCCCAGTGTCAACTATAATTGCAGAGCCGGCCCAAATACGACACAATCACATTGGTGGCCTGGTTGTTCGGAACCAACCCCATTTAAGCTCTACTATGGACAGCCGTGAAACTTCAATTACGAAAGATTTCCACAGTCACGTGCATGGCCAAATACAGGACATAAAAATTGCTGCAAATAATGATAACGACATGAATCCTACTTCTTTTGAGTCTTCCAACAGCTCAGCTATTTTACCAGAACAAGAGGTTTCCCTTCATGTTTCCAAATTGCAAGAAAAATCAAAAACCCAAAAACCCAAAAACGTAGAAAACTTACAAAATCCTCAGAAAACTAAAAAAGCGTTACAAAATGCTAAAAACAATTCGAAAAACTCAAATAATACAAAAGCATTTAACCAAGTCATTGACGAGCAAGAATTTCCCCCTCTAGAGACTTCCAGCAAATCTTCCAAACCAAGGCCACGTACCACGGACACTACCAAATACACCTCAGCCCCAATACCTAGACCAAATAATGGTCCATCTGCGAGCCAGCTTCAAAACGGTGTTGATAGAAACACTTCAGCTATTTTACAAGCAGCAACTACTAGACATGAACAACTACACCAAATATTACATTCTACCGGGCAACTTACACAAGAACAGGACGATGAATTGGATAACATTTACTATGTACATGAATTTGCAGACTATCTCACGGATATTTTTTGGGCCAGCCTAGAAGAAAGACTTAAAGCATGGAATGTCCCAAAAAGCTTCTGTCTTACCGCTCTCGGTACAATTAGTCGGATCGTTGCAGAGAGGGATTTGGTACGTATCCGCATTGACGGTTTCTATAAAAAAGACGGTCATTTCGACCAAAGGCACTCAATGCCAATTAAAGAAAAAGCCAAAATTATTGAGACGCATCTTATGGAGACCCTCCCCAACAGATGGTCTGCAATCTCCCAGGCCCTAAATGAACTCCGTATATCCATGAATTTCATAAAGAGCCAACACAGGCCGGGCTCAAAAGAAGAATACGAAGCCACTAAGGACACAAGAGACGAGATTCAGCTGCTTTCTAAGGAATTAAGCTTCATTGATACCATGAAAAACGTCATGGATTATTTCACTATTGACATTCGAGGCAACGATCACCTCGACTTCTGTTTTGAAAATTTTCAAACTTATGATGAGGCACCAGCACACGCGCTACAGCAATCACCTCTTCTGGTAGCTATGATAAAACGATTTGAACAACTCTTCCAATCGCCATATATATGTAGTGAGGACTCTTTTGGATTCCAGCTAAGTCTTGTACACCTACAGAGAGTCTCCAAGATGTATATAATACGTGTTAAAGCACCACTTCTCTCTTGCGACCACGAGACCATTCTCGATATAATGTTCCACACAAAGGACTTCACGGTTTTCGACTATTTCGGCCCCTCCTTTCATTATCAAAGTTCGAGGAGACCACAGGATGAAATTCCATACGAAATACTCGCTCGATCTACAAAGAAAATTCCTATACTTCACTATACAGATGATTTGGATTCTCCACATGTGCTGTTCTTCTTGATCGGTTGTGACTCGGACATGATTCCGGACAGACGGAATAGATTCTTGGACAAAGTGCAACTCGACATCATATATTCATACCAATTCTGCTTCAGGTGCCACAGTACCCAACACATTACAAAAAGATGTCCGGTTCCTAACTACGCTGTTAGCTAGCCCTCCTTTGAAGACAAGGCAACAGCGTCAAACAGATCGTGCCGGTCCCACCTTTTGGTGCGGGATCTAACTGTGTTTATCAACAGAAGGAGATGAAGAACAAGTGACCTGATCCATTCCTCCATCCAACCTCGTGAACAGTGTTCCAACTACACCACATGCTTCAAGACCCTCATAAAGGCACTAACTGGAGCCAGAATAAAATCTTCGAAAAAGATCAACTCATGACAACGAAACGGTGTACTATATCTACTGTACGGTATGGATTAGAGGAAGATTTAAATACTCTGTAGCAAATAGGTTCGACTTTAGTCGTAATGCATGCCATTTCAAAAGAACTGGCGAGGAGGAGCATTCGACCTTGAGTGCCATGGGACCAAACATGCTCCATCTCGTTAGATAAGCGACCATCCAAGCTACAGGGCAAACATACTTCCTCTAAAGCACGCAGTATCCAGCCCAGAATATCAATTGTTGATCTCCGCCCTGGTTTGACAAAAGGGCTTGAGGGCTGACTTCGTAGGTGCGGCAAGTTTACTCTAACTTCCTTCAAAGCCCAGATCACTGAATATTAACGGATGCAATGATTCACCCGCCAGGACTCCTACGCAAAGTCACTATAGTGCCTACGATCTTCCTCACTGAGCCACCTTTACAATCAAGTGTAGCGGAGAGGGAACAAATGGTTTCCACAATTAGTTTTCAATTCAACGCCAATCTCGACTTTTCCGGACTATAATTCTAAGGACTATGTATCTATTATGAACTGGAGGTTTTAACCTTGGGTTTCCTCCAATCACTCGGTATGGAGGAAATTTTGTATACTATGTCTTAAATGTACTTTGATGTCTCATGCAATTTAAAAAGCTTAAGTCTACGGTGGCTAGCAGGTACACCAAGGCAGTCGTTTCAGCAGTATGACTTTCTTTGTTTAATTGAGCCAGTATTGTTGATGAATTTTTGATAGATTCCATTTTCAGATTTTGCCATATCATATTTAGCCCACGCATAACAAGTTAACAAGTTAACACCGAATTGAGAGTAAGGACCGGTTGTAGGGTAAAAATAATAAATATATATAAATAAGTCAATAATGATTAGTCAAACTCAAAGAGAACCTTCCACTTTATGCTATATATTGTCTACACCTCTCTCCGTCTATTTATTCTCTGACACTGTGGACCTCTTTTTGCATCTAAAAGTTCTTGAATTAAATCCGCACCTCACTGATCCACAGTTCTGATCCGATAAGAGATGACAAATTCATCATCAGGAGACATTATAAATAGTCGGAGTTCGCTGAAAGTGTGAGATTATCAACCTCTATTTCTGTCTTTAACACTTTGCAACTTTTCACAACTTTAATCAAATACAATTGACATAATACACGAATATGGCTCAGGTTCAAGAATTGTTTGTTATAAAGGAGACAATCCAGAAGGTTCTGGTTGCTTCGGAGGGAAGCTACGAGTTGAAGGTTGTAGATTCTGGTTCTTCTGATTCTATTTCTGGTATAGGTTCTACTGAGATTTCATTGACTTCTCTTCCAAAACATTTGGTTGAAAACACAGTCTATGTCGTTGACTCCGTGAAGTCAGGAACTGGTAGATCTACTGCTAAAGACTTGTACAAACAAGTAATAAAGCCGGTTTTTGATTTGTTGAAGATCAAACATCACTACGTAGCTACGACATCTGCACTGTCAATTTCAGACCTTGCCAAGTCCTTTGATAGCACATTTTCTTCCACAGTACTTTTCATCAGTGGGGACACTTCTGTCAACGAATTTGTGAACAATTTGCCTCAAAACAACAATCTGGCTGAAATTAGCATATTTCCATTTCCACTGGGAACAGGCAACAGTTTGGCCCTCTCATTAGACCTTACTGATGAGATCTCGGCTTTGCGTAGATTAATTGTGCCCACTTCTACTGTTTCTCCTTTGAATCTATACGAGGCTAACTTTCCCAAGGGATCGTACTTTCTTGTCCAAGATGAGAAAACAGATGAGATCACAAGTTCATTAAAGTTTTTGGTTGTGACATCATGGGCTTTCCATGCTTCTCTTGTAGCCGATAGCGACACTCCGGAGTTAAGAAAACATGGTTTGGAGAGATTCAAATTGGCTGCCTATTCGAACTTGTCTCAAGAGCAAAAGTACGAAGGTCAGTTTTCCATCGACAATGAACTTGTAGATGGCCCATTTGCTTACTGGTTGTTGACTTCTTCCCAGAGATTCGAGCCTACATTTGAAATCCTGCCCAAGGGAGACATCTTCGAAAGGAGCTTGTTCTTGGTATCATTCAACACTGAAGACGACAAAGACTACATCATGGGCATCATGGGAGAGGTCTACAATAAGGGCAGTCATATCGATAACGACAAGGTCACCTACAAGAAGATCACTGCGGATCTGAAGCACATTGTATTGAGTACGAAAAACAGTAAGGACATAAGGAAGAGAAGGTTCTGCCTAGACGGGAGTATCATCGCTTTGCCAGATGCCAATGAACACGAGGTTTCTTTCCGTGTAAGCGGAAATAATCAGTTCAACTGGAACTTATATATAATTCATTAGATCGTAATTCTATAAATACAGCCTTTCTAATATACAAGAGTCATGAATTTGCTTCTATCTTCTGTAACCGTTTCTGCCGCTATTGTTAAAACCACCTCTCGACTGAGAGCCCTGTCTGCTGTACGATTGGCCCGATTGGCCCGATTGGCGCCTGTTGTCATAGTTGTTATAATTACGGCCATTGTTGTTGTATTGGTTATTTCCATATTGGCTTTGACTACCATGCTGGTTCTGATTCCCATATTGGTTGTTACCGTATTGATCGCTCTGATACTGGTTTCCTTGGTTGTATTGGTTTCGGCCATACTGGTTATTTCCATAATGGGTCTGATTTCCATATTGATTCTGATTTCTATAGTGATTCTGACTTCCATATTGACTATTATCATATTGGTTTCCGTAATGGTTACTGCCATACTGATTACCGTTCTGATTTCCATAGCGGTTGTACTGATTACCATACTGATTGTTCCCATTGAATCTGTCATTACCGAATCCAGATCTGTAGTTAGAATTGAACTGACTCTGGGCCTGGACTTGTCTATCGTGTTCTTGATTTCCTCCATTCATGTACTCTAAATATGACCTGTACCCACCTCTTCTCAATGAATACATAAGGGATACATCCTTTCCACTGGGACCCTTGTTGATATATTCGCCGTTGTCTGGAGGGGCATTGAATCTACCTCCATAGTTTCTTTGATATGAACCATACATGATATTGTTCTTGTCTTCTTCAGTAAGGGCACTGACATGAGGAATATAGCCATTCAAAAGCATAGACTTTCCATGCTTCTTAGGAGGCATACTGTAGTACACTTGGAAGAAGTCTCTGTTTTGAACATTGGGCATATCACCTTCAAGAAGAGGGAAGAAGGTCTTGCCATCGGGATTAAAGAGCTCGATCTTACGTGCTATTCCTGCCAAGCTACTCTTAGCAAATTTGAAAACAACTTTATCTTGTGAGTCATCATAGTACAAAACTTCGTGAAACCTCTTGTAATTGCTATTCTTGGGCGAAATAAAGAGGACTTCACTCTTGTTTGTGTTTCTATCAACTTCAGCATCTGTCAATTGAGGATACACACCTCTAACAGCTTTAAGAAGACGAGTTTCGTCGATGAATGGCAAAAGTGCGATACCCTGCCAACTCATCTTGGCCCCATTCATGTCGATCTTGAAGTCTTCAGGATAGAAATCGATGATTTCACTATCCGGACTTGACATCAAGGGCCTGAAGACTTCTGGTAAATTATGACCAGAAGCAGCTGGCAAAACCGACATCAACTGCTCGTAAGGCCGGAAAGGTTCACCCTGATCGAACTTGAATCCTTCTTCACCTACAATATCTACAAGATCAGTGAAGTCAGCAGCAAAAGGAGCATAGTGGTACGGGAAATACCATTGCCACGACGGACACCCCTGGAAATAGTATAGTACGCACCAAGAAACACCTTCCAAATATGAACGAACTACATCACGACGAATCCTGTCGATTTCTTCTGCAGATGTAGCTCCAAACTTCGTCTCATAGTACCTGTTACGATAGCCAGGCTCCCACAACTTGACGTCGCCATTGTCTTCTGATTCCTCGTCGGCATCACCTGTCGTGGATGTAGCATTATCCAAGTCATCCGCAGTACGTTTTTTATCTGATCTGGAGTCATCCGATGGTTCTTCAGACGGAGTCTCTGAATTGGTGACAGACTGCTCTGCTTCTCTAACAGCTTCTACAGCACTGAGGCTTCCGGCATTCTTCTTGGAATCTATCAATTTCTTCAAAGCTGCAGCAGCATCAGCATTGGACATGTTGGCTTTGGTGATAATGCCTCTATTGTGAACAATATCCTTGTTGCTCAACTGGGCATACCCATCAACATTTTCTCCGCTGGTAGTCATTAGTGGCATGTTCACGTCTGCAGTAACTGGAGCTTTATCAGAGCCCTTAGATACTTGGTTCATGTAGATACTCTTTAGTGCCTTTTCTTCTTCTTGAACAAACTTTCTTCTCTTCCTGCTTTCTTCTCTTCTGACCTCCATCTCACGTCTTTTCCGGAAGATCTCATCTTCCTTGTATGCCAAAGCACCCATCAACTTTTCTACTCCTTCGAGATTCAAGTTCCCGTCGCACGTCAAGAAGTCATTTAACTTGGGCAAGAGTCGTTTCCAGCATCCAACCAATATATCAATACCATTGTCTCTAACGTCCAAACTGGGTAAATGGGGTAAGAAATCGTTTCCAACAAAAAAACACATAAACACCCAGTCGTCAATTGCTCTTTCAAAATCGTATTGAAAAGGTAAATGTGGATTGAACAACTCCACTGTTAAGTACTCACGCAATACGTTGACATGTAGCCACAAAAAAGGCTTTTTTTTGTCTCTTTCAGTAATTGCTGCCTGCTGTTCTGCAGTAATCAGCAACTGGTCAGAGACTCTCATCTGTCGATCCTGGTTGGCAAACACGTCTTCTCTGAGAACACGGAAATGAGGTTCGTGTGTTGCCAAACCCAAAAAGATCAAATCCGCGTCTAATCCATAAATACAATGCTTCGTGTTGGGATTGTACAGTGGATCCAGTCTCTGCGATCGGATGAAACTCATCAACTTATGCTCCCCTTCGCCTGGAACAGTAGCATCACTGATAATAACTTGTAGGTCTGCCCAACCCGGATCACTGGACAATTTGTAGGCTACCCAGTATCGCAAAGCCTCAGCCAATCTGCCCATAAACGGCGTACCAGGCGTAATAGCATTGGAATCCCAAGCTCGCTTTTCTTTAATGGCTGTATCAATAATTTCTCCACGTAATTCTCTTTCACGTATGTCTCTTTCTTTTTCTTCTTGTTTAATTTTCGCCTCTTGAGCTGCTCGGAACCGTCTTGCTCTCTGCTGGTTCATCTTGGCTCTGGGTGCTACTCCATCTACAGCTATCATCAACACCTTTCTTGGTCTCGCCATCATCAAAACACGATCCGTATAAGTAAAAATATCAAGAAACATCTCATCCTCGGTAGCAGGTGCTGGCTTATGCTCAGGATGAGAACATGGATGTACAATTCCGTTCATGTCTAAGTATAAATTGTCTGTCTCTCCATTGGGGTTTGGATCCAGATACTTGGCTCCGCCAATTTCTTCGTCCACATCTTCTTCGACAACAGGCGAAATAATCTTCGGGTACTTGCGCGATAACCATCTAAAAAGAGCAGGAACACCCATTGTCGCTGATGCTGGAGATGTATGCCTTAAGAAAAAAGTCTAGTAGAGAATTTGAAATATTATAATTCAAGAATTTTTTGTAGATGAGATATGAGGTCACGTGATACTAATGATGAAGTGGGTGCAAAATGTATCAATTCTATATGTTTTTGTTATGATATCTAACTTAAGAGGGCTGGAAGTTGTTCTAAGGACTTATTATCAATATTTTAAATTAGAGTAAAAAAGAATATTCTGCCAATTTAAAAATTACTTCCATTGGATATTATGACAATATTGCCAAAAATGCTAAAATACTAGTTATGTTACGAATTGATTGTAAACTATTGATATGGTTGGATACCTTTTTATTATTATTTATTAAGAAACTACACTGACAGACTCTCTATGAATAGCATCTAAGAGTGAATATTCACTTCTTCTCATCTACGAATTCCGAAACTTCCTGGGGCTGGATCTCAGAATCGACATCAGAGTTGTATAAGATAATTCCGTTTTCTCTAGCATTCTGTCTTTCCTCTCTCTTGTAGAACCACAAGACTACCAAAGTCCAAATAGAAAGAGCGACACCACTGGCAGCTGTGAACGAGAACCCCTTGATAAATCTTGGCGCTTCCACCGTTGGCCATACCAAAACAGCAATCCAAGCAGTTGATTGTTGAGCAAGAATGTTCATGGTAACCAAAACAACCTGTCTTTCACGAATATCTTTACGACAGATGTCACCTTGCCACGAGTACAAGACTGGAGCCATGGCCCATCCAAAGTATTGGAGACAAAATGCAAACCACTTTGCCTTCTCTGGAACGTCCCAAACTGCCAAAATAAGGTTTCCAAGAACATTGAATACTTGAGAAAACAATATGGCACCCCAACGAGTATTGAAAAGATCAGCAAAACTACAAGTCAAAATCAACCAAAGGAGACCAAGAGCAGGAGTCAAAGCAGTGTAATCTTGAAGCTGCCCTGGACTGAATCTTGGGGTTACACCATCAGACTTTGTTAACGATTTCAACCACAATGCATAAGAACCAGAAGAACCATTACTGTTGTTCCAACAGAATATATTCCACAAAGACAACACATAAATGTGCCATGAGCTGAATATAGATTTCCAAATGTCCAAATTGAAGAAGTGCTTTACAGCATTTTCTCTTGGTTTGTAGTTCTTCTGATCCTTAATCATACGACGTCTGGCAATTCGTATATCATCATCACTCAAGAATGGAGAGTAGCAATCTTGAGGGGTACCTGGAATCATGTAGAAACCCAAGATACCAACAATCACAGAAATAATACCATCCATGATAAAAATCCATTGCCATGGTTCAAGTCCACCAATTCCACCCATAGTCCTCATGATAGCACCGGAAAGTAAACCGGAAGTCAAGATACCCAAGTACTGACCGAGATAATAGAAACCAGCTCTTCTCGTAATCTCAGCAGTACTTCCCTTAAACCAAGAGGCGAATAAGGCATGGTATGCAATATAAGCACACGATTCAAAACTACCAATGAAGAATCTGAGCACTTTCAATGTAGCAACGTTTTCGACCCTGTACAAGGAAATTGTCAAGATTGACCAGCAAAGATCCAACATAGGAAGAACGTAGTTCATAGGAAGTGCATAAAGGATGTACATGAACGGAATTTGAAAAACAATGTTACCAACGGAGAACATCACTTGAGTGTTAACAAAGTCATTGCCTTGCATGTTAATAGATTCACGTAAACCACCAACATACGCATTGGTAAGATTAGTTTGATCCAAATATTTAACCCAGTAGGCCATCAACGAGTAAAAAGTAAGAAGAAGGTCAATCTTCATGATAACACGGCGTTCTTCTGGAGTATCATCGTCATGAAACCATTTGTACCATTTACGTCTTTGTTTGACCTTGCTTGTCACACGATATTCGTATTCGTTAAAGAAATTGTACCATTTACGGTTCTTTTCATCTCTGTATTCCAAGGACAGTTCAACGTCACGAGTCTCTTCGTTGATACTATTCTTTTCTGAATTAGTTTCGGAATCTAGCGAAAGCTTATCCTCGTCAGGCACAATAAAGTTACCGTTCTCGTCTTCGTCAACGATCCGCCTGACAGGGAGAAATCCCCATTTCATACGTCCAATTACAGTGCCTATGTAGCTCATCTCTGGACTGTGGTTACATCTCAAAATCAACCCTGATTCTTTTTCAAGATAGATCTCCCGTTTTATACAAATCGGGATCCCCCAATCATTTTTTGCAATATAAAATTAAGACACCAAGGTGTGGCTGGATATGCAGAAAGATGCGTCTAATCAACGCTTCTTTTAGGCAAACAAAAAATTTGTGCAGAAAATATTAGATAAAAATTTTAGCCGCCAGAATGAATATACTACATCAACAAATGGTTCAGCCTTTTCCGAAAAATCATCCTTACGCAGTGAAGCAATTGCATGGAAATACTTTTACACTTCTCCTTGCTTCGGAAAGAAGCGGCCTTCTCCGACACTAGTAGTTCATACAACCATATGTGATTATCTAGATAGCAAGAGAAAACGAAAAGACGACTTTCGCTAAATTACAAGAGTTTCACATCAAAAACATCAAGGCAGTTAAACCACAATCGCGAAGGATCTTGGCATTACTTTTGGAACTCATATGTTGTTTTCATGGTGACTCGTAAATAATCATTGTATAATTATTGTTGTACGGCAAAGAGTGGATGTCGAGTCAGCACGTGATCTCAAAGTCCATCTTGAAATCCATACTTCGCCGTGGGCACATTTAACACGGGCGGAATTCGGCTATTTCGGTCTAGTGACATCGTTCTGTTTTCCAAGAGCGCATTGGAGGACAATTCCCTGAAGATTCCGTGTCTCAGTGTTGAAATATTTTGGATAAAATCATAAAATAATTTCAAGGAAGATAAGTACTGTGGCGGCAATTCCTCAGCGCAAGAACCTTTATCATTACGGTAC
The DNA here is from genome assembly GCF_000209165.1 of Scheffersomyces stipitis CBS 6054. Lineage (NCBI taxonomy): Eukaryota > Fungi > Ascomycota > Pichiomycetes > Serinales > Debaryomycetaceae > Scheffersomyces > Scheffersomyces stipitis. The sequence goes on from NC_009068.1 coordinate 1,355,389, forward strand.
TTCTTTCCCCCATGTACTATAATTTTGTTTAAGTGTTTGGCATGATAATTCACACTTCCCATAGTTGAGGGCTGCTGCTGTAAATCTTCAAATTCGTCGTTACTGTGGAAGTATTACTGGAACTGCATGTTAGGTTAAGTATAGCGATAGGGCAAAAATCGTTATCAGTATAGGTGTCTTGCTAGTAACATAATAACCTATTGCTTTTAATGATTGCTTGATGCCTTTACCTGCAGTTTCGGGTAATTACTCAGTACTTGGTAATTTAATGTAATGTACTTGATAGGAATTTACCAGCTGCCTGCTTAATACCTATCAATACTGAGTTCCACGTTAGTAGCCAGTACAATAAACACTCATACAGTGAAAATAGTATTTAACCTCTTTTCTGAGGTAATCTCTCTATTTATACAGTATAGCGACTGGAACTAGTATAAACTAGACCTCGAAAAGTAGTCATAGCAGCTATTGGAAAATTTTAATACAGTCGAAGAGATTGTTAATACTATCCAGCTAAGATGGATTTTCATTTGCCTTGTTTTTAAAGTACAGTAGAGTTGGTATAAAAAAATGCCTTTTGTTGCTGATTAACCTGTCTTTTTTTGTCGGAGGCAAGTGGAGACACCAGCAGCGACTTTAAATGATTTTATGCTACTAGAAAGTTACAATGCAGCCAGTGGTGTCGACTCTAGAAGCCAAAAACAAAATCTCAAATTTTTCTACACCTAGGAAACCTTCTTCAACGTATAAACATTCGGATTCGGAAAGCAACTTTGCAAAAAGCTACTCTATTCCGAAGAACAAACTCTTAGCAACACAAAGTGGGATAAAGCGTGCTTTTTCTAGTTTACACTTCCGTAGCTTTGCAATTCCCCTATTCCAAAATAATGCGAGCAGGAATGGCCATGCCTTGAAATATATGGGGTACAATTTGACGTCGTGTCGAAAGGCAAGTAGAAAATGGAAATAACTCCGGAAATGGTCGAAATGCGGAGAGATATGGAGAAAAAGATGAATATTGCAGCAAAGATGCCTATTCGGTTGTGTATGAACTCCGCGATATCCTGAAGCTTCTGGTGGTGCACAGGATAAAATCCTGATTTATGCATTCTGGAACATCTTCTAATAAGGATAGCACTTGCGTTAGCTCTATATAAGGGATAATGGAACCCCAAGCATATTGTCACCTAACCACCAGTGAAGGCACATTTCCGGCGGCTGTCAAACCAGGAAATTGCTATGTCGGGATTATCTCCACTGGTCGCAGCTTACCGATTCTCTCATTCTTGGGATTGCATTCAGTTGAGAGCCAACAATTTATGAAACAGAGGAATCGAGGTGCGTGGACGTGTGGAACTGAGATACGTATCGGCCATAAGGCTGGGAATTTGTGGAGGTGTCCCCATATTTGTTGAATTTTCAATTGCTGGCAAATTTAGCGCCGATAGTAATTGATGTTTAATCTGAAGTTGAAATAAAAATAATTGCTGACTGTACCTGACCCCTCTCTAAAGCGGAAAAGCCTGGTGTACTTCAAACACCTTTTGAAAGTAGTTGGTGGGATATTCGTTTCCACTTCATTGAGAGCCTCCCCAGACATACCCCACATCTTCCGAGAAAACCACCCTGAGACGGGCGTCACGTTTAAATCAATTGTAGAAATTGTAAATGTAGTATAAATATATAAATGTAACTAACAATTTCTTATTATTTGCTGGAAAAATGAAGATTTGGACTTTGATTCAGTAACTTCAAAAATCAAGAACTTAAACAACAAAAATGACAACTACTAGCGCTATCGTAACTTACAAGTCTGATGACCCAAAGACTCCTAACTGGAAGTGGGAAACTGGCATCAAGGTGAGAGACGAGCTTAAGGAGCATGAAGTTTTGGTTGACATGAAGTCCACAGGACTTTGTCACACCGATATCTTCATGAGTACAGGTGACCAGAACGGAGGTCCTAAGATCTTGGGCCACGAAGGAACTGGTATTGTCCTTAAGATTGGATCTAAGGTAACCAATGTTTCTGTTGGAGATCCAGTCATTCTTTCGTTCACTTACTGTGACAAATGTCCACCTTGCAAGTCTGGTGTTCCAGGTTACTGTTACGAATTCCCACAGGGTAACTTGGTCAATAATGACCTTGAAGACACTTTTGTATTGGACAACCAAAAGATTGAAGCTAAATTCTTCGGTCAATCTTCTTTCTCCAAGGTTGGGGTTGTCAACGAAGCCAGTGTGATAGGCGTCAAGGATTTGAACGTCGATCCTGAGACTTTGAAGAGATTTGGACCATTGGGATGTGGCTTCCTCACTGGAGCTGGTGCCATTTACAATGCTGGTGAAGCCAAGAAAGGTGAAAGTTGTGTAATCTACGGTCTCGGTGGAGTTGGTTTTGCAGGCATGATGGCTGCGAAAATCGCTGGTTGTAATCCTATCATTGGTGTGGATATTAATCAGAACAAATTGGATTTGGCCAAAAAGTTTGGTGCTACTCACACCATTCTTGGAGGTGACGATGACGAAGTCCATAAGAAGATTGTTGAGATCACTGGCTATGGCGCAGATCTTTCTTTGGAATGTATTGGTGGCTCCAGGTTCATCAACAATGCCATTAACAATGCTTCGCACTGTGGAAAAATCGTCTACGTCGGATTGGGCAGTTTTACTGATGTTCTTTCGCTTCCTACTTTCCCATTTATGATGGGAGGTAAGAAGTTGATTGGCTGTACCGAAGGTAATGCCATTCCTAGAGAGTTCATTCCTAAGATGATCGAATGGCATTCCAAGGGCCAATTCCCAATCGAAGAATTACAGAAGGTTTACAAGGTTGAAGATTTCGCTCAAGCTTTGGCTGACATGAAGGCAGGTACTGTTGTGAAGCCAATATTAGTGTACTAATAGCGTAGATAGTTATTTCGTATATTTCAGAAAAAAGTAGTATATCTTCAAGAAACGTAACTATATTATAGTTGCAAAGGCAAGCTAAAAGAACAATACGAGAATGAAATAATATTGAGGTATAAACAAACGCCCCAGCAGACAGACATGTTGGATGGGATATAGCGGGGGCCAGTACGTTTTGAAACTTTGTTTTACGAGAACGAACAATTCAATGAAATGGAATGCTATTGTAATGGATAGGTTAAATTCTTTTATTGAATCCTAGACCTAAAAATTTATTAAAAACTAACTCAAGAAAGCTTGGAATGCTTTTCCAAAACGAAGAAATAAGGAAGGGGAGCGTCCTTGTGGTCCATGTAGCCAAAGAATGTATTTTCATCCACCTTCTTGAAAGTGTCGTTGATTGGAACTTGGTCATAGAACATAGAAACCGTAGTTGCACCTCTGAAGACAATGGTCTTCAATCTGCATCTTGATGCTTCCGCCTTCAATGAGGCATTGCCTCTAATAGGTTTGCCTTGATTAAGACTTTCGAATAATGCAAGAGGATCACAGGCATAAACGTCTTCTCCGTCGTCTTTGTCACTGTTGTAGATCAATAAAGGTTGTCCATTGTTAGCGTCATAGAATTCTTTGCCAAACCAACCATTGGCAGACAACAAACCTTCTAATGGGTGACCTGTAATAACTTCGTAACCCTTCAATTTCCATCCAACCAAGTCTTCTACTGAAGCAGGAGGAAGCGAATCGAACACTTCAAATGCATCTTCTGGGGTAGCCTTCCGGGACTTGCTGATATCTGCAAAAGTAACCATTGTCAAAAGATGTGATTTAAGAAATATTGTTTTTTTAATAAATAAAGAACAATGCAGAGCTTGAACGATCTCCAAACCCATAAAACTTGGAATTTGCATTTCTTATATAGTTCTTTTACATTTCCCCACGGTTGCTGCCGCTTTAAGAAAAAGAGATTAGTCGCTTAACGCCCTTGCAGACAAAAATACTCTGACTGTACCACAACAATCAGGGTCCACGGTATATTTACAAACACATAGCATGACTAAGTTATTCTTAATAAAACAACACCTCCCAGAGGTCAGATATTATTGAAGTGTCCTGAACGATAAAGGGACTTGTTGTTTTTGCCTACGTTTTCGCAACTGCTATATAACTACATTCCTGTTTAGAGAGAGTTCAGTCTGTAATTAAATCACAACTAGCCTAAGTCGATGATGGCTGAGAAACCAATACCGGCCGTATTATCATGTTGGGGTCAGTATCATCTATATCTTCCACTATTAGGTTACTTGGGACTACTTTGGAGTAGCGAAATCCGTAAGATCTAGTTAATTTCCAATTGTTGGGGTTGGTGATGCCAGCATTGACCAACTCGGCACTAGAGATATTGGGAACCATATTGAGGCTAACTCCTTCCATGCGCTGCTGCATTTCCAAAGTGATAACATCTTTCAATTGTTGGACGAAAAAAAGCTTTTCCGGCTGTAGGGATTGGGTCATCCTAATCACGACGTTATCCATGACTTCATCCATAGATCCTGAGAATTCCATTTGGTCGGCATTCCGAAGTAAGGCATCTCGGAACTCCGGCCAGACGATGAAGTTGATTAGATGCTTGTAGGGAATGTTATTTTCGAGATAGTACTCCTGGAGTGCTGTTGGCTTGAAGAATCCTGGAAACAACACTGGAACCCGTGGAGAACTGATATGGTATTGCGAAATCGAACTCATCGAAGGATGATCTTTCAAGTACTTGTGTCTTAGCCTCTTTTCTAATTCAACAAGCATCTTTTGCATCACTTTGTTGTTTTCTTGGGAAGGATTATCCGGAAATAGAAGATGACGTAGGAACCTGAGCTCTGGGCGTTCACATAGAATTAGCAAAAGCTGGCCACAAACCCACTGGAAGCCTCCTAGTGCCAATGTGAATCCCTGGATTCCTGGAAGTTGTTCAAGGATAGTTTCAGCGTAGTCTACAAGAACGTTAATCATGTTCTGGTTGGTTATGGTTGATGGCCCTAGTTCGGCATGCTTGCTAATAATGTCGTTGACCGAACTCCGGAAGCTCAGCTCGATGTTGTCGAATACCCTAGGCGTAAAGTACAGGGATAAAGACATGATTGATGGGTGAAAAAAGGATTCGAAAGCCGAGATCAGATGCGGTGTATGAATTTTGCTTGAGTAGCTGTCGCTTAGTACAATGTTCTCATTGACCGGATCATTGGCTAGTATTATGGGTGACCCTGACATTCCTGAGATTGGTGTTGACTCTGGTAAATCCGTCGATGTTATTAGAGGTGCACCGGTTGCTATTATAGTTGTGCTAGTTTGTAGTGGTAGTATAGGTTCTCCTACTTGGTATGCATCCACAGGTATGCTGACTGAGTGTGAACTTGGTTCATTGCGATTAGCAATTTCTGCTGTCGCTATTTGTGGAGTGTTTATATCGCCAGAGGACCCAACAACGTCCTGCTTGGGACTTGGTGTAGTAGAGCTCACCGATGTGTTAGGACTAATGGTTTCTAGTGCATTTGTATTACTTCTTGTTTGCGATGCCTCATCCATAGGTGACACGGTTTTACAATCGTCAAAGACATCAAGCTTCAACAGTAAGAATTGATCAAGTTCTTTCAAAGCCGATGAAGCTGTAGACACTTTTGTTCTGATTTCTGTCAAAATTCTGGCAAATTGGGCAGATTCTTGATTTGCATGGCGAAGTTGCTTGACTTCTTCTTCGAGTGCTTGAATTCTATCGGCCTGTCTCGCGCGGTGTTTTCGCTGACTGATCTTGTTCTGGAGTCTTTTCCGCTCTTTACGTGACTGGTCATTAGGAGCCATTCTGATAAGCCAAATGTATATATTTGAATGTTGGTGGAATTCGTAAGGCTTTATCAAAATTCATCTCAATAGTGTCATGAAGCAAGGTTTGTGTAGAACAGCTAAAGTTTTTTGTAATATTTTTCTGGAGTATTTTTTGCGCTCTAAGGTGAAGTTTAGTGTACTGCATATTTATTTTGTTGCAGAAGCATACCCCGCAAAAAGAAGATAGACACCACCTCCGGAATCCGGACCTGACCAAACGGGATTGCACCTCCTGCTATCAAATGCCTCTATGCTCTCTTTTTGAGAGATTGTTCACAACAAGTCCGAATGGGCCTCTTGTATGTCGGAGTTGTGTCTGACTGCTCCTCAGACTGGAATTAAGTTTGGATTTCTGTTTAAGAGTCCGAGTTTTCACCCATTTCATATATCTACCCTCTTCAGAATGTTAAACATTTGTATTTGCATATTCCCTTAAAGATCTACCCATTTATCTAGTTGTCCAAGACGATGGCCTGTTGTGTTGTGGCTGCTGGAGTCTATGTTGCTCTTAATTCGTTCTACGATAAAACCAAATTCGATGTTTCTTCTAATGTCGTCATAGGTCTACCAGAACCTGACCACAAGTTTCCTTACGAAGCAGTTAAGTCAGTGACTATGGAAGTTTCTGGAATGACTTGCTCTAGTTGCGTTTCTTCTATTGAAGATCGCATCAATGCAATCGCTGGTGTCACTGGAGTCAAAGTATCACTTCTTCTAGAAACTTGTATAATCGCCTATGATCCTGGTATGGTCGCTAACTTGGACGAGTTCAAAGAAGCAATAGAGGAAATTGGATTTGAAGCTTCGTTCGCAAAAGAGAATAGACAGCAAAAAAGTCATGAACAAAGGAAACTAGAACTGTTAAAGAAAACCTATTCATTCTTTGTATTGGCAGGAGTTTTAGCTGCATCTACTTGGGTATCAAAACTATTGTCAAGGGTAGCTTTTCTAATTGATATTCGCCCATTTTTCATTGTTCTAAGTGTTCTACTAGCCTCGGTGGCTCAGTTTTATATTGGTCCCATTTTCTACAAGCCTACTTGGAATACGATCAAAAACAGAAAACCATTTACAATGGATACTCTAGTTGCACTTAGTACGACCCTAACCTATATCATATCATTCACCTACGTAGTAGATTTCTTCCTTGAAACGTCTACCACTTTGAAAGAAGCCTATTTAGATAACTTGTGTTTCGATTTGTCCTCTGGTATTCTCTTTGTTATTTTAGGTGGAAAATACTACGAGAACTTGGGCAAATTGAAGCTTCTGTCCAACTTGTCTAATCTCAAGAAGCTTTTACCTGAGTCAGCTCTCAGGGTTAATGAAGACAATTCAGTGGTTCAAATTCCCTGTTCAGTATTAAAGAAAGGAGATATGGTGCTTGTTAGGCCAGGCACAAAAGTGCCTATAGACGGACAGGTTGTCAAAGGTGCATCCTTCGTAGACGAATTGTGTATAACTGGAGAACCAACTCCAGTGAGAAAAGAACCTAATAGCATAGTTATTGCTGGGACTTACAACAAGACTTCTACTTTAACTGTTATTACTACTGACGCTGTTCAAGATTCCAAGCTTGCCCACTTGTTCTCTTTCATTGGAGATACTTCTACTACGAAGAGTAGGTTGACAGACTATATACAACAAACTGTCAACTTCTTTGTTCCTTCTATCATTGTGTTGTCCATCTTGACCTATGTATACTGGATGTATGTGTCGGATGTTGATTCTCAGTTGCTGGGACTGCAATACGCCAGACTTAGAGCTCTAGCTGTTGTCACAGTTGCCTGCCCTTGTGCTCTTGGGTTGGCCGTACCTGCCGCAATAACACAAGGGATGAATTATGCTTCTGTAAAGGGGTGTTATGTGCGTGGAAGTGGTTTGGATATTCTAATGAGGATCTCAGGTATCAAGAATAGGACAAGAGCTTTTGTATTGTTCGACAAAACTGGAACACTTACTTCAAGAAACGTTGTCATATCTGATTTCAGATTCAAGAAAAAAATGAACAGTATTCTCTTCTGGAAGTTGATTATAGCTGCAGAGAGTTTTGAGGATCATCCAATTGCCTACACCATTGTTGAATATGGTCAGAAGCAATTGGCCAAACTTGAGGACACCGAATCAAGTGATCCGAATTGCGTGGAATTTCAGTACATTCCAGCAAAAGGTATTGAATGCCAGGTTACGAAGGATTCTCGGTCTTATGAGATTAAAGTAGGAAATGCAAATATTTTGCCTGACAGTTCATTAAGAACTTCGAGTGATTTATGGTTCCTTGTCGATGGTGAGGTTATAGCTGAGTGCAATCTCATCAATCCTATTCGTCCTGAATCTGAAGTACTACTCAAATATTTATCGGAAAACAACTTTGAGTATGGAGTTGTAAGTGGCGACAGAAATGAAGCCACTGCAAGACTCTGCAAGAAGCTTGGAATCACGAACTTTTGGGGTGAATGTACACCAGAAGATAAATTCAAAGTAACTAGGCGTATACAAGAAGAATACGGATTGCCGGTAGTAATGATAGGAGACGGAATGAACGATGCTGCCGCTTTAACGCAGGCTGACTTGGGAGTTTCACTTTCTGCTGCTCACCAGTTGTCGATTGATAGCTCTGAAATTGTTCTCATGAATGACGATCTTCTTTCGCTCATCGATTTGCTTCGAATCAGTGTTCTCACCAAGCTGAAAATGATGTTCAACATTTGGGTTTGTATTATCTACAATATAGTCATGGTACCATTGGCAATGGGATTTTTCACTCCATGGGGAGTATCGATTTCGCCCCAATGGAGCTCTACCCTTATGTCCTTCAACAGCGTGTTCGTTCTAGTTAATAGCTTACGTATTGGTAGGGAAATGTCGGCTGCAAAATCATAGAGAAGAAATAGATAGTATAATTTAGTTACGTAATTGCGGTAATAAACAGAAAGCCTACACTAGCACCGATACCCGAAGCAAACTTCCCTTTTTACCGAAAAGTACTAGATAGGGGAATAGGTGGTCTTCAGGTCAGCTAAATGGAGAATTGACATTGTGCCACGGATTACTGTCTTTCTGGCACATTTCCGAACGATGATAAAACGAAATTGTGCAGCCGCACCTGTGCTATCCGGATGTTGCACCCCTCCCCATAATTGTCGATATTAGCGAAATACTATACTGTCTGAAGCGGAGTCAGTGTGTATTATATTCTGTGATGACTGGACTGTTTTGCGGGTAAATTGCTGTCATAAGGCAGCGTTTTACTTCTGAAAGTTGGGGAAAATTTCCGGGCACAAGTGGTTTAGTCAAAGATCATAACGCCGACTGGAACCACGTAAAATGTAGTGGGAATATATATAGGTATGGACTCCGACACCTTAAGCCAATTTCTCTTCTTTTTCTATATAAATTATACTCTGAAAGGTGTAGATATACGAATCTTAAGTATTTTGTAATTCAGTTTAGTATATCATCTCACTATGTCTAAGGAACCATTACTTTCCGGCCCGGGTGCAAACTCGGCAGCTGCGTTCACTGATAAGTTTATCAACCCTCAGAACCATTTCACAATAAGAGACTATTTGGTATCTCCAGAAACTGGAAGGGGTAGTGTAACGTTTTACAAACAGACGAGAACCAAGTTGCAATACATTGTGCTTGTGGGCCTCGGCTTCGCCGGTTTCTATAAGCTTGAATGTTCATCTTTGAGAGCAGCTTCATTATCCCTTGTGTTTCCTGGTGCTGGTTATGTTGCAACACCTTCGGCTTTGAACTGGTCATTGTTGGGGGCCGCTCTTTTCTTGTTGCCAGTATCGTTCTTCTGTTGGTTTGCATCTGGTGCCATCACCATTCCAATTTTGGTGTATGCCATTCCTATTGGTCTTTCTGCCTATCTAGCCAGGGGCAAGGAAGTCTGGGTAAACGCTCCTTATGTTGTGGGAGCATTTTTGGTTGTTTTTTTCTCCATTGTCACCTTGATCTCATCTAGATTACAAAGTGCAGCTCAAGAGAAAGCCAAGAAGAGAAATGCCTACTTGCCCAAGCTTATTCCTGAATTGTACGAGAAGAAGAGACTTCCAGAAGATGACCGTGAAATCGACGTCAAGACCTTGAGGTTCCTTCAGTACTATATTGAGTTAGGTTTGCAGGATGTCGACGACTGGTCCAATTTCAACGACGTTGATCAGTTCCAAACTGCTTCTTTGAGATATCAATTGTACGAAATCGTTTACTCTTTGGCAACATATCAAGCCATCTATGCTCCCTCCCTTAGAGGTAAAATCTGTGAGTCAATGAGAAATTCTATTGAAAAGTCATTGACTTCAAAGGTCATGGGATACTGGAAATGGGAATCTCTTCTTGGAAAATGGACTTTAGACTGGGATCCAATCAAAAAGGACAACATCATGGTATCTGGTTATATTTTGAAGGCTCTTGCTTTGTACACTGGAAATACTGGTGATATGAGATACACCGAGCCAGACTCTTTGCCATTCCAAATCACCAAGAACGCTGTGTACAAGCATGACATTCATTCTATTAACAAGTATGTGTTGAGAAACTGGGACGACTCTCAGTTCTGTATCTACCCATGTGAACCAAACTGGAACTATACTGCTTGTAACGTTATTGCAGCTGCTGGTGCCGTTGGTTATGACAGAGTTTTCAACCAGAGTAACTTTGACAAGAGACGTGGTAGGTTCTTAAAGCATCTTAAAGAAGACATGTGTGACGAGTCCGGTACTCTTTTGCCAATCAAGTCTACTTTCACCGGTTTCACTATTCCAGGGATTCTTGGTCCTGTGGGTGAGTCTGTCAGTGCTGTTGATACTGCTTTTATTGACGTCCCAACCTCTGCTAGAGTTTGGAGTGTTATCAAACATGAAAACCTCGAATTCGATTCGAGCACTGGCAATTACAAGACGAAGGGTCTTTCAGGTGCTGACTACATCGATATGGGTTCTTACAAGCCCTCCAATGGTACCGCATTGCTTACTTTTGCTTTCCTTGCTAGCGAATATGGCGACAGTGACATTGCAGAAAACTTATTGAAGCAAGTCGACGAAGGAGAAAATGGAATAGAAGAATTGCCAACTGGTTCTTACAGAAACAAGGGTATTTCTGTCTGGGTTGGTGGTTTTGGTCTTCGTGCTCGTTTGATTCGTTTCAGAGACTGGACTAACACTGTTGTTAATGGTCCTCCCAAGCAATGTGTGAATGGTCCAGTTTTGGATGCATACGATTTCCAAAACGTATTGGTTGCAAAGGCTTACTCTAACGGTGAAGACTTGGATTTGGTGTTGCACAACGGTAGAAGTCCTGGTAACTTCACCTTGAGATTAGCACAATTGACACCAGGTTCTACTTACAAGACTTCTACTGGTTCTTCTTTTGTTGCCGACAGTAATGGTACTGGTATCATTTCAGTTAACATCAATGGTCGTACTCCAGTTTACGTTGAGAAAGAAAAGGCTTAGTTTATGTTTTTGAAAGTTCATTATGTAAGAAATGTATTCAAATATAGTACATTTATTTTTGCAGTTCTGCAACCTTGCGATATTTTTTGCGCTTGAAATAACTTGATTCTGTGTTTCGGGAATATCTTCCAGTCAAACAAAGTCCTCCCCTAGAAGGCATATTCATTGGCAATTTGAATTTCTAACAACCTGAGTAAACTTCTTTAAAATTTTGACTCGCAAATATTGTAACCATAAACCCCATCCTAGAAGTGTCTCCTCTGAAGTTTACAAGAAAATGGCAAGTTGCCGAAATCTGTTTCTTAAAGAAGTATAATTTGTTGAAAGACCAGGGCGTAGGTTCCTACGCTATGATTCCTTCTATAATAAAAAAGGAAACTAATCTACGGCCCGGTCAATTATTATTTAAGATTCAAGTCTCCACAATATTTTTTGGAGACAAAGCTGTTCGTTCAACAATTTCAGATCAAATCATTTAGATGGCTGTTAAAAGAACGGACGCCTTCTCGTCCCTACAATTGGATAATGACGCATGAATTCAGGTAATAGGAAGCATGGTACAAAATTGGACCAATGGCTACCTATTATTGATAATCAAAATTCCTGTTGTTGGACAGATGGACTCTCGATATCTAACACAATTTCACGTTTATGTGGTCGGGTGGACTTTTGAGGTGAGATCGGCAGAACAAGTCAGCCAAGAAAAGTGCTAGATACTATATCCATATATGTGGGGAAGAACCAACAATATTGGAATGTTAACCATCTAAAGCTAGCAATCTCGGGGGAACGTTTTCCCCCATCCACAATTAAAGTTTGATATTTCAAAGTGTGCATTGTAATTACAGGATGCTGCAATGCAACAGACCCGGAACAAAAGTTGTCCCTCCCCCACTTTTCCTCTGCATAAACCTCTACTTCGAAGAGCCAAGCAGATATGCAAATCCTTTCCCACACCACAATAGACTTATACCAACCAACGCTAGATCCTCAAACCCCGGGTAATGAGGAGAAATAGTCTTACATGGATACCGCTATGCTTGAGTCATAAGGAAAATCGAAAATCCCTTTTGTGTACTATTTACGAGGTTTACGTTAAGAAAATAGGTCAATCTAATAGGTCAATCTATCAAAAGGAAATGCTGATCACACTAAAGAAGAGAAATATTGGTATTTACTTGTACGGCTTGTTGACTTGTGATAGAAAAACGTTAAGCCGGCTTTGTAATTTGAGGCCGCATTAAGTACCCTTGTGACGAATTCCACTTTTCTTTTTGAAAGTAGGAAAGTTCTTTGTAGAAGAACAGCAGAGCCCGCCCCATTCGGCGACTTCTGGGAAGACATTCGCAACAACCGAACTCAGGGTTGTGCATATTTGCTTTATGCAAGTCAACATAACCCGGATATTTGACGTACGATTTTTTAGCTTTAAACCAGGTTAAATTCAGAAGGAATATGACTTTGCTGAAAACAGTTTGAATATATAAAATAAGAAAACGAAAACCTCTAAAGGAGCAAGTGGTGTTCTTTCTACTAAATAAGCCAGTAGATTGAGGTTGCTAAAACTGGGCAGCCCCTTACAATTGAATTTTAAGAACGGATATTTTCTCTTCCCCTCCATTCTGCAACTCGAACTTATGGCCGCGCCGCGTCATGCATTGCAAAAAAAATATCTGCTTTTAGCAATCGCTCATGTTGAAAAGCACTGGAACGAACAGCGCCCCACGTAAGAGTCCGGAATAATTGCACCCGATATGGCCTCACAACCCCGCTTTGAACGCGCTTGTACGTTTGAAAAAGAGCCAGGTCTGACTCCTGCGTTTTTCGCTTTAAATCCCCGGAGTTTCGAAGCCTCCATCAACCAACAGAAGAAGTGAATTGCGCTTCTAGTACACTGGGGCAAAACCTCCATACTACGAAAAAATTAACCCTTGCAAATGATATAAAGCGTGGCTAGATTGTCCAGTCAATGTAGCATTCCTCTAATTTTTAGATACCAAGAGCTGTTTTTTTAATTCCTGTCAAAGCGAACTATTTCTTGGATAGAATAATTTCTTGGTAAAAACGGTTAAGTGCAAAATGAGTGAGAAAGACTTACGATTAACTGTGTCCCAAAAATCTGAAAACAACAATGTTGAATTTCTGCCAGATTCAGAAGTAAAGTCAACTAAGAAGAAATGGAGATGGCAAATGGGCCATGATGATTCTCCACCTCAGATCTACAACAGGACTTTATTCTTATCTGTGTTCGTGTTTGGTATATTAGGTGCAGCAAGAGGTTATGACGAAGGGTGCAGTAAGTATTAAATATTCAATTATTGAGTTTGGACTATTACTAACGTTAGGAAGTATCTGGTAATATCACTCTACCATCTTTCAAATCTAGATTTGGGCTCGCCGATACAACGAAGTCCGCGGACTACCTTGCCAATTTGAAATCCAATATCACTTCCATGGTTCAATTGGGCTCTATTGGAGGAAGTATCATTGCCATGTATACTGTTGATAAGCTTGGAAGAGTTAGAGCCTTGCAAGCTGTGTGTATCTTGTGGATTATTGGAGCTGCTATCCAGGTTTCGGCCGGCTCTGTTGGACAGTTGTATGCTGGAAGATTAATCGAGGGCCTTGCAATTGGCCAGACCACCACTATTGGACCCAGTATGACTGAAATTGCACCCAATAAAATTAGAGGGCTTTGCGTCTGTATCTTCTCTGGTGCTGTTTATTTTGGTATCTTCTTAGGATACTGTGCCAACTATGGAAGCGTTCTTCATCAGCCTAATGACTCAGATATACAATGGAGAATTACTGTTTCGTTGAAAATAGTTTTGGCGGGCATTATTTTCATTCTTTCTTTCCTATTCTGTCTTGAAAGTCCTAGATGGTTGTTACAGGTTAACAGACCAGACGAAGCCATTAAAAACTTGTCCAAGCTTAGACATTTACCTATTGACCATCCATATATTGTTGCTGAAGTCAGCGATATAAATGAACAAGTTTTGGAAGAAAAAGAAGCTGTTGAAAGCAGTAACATTTTCGAGAAGTTCAAATCTATATTCACTGTGAAATCATACAGGTACCGATTCTTTGCAGTTTCTGCTTTAGCACAAATTTTGGGTCAATGGTCTGGAGCTAATGCAATTACCATCTATGCTTCTGAATTGTTTAGTTTTGCAGGTATCAAAGGGACAGACCAATTGAAGATGTCTGCTGTATTGGGTGTTGTCAAGTTCATTTCAGCCTATTTAAGTGCATTCTTCATTATTGATTTCCTCGGCCGTAGAAGGGCATTGTACGTTGGTATCTCTGTTCAGTTGCTTTCTATCTTGTACTTTGCCATATTTATCACGATTGTTCCTCAGGCCGATGATGTCAACTATGTCTTGAGTCCCTCACAGAGCAAAGCTGCCAGGGCAGCTCTTGCTGCCGTTTTCCTTTCTGGAACAGGATGGACCATGGGTTTCAATAGTATTCAGTATTTGGTTGGTTCTGAAATGTTCCCATTGAAGATTCGTTCTTTTGCCCAATCTTTGGTTATGGTGTTGCATTTCGGAATGCAATATGGAAATTCTAAGGCTGTTCCCAAGATGTTATTGGCTATGAACAACTATGGTGCCTTCTACTTCTTTGTTGGTGTAATGGTAATGTCTCTTTTCTGGGCTTGGTTCTTTGTTCCAGAAGTCACTGGAAGATCTTTGGAATCTATGGAAGATATTTTCAACCTTCCATGGTACATTATAGGTAGGAAGGGTCCTGAATTGTGTCCAGATTACTCTGAAATCAACAAAATTACTCATACAACCAGTCGTGGTAATACTTATGTTGACAATATCGCCTACAATATCGACCAATCCAAGATTGAACAAGCTTATATAGAAGACATTAATAACAACAAAGCTGAAAGTCTCTTGCGTCGTGATTCTGAAGACAAAGAAAACGAAAAGAAGCTTTAGTGGGTTTACACCACCTGACAATGAGATGTTTCTACGAAATTATTATATATATATATATTTGTATGTGTCGATTATAATCTATATTTTACAGTTGACCATTAGGTACCATTACAGAAGCTATTCTTTCTGTTTCTTGGCCGGACTTTGGTTGTGATTTTGATTTTGATTTTGATTTAAGGGCCGCTTGTTATTCTTGTTTTGTCCACGGGATTGTGCCTGTGGTTGTGGCGTTTTCAGACTTGGTCTGTCGATCACCGGACGATGAACAGTCAACGTGCTTTCGGAAAAAGGAAATCCCAAAGGTTTATTTGGAACTTGGTTTGCACCTGCAGAAGTTGTAGCCGACTTTGCAGATGTTGGAGCAGTGACATTTGGTTGCAAATTAGTTACTTGGGTATTGCCGAAACCAGTAACTGGAGCAGTATTTGCAGAGCCTATAGCAGCAGGAACCTGAGGAGTTACTGGTCTTGAAGTCAGGCTTTCCAATCTTTCTAATTTTCTGTTCAACATTTTGATCTTGACTTCAAATAGCTTTTCAACTTGCTGTCTAGTCTTTATTTTCTCTTCTTCTAGCATCTTGGAAAAGTCCAGATTCAATTTCAGCACTTCGTCTGTGTGTTGTTTCTTGAGCAATTCAATTTGTTCAGAGATACCTTCTTGACTTGGTTGACTCAGCGAGAGAAGAACCTGCTGTTGTAGCTTATCTTCGAACGACTTTTCCAACTCAGTCTTTCTTTGTTCCACCGACTGCTCCAACTCCTTGTACTGCAATTGGAAAGAAGCAAGTTCCTTTTTCAAACTTTCCGAATCGGCGGATTGAGGTACATCATTGAGCTTCTTTTTTTCGTCCTGCAACTTGTTCTCAAATTGAATTTCTAGAGACTTTTGCAATTCCTGCTTTTCCTTGACAAACGACTCTTTTAAGTGATTAATTTCTTCCTGGAAGTGAGAGTCAGATCCACTAGATCCGTTTTTGTTAGTCGCGTTAAGTTGAGCAACGATCAGGTTTTTCTCCTGTGTTACTGCATTTAATTTTTTGGTATACTCATCCTTAATGGCACTTATCTGTTTGTTGAGTTCTTCAGTCTGGGACGAAGCCTGCGACCTGACATTGAGAATTTCTGCCTCTTTGGTTGAATGCAATTTGGCAATCTCTTCGTTAAGGGAAGCTACATTTGCCTGAAGACCCTTGATGGTTTCATTTTGTGATTGAAGTCTGGAGTTAGCCGTATTTCTAACTTCCTTGATCTTATCTCGCATAGCCTGAATGACAGCTTGGTCAGATTCAGAAGATGGATCTATTCTTGTTTTCAATCTTTCATTTTCTTCTTCAACCAAACCAATCTTTTGATTAGCGATTTCTAAGTCCGATGTTAAGCTTTCAATCTTCGACTTGAGAGGATCCAATTCAGACTTCGCACGTTCTAATTGTTGCGAAATTGTAGTCAACTGCTCTGATTTGAATTTGTTTTCAGATCTCAAAGTAGTGTTACTTTCACGAATAATGTTCAATTGCTCTATCTGCTCTGCGATTCTTGCCTGTTCCTTTGCACTCTCATTCAAGTCAACGGTAGTAGAACTAACCTTTGCAAATTCAGACTTGGTTACAGCTAGTTGGTGAGAAACTTGTTCAACGTGTTGCTGAAGCCTCTTGTTTTCTTCTGACAAGACTAGCATTTTTGCTTCAATGGAAGCCTTCTCACGCCTCAAGTAACTTACAACTTCTCTCAATTCATCAGATGTAGAAGTTTCCACATTACCGTCAGAAGGTTTATTCAACTCTAACTGATTCAATATCATGTTGTTATGTTCCTTTAGTTCCTGAAGCTTCAATCTAGTGGAAGCCAATTCTTCCTCTATGGTAGATTTCTCAGCTATAAGACTCTCCTCTTTAGAAATATTCGCAGATTTTGCTGCAACTAGTTGCTCTTTCAAAGACTGGATGCTGGATTCATGTGATGCAAGCGATTCTTTCAAAACTTCAGACTCTTTTGCTAGTTGGTTAGATCTGGTTAACTCTTCGCTATATTTTGACTGGTAATCAGAATTGAGTTGCACCTGTCGTTCAAGGTCATTGCTGACAGACTTCAATCTATTAGTAAAATCATTTTCCAATGTATCATATGCCTCAGCCTTAATAGCGTATTCATTCACTTTAGACTTCAATTCGTTGGTTTCTTCAACGTGTTCACTCTTTTGCGATTCAAGATCTTTCATCGACTGCTCCAACGAAGTCTTTAATCTAGTGACTTCAGCACTAATTGATTCCTTTTCTTTGAAAAGGGTCTCATACTTGACTTCTGAATCCTTCTTATAGTCCTCAAAACTGTTAGTGGCATTAATGAGTGCCTCCTCGCTAGCTTTGGCCAACTCAGACAAATCAGAAACTTGGCTTTCAGCAAGCTTCAAGTCTTCCTTCAATTGGTATATCTCAACTTGTAAGCCATTTGTCGTCGAATCGCTTTGTGAATTGGTAGATAATGACGTCTGTTCAGCAATTGAAGAGTGTCTTTTGGCAAGAGAAGCTTGCAATTCTTTGATCTTTTCATTCAACTTTTCGACAACGCTTTCCTTGTTTGACAATTTATTTCTTGTTTCAAACAATTGCAAACTGATCTCGTTGACTTGTTCAAGTTTCGTATTTTGTGCTTTCATAGCCATTTCTGATTGGCTAGACAAAATCATGATTCTCTCTTCCTTTTCGGCGACCTTGTCTTGCAACAACTGGTAGTTTTCAATAGACTTGTTCAATCTTTCAGAAAGAGACTTGCTTGAATCTTCTCTTTCCCTTAGCAAATTTTGTAAATTAAATACGAACTCGTTAAGCTTCGTTTTGTCTGACTTCAATTGTTCAATATCATCTCTCAAAGATGAAATTGTCGAGTCCTTGAAGGTTCTCTCCGATTCAAAGTTAGAAATCTGTATCTTGTTATTGGACACTACTGCTTCCAAATCTCTGACTTCTTCGGACTTCTTCAAAAGTAAAGTTTCTTGTTTGGAAGCCTGACTCTTCCAGAAAGAAATGTCGATCTTGTACTGCTCAATTTCTTGGTTGGCGTTTTCAAGCGACTTCTGAGCATTAGAAAATCGAGTTTCTGCCAATTCACTAGAGTACTTGGAGGAAGAAAGTTGAAGAGATAATTGATTCTTTGCTAGTGTGACATCTCTTAACTTGTCGTTTAAGTCCTGGACAATAGAATTGTTTTGTTGCTGAATCTGTTTCAACACATTTTCTGTTTCCTTGATTTTCAATTTCAAATCTTCATTGGCTTCTTTCATGTACATAAATTCAGAATCGCCTACTTTATCGCCATGGCCATTACTAGAAATCGACTTGAGAACATCTCTCTCTTTTAATACAGCATTATATCTGATGTTGAGGCTGTCCAATTCACTCTCCAAGGTCAAAATTGCCTCTTTTGCTTCTTCAATAGCAACAGATTCAAAGTTGTTACTTTCTTCTTCTTTGGATTCTAATCTCCTACTGAGTTGTCTGACAGAGGTGAGAAGTTCTTCGTTCTTCTGGCGAAGTTCAATTACACTAGCAAAATCGACTAGCCTTTCGCTGATCAAAACGTCTGAATCGCTTTCTTTAATATTCTCGTAGTTTCCACTCTGTTGAAGAATATTGTCAATAGCCTTCCTTTCACTAGAAGAAAGTGGTTCTGAGTTGTCGTCTCTGATCTTAGAATGAATGAGATAGTAACACAATTGTCTTCCAAGATCTCTTAGAAGCATCTTCATTGATACAAGATCGTTTTCGTTTTCGGCGATTCTCGATCTTAAGCGTCCAGCATCCTTTTCTACTTCCATCTTTTCACTTCTAATGCTTTCTATCTTATCGATCATCTCCTTTAATGAGCCTTCGTAAAATTGTACCTGGTCTCTATAGTTGGCAATAACTGGTTTCTTCGATTCCAATTCATTGACAAATGACTCTAATTGCAATGTAAGCTTGTCCTTTTGAGATCTCTCCAAGACAAGCTGTTTCTTTAAATGGCTGAATTCAGAATATAACGAAGATAATGAAATGCCCTGCGAAGCAATCAAGGAAGACGAATCTGTCAATTTGGGAAGTTCCGTTTCCTTGTGCAATTCATTGTCCAAAACTTCTTCGGTTCTTCTCAATTTCTCTTCCAATTCTACAATTCGCTCGTTCCTGGTCTCTAATTCAGACTCCAATGTCTCAACATTAGAAGAGAGTTTCTGTTTGATTTCTTCGGCATACGATTCTAATTGTTCTATTCTGGAATCCTTTTGTTCATTCTGAACCTTTGTCAAGCTAATCAAATCATCTCTGTTCTTGATTTCCTTGAGCAATTTGGATTTCTCAATTTCATAATTAGAGCTAGCAGTAGATGAACCGGTCACTACAGATTCCAACTTGCTCTTCAATTCCTTCACTGTGTCTTGAGAAGACTTGTATAACTTCTCAAGGGATTCGTTCTTCGACAATAAACTGGAAACCTTGTTCGAAGTTAACAAATATTCTGACTCGTGCTTTTTTATCAACTCAGTGAATCTGGCCTGCACGGACTTTAACTCGTCGTCATACCATTGGTTCTGAGTCTTGAGATACGACACTTCGTTATTGACTTTAGTGAGCTCAAGTTTGACAGTGAACTTGTCGTTTCTAGATTCGTTCAATTCCTTTGTCAATTCGTTGACCTTTTTGCTTTGATCAATATTAGAGGATGCCAATTGGTTAATCGACTCGTTGTACTTGAACGAGTTCAGAGTACTCGATTCATCAAGCCTCTGGTATTCTTCTCTTATTTTACGTTCTTCTTCCTGAATTCTCTTTATTCTTTCTTCCAAAAAGGTGTTTGCGCTCTCCAATTCATTCAATCTATGTTCTTGAGTTGTGACTTTATTTCGTAATGAGTCATTTTCGGCAGTCAACGAGCTAAACGATTCGTCAAATTTTGTAGATTTCAGTCTTAACTCGTCTATAATCTTAGAGCTGTTTTTAATGGTTTGTTCCTGTCGAAGTTGCAAGAAAGAATTCTCAGCTACAACATCCTGGTACTCTGCTGCTTTTACCAACAAAGCTTCCAAAACTCCTGGGCTAGCGATGGAGCCAACGATGGATTGATCTACAGATAAAAAGCCAGCTATGATGCTCAAACTATCATCAGAAGAATCTTGGTTGAGTGGTTTGCGTTCTATTGGTCTTGAATTTCCTGCAATAGACGAGCTTTCTTGTTCACTGTTGGTATCTCTAGCAACACTAAACGATTTCGGAGTAATGATCTGGTCTATGTCTTTAAGAGGAGGCAATGACTTCAGAGGGGTTGTGAATTGTGCTTCCACGGGAATCTGCAATAGTGAAGTGTTTGGTTCTGAATCGTCGACTTCAAGAGAAGCGGACTCTTGGATTGGTTCAGAAGTTTCTGTATGTTCTTCTGAATTTTCTACTGGCTCTACGACGTTTTCTACTGGCTGTTGTTCTTGTGGTTGATTTTCTGTTGCTGATGGAGCCTCGGTGGCGACTTCATCATTTTCAGTTGCGATTTCTGAGATTTCTGGCTCATTTTGAGGATTTTCTGTGGTTTGTATCTCATTGTCTATCTCATATGGAGCTTCGATGGATCCAATTCCAGGGTTTCCACTATTTTCTGCTTTCAAAGAATCCATATCCACATCAACAGATTCCGCGAGAATGTCCTGAACCAAATTGTCATCAGACTTACCATCGGCTACTACATTTTGAGATTGGACGTCTGTTTGTTTTTGCACAAATCGGCTAAGTTCAGCCAAAGAATGCTCCAAATTACTGTCGTCTTGTTCTTTCGTATCCATAGGGTCATAATCTGGAATTTCCACGACGTGTTCATCTACAATTTCGTGGGCTTCTTCACCTTCAGGGTGAAGAGTCTGATTTTCCACACTGTCTGCTACTTTCTCATTTTCGTCTAAATTTGACACGCCTGATTCGACTAAACTGTCTACGTCGACAGGAATGGTATTTCCGTGATTTTCAACATTTGCATCGATTTGAAATTCGTGGGAATACTCGTTTGTTGATGGAATCTCATTCTCGTAGAGTTCATCTACATGAAGAATGTCTCTGTTGGAGTTGGAAACTTCCGGATTGTCGTCCTGCTGGTTCTGCTGCGATTCGCTCATGGCAGCAGTTCTACTGTCAACGATCTTTCCTTGAAGAGAGACGAACTGGAAATCTGAGGCTCAACAATTGCAAACAGCAAGATGAATATGATGACCAGAAGTCGATATTTATTGATATTCATGTAACTGAAAATTGCGACATGCGACTTGAATTGGGGGATTCGATCGATATCGCAATGTCGCGCTAAGCGAGCAGTGTGACATAGAATGTCGTCTATGCTGGTTGTGTCACCAAACTCGACAAGCTGGAAGAGCGTTTCGACTCCCGTCTCATCCTTCTCGCGCAAGTCACGTTTGCAAATTGCTTTGTGCAGTCACAAACTGCTGTGCTTGATGATGTGCAGAAGAGTGCGGTCTTAGGGCTCTAACCCTATATACATTTATTTTGCACGTGATTGATGATCAAAAACTTCCTGTACACAGTTCTCATCTCTCTCCACCTACAATTCTCACTTTGTGCGGTAGCTCTTAACTACTATGGCTTATATATACTACCATTTTCAACTGCTGCTCTTAACTATTGTACCTGCACATACTGTCTCAATAATCAAAAATTTTCATTCCTGAATACTTTCTGCTTCCAAATATACAAAATACTCTTTTGAGGATTCTTCTGCTTTGATACCTCTAGTCATTAATAACCTAAGCAAAGATGATTGAACCATCCTTGAAGGCTTTAGCTTCCAAGTACAACTGTGACAAGTCCATCTGCCGTAAGTGTTACGCCAGATTGCCACCAAGAGCCACCAACTGTCGTAAGAGAAAGTGTGGACACACCAACCAATTGAGACCAAAGAAGAAGCTTAAGTGATCCGTGGGCTATTATTATTGGTTCTTCGCTCTTTCAATCCGTTCAATATGCTTTCCGTATAATTAATAGTGGGAGAAGGCTCCCATTCATAGTCATAAACCAGAGCGTTGACGGACTGCCAGAGTTGAATAATGGTATCATTATTGAGTTTATACTTAGCTTTTTTATGTATTTAATAAAGTTCTTACGTTAGTACAAGAACAGTCGTCCATCTGAAATCCAGTTTTTCCATTCCCGAGGTTTACTTATCCATTCCATTTCCAGTGTCAGCTACTTCTATCAATTTTTAATGTTTTAAAGACGGAGCCATACTATTACTGAACTGTCTGAGACTGGCATATCGAGTTGAAAGCACACTACAGTGAGATATTGAAGTTCTTGAAGAGACAGGAAAAGGAGTCCGATCGAAAGACTCCTGTTGAAGCACATAAGTGAAGACGAGAACCGCAGGAACAAAAGAATATCTGGATAGGATGAGAAGACTGATGTAGAATGTAGGCTAGTGAGGTAAAGAATATCGATATTTGACACAGATCAAGCTTACATCGAAGAGATGGCCCGTATGTGATACTAACCCGAAGTATAGGATGTAGGATGAGATGGACTACGACGTCATTCCAGTAAAGACTACAAGTTGAAACGGACTGAAGAAACTCCCTCATAAACGGTGTTCATGAGACATAAACGTTCCAAGCATATAGAAATACTACAGAAAGATCTTACCTCACTATTGTACGGAACAGTAGTTAGAGATAAGGACCATGAGTAATGCGTTTCATGACGGAAGTATGGACAGGGTTATCGCCTGAATGCGCCGAATTCATTACAAATCTAACTACGGAAATAGCGACTCAAACTCGGATCAATTGGTCTTCAAACGTCCAGATGTTCCGCAACTGGAAAACAGCTCGGTAATTGATGAAATGAGGTCGGGGTTTACAGTGGGAATAAACGGTTCGGACTCCGAGTAAAGTTAGGGCTATGGTTCTGTGCAAGGCTGCTGCTAGATGATGCGGCCGGAATGGATCTAGCGAGAACAGCGAGAGAAGACAAGACACCGCGCGGAATTACGGGAGCCAAACGGAGAGCTAATGGCGTCGGTGCAATTTCTGGCGGAGATACTGAAGAGTCTGACTAGATCTGGCTCGAGTAGACTAGAGTAGAGTAGAGTAGCAAACCCCATGAAATTGGTGTGAATAATTGAGTTAGTGTGAAATGAATTTATCCAGTAGAAAAACGTACATTTGGATTGAATCACGGAGCACATGAAGATCTGCTTCAGGGCGTTTCAACGTTTGCCATACATGCGATTGACTTGGACTTGAGCACAATTTACGGTGAAGCCTACACGAAGATCTGAGGGGTTAGATCAGAAGAAGGAGAAGATGACGTAAAGGTGGTTGTGAAGTAGCACAAGGCTTAAAGCGATCTTCCTGATGTTTCAGCAGAATTTGGTTCAGTATCGTAGAATCAGAGAATAGCGAGAGGGAAAATAGGGAGACTAGGGGGAGATTTAACGAGACTCAGCGAGAGGTCGCGCCAGTTGAATCACCACTCCGAAGTCATTAATTCGCCACTGCAGAAGAACGTCAGCCCTCTTGCGGGATGGATGGTACATGAAGTGTTGATTCACCGCCATAGGCAAGTAGAATCGAAGTAAAAATAGAAATGATGGAATTGATACCGAAAGAATAATAAAGAAACTGAAACAAAGCTGCGTCTTCGTAAATTTCTTTCGGTGCTGGAATCAGATCACAATTCCTCACAATTACACACAATTTCAATTCATAATAACTCTAAGAAAAGCATATATAAATAACATTTGAGGGCGAAACACGGATGTCACATCACAGACGAATAAAGATAACACAGTCAGCTCTGTTCGACTGCTATCAGTATCAAATCACAGCCCAATCTCCTATTCTCATTTCTCTCTGTCAGCTGCGAATTCTCCCCACTCCGAGTCTAATCGTTAAATCCTCTCACTACACGCACTCTCTTTTTTCTGATTCTCTCACTAATTTTACGACGACCTCTACCTGCCGATCTTTGTAAAGGGCCCCTATGCTCTCAAGAAAATCTCATGAACATGTCAAAAAACGTCATGAAAGGGCACTAAATCAGAGATCACAGACAGTCTCTTAGAATCGCACAGTCGTATCACTTAAATCTAATTTTCCTCCCTGCTCTGCCGGTCTCCTTCTCTCAATCTCTGACTATCCCGCACGGCACTACTCAGGCTCCCGCGGTGTATCCCGCTACCGCGATCTTTTACGTCCCGCGACTCCGCTCCGCCGCCAGATTGTTAGCTACTTCTCCCTACACTACTCTCTCCCTACGCTCTTCCACCTCTCCCTGCAGTCGTGTCCCCTCCAAGCCCGCGGCTTTTGTCTCACTCATTCGCATTTGGCCCTAACGAAACGTCGCAGGCTCCAAATCCAAATCTCAAATCAAATCATCTCCAATCGCTACTTGTTCTTTTCTGTCCTCCACTTCCGAGTCTCTTTCTCACTTTGTTCGTGTCTCTCGTACCGTGCAAGTCCAGGTTCTCGCCATGAGCATCCCGCCCTCTGGCAACTTCAATTCTAACCTCGGTACAGAGATACAAAACAGCAACGTAATCAAAAACGGCATCACTCATACAAGGACTAATAGTAATCTGAGTCACAATAAAAATAATAGCAATTACATTACTAATAGTAATAACACTAATAGTAACAACAACTGCAACAACCCTTACAACATCTGCGACACTAACAGTGATTACCCGAACAATTCTAATACTAACAACCTTAATAACTATACTAACACAGTGAAGACTGTCTCAGATTCCAATATCAACACCAATTCCTCCCATATTGCGCAAAAACGCCAAAACCTGTTGTCCAACTACATGATAGCCAACGCTGCCAAGCGAACTGCCAATCCCCAAACCAAAATGCAAACTTCAGACTTCCAGCAACAGCAGCAGATATCGATGAATTCTGGACGAGTGAATCAGATTCAGCATCAGCTTCATAACCAAAACCAAAGCCAAAACCAAAACCAATTTGACGAGTCGGAGGAACTTGGAATGGCACAGCAGACGTCGGCTAATCCTGCTGAGCATTGTGTAGCTGATGTTGTAGCCCCTAATGCATCTGATGCTGATTTTGCCAGACACCACCAGCTTCAACAGAATCTTCGTAATCTCCAGCAGAGTCTCCAGGGCCAGCTGAATCAACAAAACCAACAAAGCCAGAGTCAACAATATTCTCCTGGGTCCAGACTCGTTTCCGGTGCTTTGCCTAACAATTCTTCGAATACTAATAGGAACTCTGTAAGAAGAAACCTTCTTCAACAACAACAGCATTCTACAGCCAGCATGAAGACTCCCACTCCCTCGGCCTACGAGGTGCCCCTGAGTCCAAATATCAACCAAATGTCGCATATCTCTGTTCAGAACCATTCTGATCTGTCTGAATCCAATCCTGTGATGGATAGATCAAGCGGAATCAATCAGTCCGTAGTGGAGACTTCAGAAATCAAAGACTCTGTTCATTTGAAGTCGTTTAAACTGGATTTGAATCAGAATCAAAATCAAAATCAAGTAGACAACTCTCCTCCTTCTCAGCAATCACAAAGAACGATGTCTGACGAAGAGCAACAGCTAGCTACCAAGTTGAAGGAAACATACAAGAACATCGTCAACTTTGAGGAAATCGTCCAGAAAAACTGCATTGAGATCACCATCAAAATCAACCAGATCACCAGCAATAATAACAACAATAGTCTTGTGTATGGCAATGCTCCATTAATCAACCAACAGCCTTCTAATTCCCTCACTTCAAGCACTTCTATAGCATCCAACACAACGAGAACCTCTGAGCTTCTGAACGATTTGTGGACAGTTTACCACCACAATATCACGTTATTGGACAACTACTACGATTTTCTCGTCACAGCATTAAAACCTTCTTCTAACCAGACTCAGTTTAAAACAGGTAAAAACATCGTAGAACTATACAAGATCCCCCGCAGAATGTGGGTTTATGGTATTGTTGGATTTCTTGAAGTGTTGAAGAACATTATGAGCATTTTTCAGGACCACGAAATCTGTCTGTGTTTCATTTCCTATTGCTTCAACATCATTTCTAACTTGACTGATCCCATTTTGGAGATGGAAGGTTGGTGGCTGGAAAAACTTGGTGATCTCTCTCGTATGGCTATAGCTCTCTATGCTTCCAAGTTTATTGACTGGAAAATTAGTGCCGAGTATTGGTATTCTATCTCGATGAAGACGTTCTATGGCCACGGAAAGATCTACTATCATATGTGCACAGTTCAGCAAGACAATTTGGATGCCTTGGTTAACATTGGAAAGTCGGTTATCTGCCGTGATCCATTTGTTCCTACCCAGCATTACTTGAGACTAGTTGTAGAAAACATTTGTACCCAGCGTAACATCTTGTCTTTGTTGGAGTTACCCATTATTGACTTCATTAAGATCCACAAAGTCTTGTTGAGCATCCACACGAGCCGCTCTAATGATGGTTTGCCAAACTCGGTAGAGAGCATTCAAGGTAGCCAACTACAGTATGGAATAGATCTTGTAACACGTTACGGCTTGACTTTTGGATCGGATTCAAATGGATACAACTTCTTCACTCGGGAATTGTACACTCCGTCGGGAGTTACTTCCATTAACGATCCTCATCATCCATACTATTTACAGCAGCAACAGCAGCCAAGTGCTACAAACACCATAGAAAAGATGAACTTCTGGTTTAACAAAGGTTCTTTGTTTGCCATAGCTAATATCAACCATTTGGTTGGTTTTGGTGATGCAAGAAATCCATTTGCAAAGATCTTCCAGTTGCCGGAGGCACTCAAAGAAAGAAAAGATAAGAAAGACCGTAAGCGTAAATCTAGAACTTCTCAAACGGCTCTTGATGAGAACCCCAATTCGGCTACAATCTCGAATGGAGTAGATGGACAATCGATTACTGCTCCAGATTTATCAG
Organism: Scheffersomyces stipitis CBS 6054; assembly: GCF_000209165.1. Lineage (NCBI taxonomy): Eukaryota > Fungi > Ascomycota > Pichiomycetes > Serinales > Debaryomycetaceae > Scheffersomyces > Scheffersomyces stipitis. Next base: position 1,382,537 of record NC_009068.1, read on the forward strand.
TAAACGATTGGTTCTACTGTTTGCAGTTTGTCAACAAGTCTGTCCTTGAATTGTCTATCCGAATTCTCAACCACTACCTTGTTGGACCCAAACAGGCCTCTACTGGACATGTTATTGTCTGGTTGTACTTCTTGATTGCTGTGGGAGAGGCTACAAAAAGGTTCCCGGGCTCTACTCCTATGTTTGGCTGGCTCTTCACGAAGCTTTTCCCATGGGAATCGTTGATTAACTATTTAAATTCATTACTTTCATTTGTTAAGAACAACCCTAGATTGAGCGAGCTGTGTGCTGAATATGCCTTCCAAAACGACTACATCCAGTTTTTCAATGACAACGAGTTCCTTCCAGAAGTGTGGAAGTGTTGGGGCACGTTGTGGTTTGATTGTATAGCTGAGAAAGGTGACTACAATGACTTGGAGGCAGCTGGAGTGAAGAACATAAATTTGTTTGATTTGCCAGCCTGTGGTACTTATCCTGTAGTCACTATGCCCAGTGAATCTGATCAGAAGTCCAGAAATGTAATGGAAAATGAGAACGACGAAAGAATCATCCGTATCATCTTATTGGCTAGAGTGATTGCTGATAAGTATAACTTTGGCTTGATTCGTACACCTGAAGAATTCAAGTTCGATCAAGACACCTACAATACGATTGATTCGTCAGTTCCATCGTCAGATGTGAGACAGAGCGATCCGTATACGTATATGGAAGACTTCCTCTTGGGTGATGGCAGATTTGTCCAGAACAACTTCCTTCAGCCGATTTCGATTGAAAACTTGTATGATTCCCATTTGCAAGAAAATATGAGTCCAGAAGAAAAAGATACCTTGTGGTTTGTAGGCTACGGCAACAGAATGTACGACGAGGAGAATCTTGAGTTGGGTGAAGAAATGGTGGACGAAGACGAGGTTGAGGGATATGCTGACTCTGAGTTTGAGGATGAAGAATCTGAGCACGATCACAAACACCACGGTAGTTTCCAGCAGCATCAACATGCCCTTCAGCAGCAAAGACAACAGCTTGTTTCCAACGACACATTTTACAACATCATGTTGAACCCAGATCCATTAGGAATGGGAGAGACACAAGAAGCTGAAAGGAAGTCTCCTATTGAAGGCAATCTAGGTGATCGAATGGACACTAACATAACACACATTACTCTTGATACGAATATCTGGCTAAAGCACTGTGGCCGTATCTTCAAGTGTGTTAGAAATCTGGTATTCAAGATTCTGATTCCTTTGATTGTGTTTCAGGAGTTGCGGGCCTTGAGAAAGTCTACAGAGGCTACGATTGCAGATGCTGCTACCCGGTCGGTGATTATCATCCGGGAGTTGTATTTGGCCAATGAAATCATGCCGTTACGGTTTGACGGAACGATAGCTTCGGACATAAACGAAACTACTGAGTTTGAAAACAACTCAAACTGGCGATCTAGCGTAGATGAAACCATCTTGAACTCAGTCAATGAGCACGATGATCTTGGAAAGAGGTTGATGAAAGGATTGAACCTACAATTGTCTCCTTTTACAAAAAGAGGAAACGAAGACAACAACAGCTACAGCAGACACACTGACCCTGTTTTCCTCAGTGCCAAAGCATCTAAGATCTTCCGTTATTGTATTCTTATTACGGATGACAGAAACATGAGGCTCAGAGCGAAGACGATCGGCTTGATCAGTTTCCAGAGCCGTTGGCTTTTCAATCAGTTGGAGACGTTGTTTCCTAATGAATGTATTGATTAATTCATATTATTGTTAATCAATTGAGAGACCACTTTATTATCACTTTACATTTACTTTACTTAGCATTCTACATCAAGTTGCATCTTGTCTTGGAAGCATTGATTCAGGTCCCTGGCTATGGTGACCTCTATTCCTCGTGCGTGTGGGCGTCCCGATGAGGTAGTTATTCAGAGGCATCTGTTCACCACAAAATGTCAGCCATCAGGGCTACGTTGTCAAGACAAGACTAGGAGTGTTGCACTCGCGTTTCATTTGCATATATCATGACATAAACTCATAAGTATACATTAAGTACACATCAAAGAATTACAAAATTGTAGGATTTATAGAAGGACAAGAGATTGAGCATATAGAGACTGTAGAGGAGTAGAAGCAGAACTACTTAATAGAGCTGTTACCGTGAAAATTAGGAGTTGTATCCGGAGACGACGGATAGAGTCAAGAGGTTATAACGAACAAGTCAAACACCGGCGTCGATATGGAAGACTGTATGGATTTGAACACATTCTTGATTGTAGATCTTTAACGGGAAACGTTGATCAAAATATTGGTTAAAATATAGCTCGTTATAATAATTCCTCATACTAATTATGTACATTATCAACTGTATATACCATGATCTTTATACCTCTTTGAGCACTTGTGTGGCATATACAAAATGGGTTACAAAGCTACAATATGAAATTTCATCACCTGAATATTGAAGAAGATCTAAGAATCTAGTAGCGAGATCCAGATAGCTCGGTTCACTGGATCAGCTTTTGAACTTGAAGCTGTTCGAGTCGAGTCGTAGTAGATCGTGGCTAACGGCGCAACTTCGTAGTCTACCCAACGTTCTTGATCGTCGTGATAACTCCAGACTATCTCTCTAACTAATTCATATTGCCTCAGAGCTAAAAAGCACTAATTTTTCACCCCATTTCTCACTAATTTATCGCTGCCCCGGTTTTCTTGCAGTGTCTCCCTACCTCCTATTCGTGGTCCAGACTCCTGTCGCTGAGCTGTCGCCGTGGATACGGACGTCATAGAAAAGAAAATGTAGCGGGCTGCAACTTTTTTTCACCGATAACTAGATTCTACAGGCACAATGAGCGTACAGTACTACACTCTCAATGTACGGAGCCCCAGCCAAACACGCCTACATCGTTTGTATCAGCATAGTATTGTACCTTCACGGTCTCGTTTTCGACAGGGCCAGGGCTGGAACTTGAAAATCTACATTGCTACGGTGAAATACGTTTTCAGTCCTTCCACAAACAAAACCAACCCTTCTGGCCATGTGTGAAGCTAATTAGTGAGAGCCGTCCTGCACTCTCGCCAATTCCACCGCTAGCTCCAGAGTTTTGTGTCCCCGTAGTGCACACCACCGTGGTGGTAGGGAGGTGTCTCCCAGTAGCAGCGAGAAATATGGCCCGATTGGGACTAATTGGCTCCCTTTTCGTGCGCCCAGAAGCCTGGATCCCTTGCTGTGCGCGCTGTACTGAACGGTGGATCCGCGTTTGTGCACCGCTCCTTACAGTTTCAGCGATGGCCGGTCGGACACAGCAGGTAGCAATAGCGAGAAGACGGCTGGGTTGTCTGCTGCTGTGTAGAGCCGTAGCAGAGTGTACAACAGATACAACAACACCATTCAGCACCGTACAGCGTTGTACGTTAGCCTACAATGGCCGTTGTTACCAGTTTCAGGTTCAGGGGAGTTTCACTTCTGGCCAGAATCGTTTCTGTGGGAGATCGACTCTCGGTTAGTGCCTTTATTTTTTCACGTCTAACTCTATTCTGTCGCAATTTTTTCTGCTTGGTGGTTCCAGATCAGGCTATAAATTGTCAGGCAAGTCCACCTCAATTTTCAGTCCTTTTTTTTCGCTTCAGCATTAACTGTTCCTTCAAGTGAATCAACATCTACTTCTCTCTCTCTAGCTATATAGCTTGTCACTCCTTTGAGAACTTCACTCACCACACTCATTTGGCCTTTGTCACTCCTTTGTCAAGTCACCACATTCCTTTGTTACACTTGTTACACGTTCCTTTAGTTAGTATCTCTACTCACAAATTTTTCAATTTTTCATATCACCATGAAGTTCTCCACCTCTGTCGCTCTTTTCGCCTTGTTGGCTTCTAAAGTGGCCGCCGCCCCAGCCATCAAGACTGTCTACGTCACACAGTACACCACCGTTCTCAAGAAGATCGCTGGTCCAGCAGCTGCCAAAACTGAAACTCCTGTAGCTGAAGCTCCAGCCACTACTTTGACTACGGAGACAACCTCCTCCACCCAGGAAACAGAAATCGAGCAACCTACCACCACTTCCCTCGAAGCCCCACAGCCAGAAACTACCACTTCTACCACCTCAACTTCTTCTACATCTTCCACCGAAGCTCCAGCCTCTACTGGCTCCGATGAAGGTGATCACGCTGGTCAAGGTACCTACTACGATACCGGCTTGGGTGCTTGTGGTATCACCAACGTCGATACCGACTTCATTGTCGCTGTCTCCAAGGATCTTTTCGACGAAAACCTCACCGACGGAAACCCTAACCACAACCCATTGTGTGGAAAGAAAATCAGAGCCTTCTACCAAGGAAAGTCTGTAGATGTCGCCATCACCGACAGATGTGTCGGCTGTAAGTACAACGACTTGGACTTCTCGCCTGCTGCTTTCGAAACCATCGCTGACATAGCTTTGGGTAGAATCGATATCACTTGGGAATGGCTTTAGATAGGTTTGCTTAGTTTATATTAGTTTGGTTTGGATAAAAAGGTTAAAAAATACATTGTATTGTTCGTTATCGTTCTTGATTGTAGGTTTATGTGTTAGATGGATTTACTATATCTAACAAGTTATTAGAAATACTGTCAACTACTTGTGTCTACTTCATTATGGGGGTTTTGACTGTGACACTATTTGCTGGCTCATAAATCGTTATTTTTCCATACTGTAGAAAATTATAAAAATGGTTGCGAAAAAATTTTTGATGCAATAAAATACCTATAAAATCCAGCTAAGCCCGCTACGCACCTTTCCCTTGATACCTTCCTCTTCCAAGGACTCGACTGCTATCAGCGCATAGTAGTCGCTCTCGTGTTCTTCGATTTCTTCTAATCCAGTTACCAAGTCGGCATCTCCAGGCTTGATAAATTTGGTTCTCTTGACTACTTTCCAGAATGTGAAGGCAGCAATGCTCACAAAGATCATGACATAACTGTACAAGAACGAATTTACCGACCATCTGCCAGGCATGAACACTTCGTAGCCCAAAATACCAATGACACACCACATAATGACTGTGACAAAGTATATCGAATAAGGTTGAAACCACGATCTGTAGGAGAAAGTTTTTCTGTCGATGCCCTGAGTTTCTACAGCTCGGTGAAAACAAATGTAGGTGATACACATAAATCCATAATTCAACAATTGAGAACCCGTACACAAGTTGACCATGTAGCTTAACACATTCGAAGCAGAATCTCCTAGTTGCAAGAGGGATAAAAAGGCAAATGCAATGGAAACCGCAACACAGTAGATAGGAACACCATGTCTGTTACACCACATAAAGAACTTTGGCACGAATCCCTTTCTAGCCAAACCGTACAATGCTCTGGAAGAACAATACGTATATGAGTTACCAGCAGAAAAGACGGAAGACAAAACCAAAGCATTGACTATGTGTGGCAACACCTTGATCCCTAAGTTCTCCATTGCAACGACATAGGGTGAAGCAGCGGCATTAGAAGATAAAGCTGTTAATTTCAAGTATGTTGGATCATTATATGCAATCAAGATCGTCACACATAACGAACCACCAATGTAGAAAATGGCTAAACGATACAAAACTGTCTTGAAAGCAGTAGGCATAGTCTTTCTGGGGTTAATAGCTTCACCGGCCACCATGGACATATACTCAGGACCAACCACAGTGAAACAGGCTGAATTACGCAACGAATACAAGAATGCCTGGAATCTTCCTAATGCTCCAGTAGCAATGTATGTAGCCATGGGTCCACCAGCAACATGCCAGTTTCTGAAACCAAATGCATCTCCAGCTGGGTTACCTCCACACATAGTGATAATAGTGAAGAAAATCAAACCAACACATAAGATCAATTTTCCTAAGGACAACCAGAACTCCGATTCACCATATAACCTGACAGCAAATACATTGATAACAGCGTAAATGAAAATCTGGATACAAATGGTGATGGCAGGCGAGTAGTCGTCTCTCCAGAAGTGAATCATCCCGTTGGCAGCTGTGATTTCAAAAGGAATATACAAACTTTCCATCACCCAGAAGTTGATTGAAAAAGCAAATTCAAATGCAGGGTCTACGACTCTGCCAGCCATAGTCAAGAAAGGAGAATTCACTGGCAAATAGGAAACCATTTCTCCTACCGCTGTTGTCAATAATAAGATAATTACAGTCCAGAGAGAATAACTCAAGAGTAATCCCAAAGGGCCTCCACCCACCAAACCTGTGGTACCAATAGTCACAAAAAGCCCCGTTCCTATGGAACCTCCTATGGCTATCAACTGAACATGTCTGCTGTAAAGTTTTCTGTGGGTAGTTTCTGAAAATTGGAATCCACTCAGATCGTCTTCAGTAATGGAAATTCCACTAGCGTAGGGTTCGGCATTTACGAACTTTTCCTCTTTCGAAATCAGTTTATTTGACATTCTCAATGATAGTTAATTGTTCGAACTTTCTCATGAAATAAAGAGCAGAAAAGAACTTAAATATACAACAATAAAAAAAATGAAAGCCAAAAAAAAGAAAATAATTCAATTTAGCATCACAAGATCTGTTATATATTCTTCGAGATGGCCACATCGGTCGTCCAACCAATTTATGTTTCTTAGAACTTTTTATACACTATTAGTGCTACACATCCCAAAATAGCAATGAGTAGCAAATTTCCATGCAGGCTGCTGCATTCTTGTCCAAGTATAGCTAGTGTGCACGACTTATGTTAGTTATGACGTAATAGAACCCCCATGCTTCAGCTCATCGACTCTGTTTTCGCTGGGGCATTTGAGAAGTCTTAGCTTTCCTATTGGTCCAAAGTTTGGGGGAAATTGAAATTCGAATAAAAATAGTGTGTATCAAACTAGTTAGTGTAATTCTCCTCCTATTGTGGGTGCAATTATTTTATGGACAAGCCTTTTCCTCGGAAACTTTTCAATAATTGCAGAGATTTATGAAAACTCAAAAAAAATTTGGGGACGAAAAAAAAGTTGTTACTTCGATCCCTTTCAAATCTGGAAGTACATTCCGTCCCCATTTCTAGAGTTCTGCTTGTCGAAAAGTATTTGTATTGATGTGCATTAGAGAATTCGGTTCAGTTTTGTTGAAGGGGCGCATGAAACGACTTCACCGATAACGATTCAATGGTATTGAGCTTCATCAGGATGGTATCTTTATCTGCGATAACAGATCGAATGTTGGAATAAGCATGCTTACTTTACGTCGTTGCCTCTTTCAGTTAAACTACACGGATCTTTCTCATTATTTATGTACTGTGCCGGGTATTTTTCCTTCATCAGAAAAAGCGCACAGATAAGATAAGGCACTTGTTGCATCAACGATCTTTAGACGATAACAAGTTCTCTGAAGGTTCCTTTGCCATGTGCTCGAGTTACTCTTTGCTCCATCAACATTTAAATGCAACCTGCAACCTGATGAGTATTTTTGATGATATTATGTTCCATATTATCTAATCAGCCACATAGCATCGGAGCAATCTAATTAGTACAATCTCTTGTCAGAAATTTGCAACCGAAGTTATTACAAACCCGTTTCTAAGTTATTTAAGATAGCTCTCTCGTAACCATAGCCTAACTTAGACAAGATCAAGCAGTATATATACTGCCAGAACAGGTATTCCTATGCATCTACTCTATGGTTATATACAGGTGCTGAAATGGCTGCAATATTAGCCAATTTTGTTGCAGAATAATGTTGAGCTGACGGCGAACAAGTTGAGTTTCTGGTCAAATAGCCAGTAAATATTATAAAGAGTTCAGGAGTTACTCTTTCCGAATTAAAACAATCCGATGTGTTCTATTTCCATGTAACAACCCTGCTTTGTTGCACGTGACATTCTTTGAAGGTGTAAACTGACTTCAATATTCTGTAGAATATTGAAGAAAACTCGATCCATTCCCAATCACATCAACTTATAGACATTAACTTGTAGACTCGTAATATCCAACTTGCTGGTCTTAATTCATTTTCGAGCATGTTTGCAATCATTTTCGTACCAGAAAAAAGTTCATGTATAGTCTATGTTTCATGTACAGCATAACGCAAGATTATTTTTTCAGTTTGAGCTTAGATTTGCAATCAATATGATCTATATTTAACACTCTTTCTCTTCTTGTGCTTCTTTTTCTCTTCTCAATCTTCTTCTACTGTTAGTTACTTCAACTGTCAGTAACTTCTTGAATTGTACATCTCAATTTGTTTACACGACTCGACTTTGCCAACAACGATTTTATCCTCATGTCCTTACTGAAAACTATTAAATTTGTCTTTGCTGTGACAACAATCGTGTACATTATTGCAATGATAACTTTGGTGAAAGGTATTCGCCATGATAATGAAGTAAATCGGTTCTTCCAACATGTTTGTATGTTGATGAGATATCTTGCAAATGCCATCCATTATCCTACACAGCCAAGGATAATCTAGAGCTCCTACTTAAAGAGTACCCAAAATTAGGGATGTTAGGCGTGGACCGTAATATTGAATGGTGTTATAGCTATAAAGTGTCATTTTAGGGGTTTAGGATTCTCAATATACTGAATAATCATCTGGGTGTAGGCCATTCTCTGTTTGCATCATAAGCTTCAGTCAAGAATACTAAGTATTTTTCAGCTTCACTTATAAAAGCTAATCAAGCAAACCGTATACTGGCTTAGGTTTGTAAGGTTCTTCCAAGTATGCGACTTCTTCATCAGTTAGCTTAACAGCGAGAGACTTGATTGCATCGTCAACTCTTGCTTCAGAGTTGAGACCGATGATAGGGAAGGCACCCTTGCTCAAAACCCAAGCAGAGGAGATTACAGCCATACTAACCTCATGCTTTTTGGCAACTTCTTCAACTCTCTTGATAATTTCCTTGTCGGCCTCAGTCAAGTTTGCCAAACCAAAGAACTCTATTGCCAAGTCAGTGTCGACAGATCTGTTATGGTCAGATTCTACACCAAGAGGTCTAGCCAAAAGACCTCTGGCAATTGGAGACCATGGAATCAAGCCAACCTTACCAAGGGAGTTATCGTTACAGAAAGGAATCATTTCTCTCTCTTCCTCACGGTAGATTAAGTTGTAGAAGTTTTGCATACTGATGAACTTAGTCCAGCCATTCTTATCAGCAATGAATTGCAATTCAACGAAATCAGCGGCTCTCATAGAAGAAGCACCGATATACCTGACATCACCATTAGAAACTACGTCGTTCAAAGCTTTCATGATTTCAGCCTTTGGAGTCGACTTATCCAATCTGTGAATTTGCAAGACATCAATGTAGGTTCCCAATCTTTCAACTGAACCTTTGACGGCATCGAAAATATGCTTTCTCGACAAACCTTGGTTATGGACAAACTCATAGGATGGATAATCGTATTGTGTTACAGGGTTTAAATCAGGGATACTTGTGTCAATTAGACAGAAGCACTTCGTTAAAATTACCACTTTCTCTCTTTGAATATTGTACTTCTTCAAAAACTTACCCAAGATAACTTCCGATTGACCATTGGAGTACAAGTCAGCAGTATCAAAAGTTCTAATACCAGAGTCGTAGCACTTTTTCAAGATTTTGAAGATCTGTTCTTCATCTTCCATTACCCAGTCGGCCCAAACTTTCTTACCGTAGGACATGCATCCCACAATGATAGGAGAAATAGCCAAACCAGAGGCACCAAGCTTTTTGTATTCAATTGAAGAAGACATTCTGATTAAAGAGTAGTCACAATTGAGAATTCTTTTTTTAGGGATTCTTGTCGAGAGCGGCTCCTTATGTAGTTTTCAAATTTTCGAATCTCCAGGTTTCAATCTCGGAGATCTATTATTTATTTTTGAAGGCTATACCACCGAGTTATCACCGAAGTTGAGGTCCCCAATATCATGGAGAAAAGCTGTACTCTTAGATAATTTCTGAACTCAAGGAATTATTGCCGGGACATCACATTTCTGGTAATTTCAAGTAGAAGAGCTGTACTCCGAAAGTGCTTTTATCCGTTAGTAGGAATTAATGGGGTGATTTGGTACCAATCAATTCACGTCCATGCTTTTGAACACATTTCTGTGATATCTTTCCTGCAAGTTCCGAAACAATGTTGTTCAATCCGATTGGCCATCATATCAATCACGGCCATCTTCCTCGATGCCTTCCCTAGTTTAACCTTGCTCTTTTGTGCACATTCTCTTTTAAGTCTCCTTTGTATTCGCTATGAATTTTCTTTCTCTTGTTTAATCACATCTTCTGGTGACGACACAAGAATTCGCAGCCATTTTCAATAATATTGCTGCTTTTTCCACTCACTCACACGAGACCAAGAGAACCAGTTCCACCGAATCTCTATAGTGTCCCTAATCTGTCTTATACGGACTCCAAAGTATATTCCAGGGTATTTCCGTCAAATCAGACAAGCTTACACCGCTTACAGGAAGTACTCCGATGCACTGGTTATGTTCCTGGATATATATGGCATTGATCTTGTAAGATGGGAATACATATTTAAATGCTGCTCTAAATTCGTCCTCTAAATATTCCCGATCTTGCCTCATTAAACGTCTCACCAAAGTCGAACGCAAGAACACGTCCTCGTTCTAGCTGCTAAAGTTAATTGTGGCATGAGTGAAAAATCCAGGTTCAATTTCTTTGCTGGTTTACATGTTCCTCTTGCTGATGGGTCATTTTGGTATAAGATGAGATTCTTTTTCCATAATTTGGGTAGCTCTGATACACAGCTGAAATCTTCTCTACTGTTGGTTGTTCTTTAAATTGTATATAGAAGAAATTGATAGCTAAGCAGAGGTCTACAGAGCTGGAATCAGACTATACCATGAAGTCACAGAATTCTTGTAACTAACAGGAAATGAATGGAATCTCTATATTGAAGTTGATTGTTTAAATGATGTACCTTCGTGTTCTTTAACTTTATTTGTATTTTTGAATGCAAAGAAACTTGTTTTTGCAACTGGAAGTGCAAGTTGCAACAAAATTCGCTTATTTTGGTAGCCCTCTAAAAAGCCCCAGAGCCGCCTAATCGGTTCCGAGTCGCGAAAGTTCAAAATCAAATATTCCGTTGCATCAACTTCTTCTAAAGCAAACTACTTTTTCCACCAATGGACGCCACATTCTCACCACCAAGATGTTTAAGGTAGCGAAGAAGACTGTCACATCTCTTGCTGGAAGAAGGTGGTTTTCCTTTTCGAGCTCACAATGGTCTAAGCACCACATACAGCATTTCAATATAGCTGTAGTAGGAACTGGTCCAGCAGGTTTCTATACTGCTCATCATATTCTCCTGAAATGTTCTGATAACATGAGGATCAACTTGGATTTCTTTGAGAGGTTGCCGGCTCCATTCGGTTTGAGCCGTTATGGTGTTGCCCCCGACCATCCCGAAGTCAAGAACTGCGAAGAGTACTTGGAGAATATAATGGACAAGTACTCAGATACAAAAGATAACAATAGCCATAAGGTTCGATTTTTAGGGAACGTCAATATCGGAAAGGATATCTCGTTAAAGCAATTAGAGTCGTATTACCACTCCATCGTTCTTTCATATGGTAGCACTTCGGCTGACAACAAGCTTCAAGTAGCTGGTTCAGATTTGCCAGGAGTTATTTCAGCAAGACAGTTTGTTAATTGGTACAATGGGCATCCTGACTTCTATGCCACTGGAAAAAAGTTTGTTCCTCCTCCTCTTGACCAGATTGAGGATGTGACGATAATTGGAAATGGTAATGTTGCCTTAGATGTAGCACGTATCTTGTTGGCCGACCCAGCAACCCATTGGTCTAAGACGGATATATCTGTAGATGCGTTACAGGTGTTACAAAACAGCACAGTCAAGAATGTCAACATCGTAGCCAGACGTGGGTTATTGGAGTCGGCTTTTTCAAATAAAGAGATCAGAGAATTGTTTGAACTCTCGAACGAGAATAGCATCAAGTTCATTCCTCTAGACGACAAGGAATTCGAAAACATAGACATAAAGAGTTTAGGAAGAGTTGATAAGAGAAAAGTCTCTATAATAGAAAAGTATACAAAGGCTTCGCATACAGCTCCGGCAGCCGACAGGACCTGGTCTCTCCAATATTTAAAAAGTCCCAAGGCATTCCTCCCTCATGCGTCAAATGCCAAGTTGTTGTCTGCAACTGAGGTTGTCAAGAACGAATTGATACATGATCCACTTACAAATACCGCTAAAGTACGCCCTACCTCTGAAAGTGAAACCATCAAAAACGAGTTAGTTATTTTGTCTATAGGGTATCAAGGATCACCGTTACTTGGATTTGAAGAAAATGGGATCCTTTTTGAAAAGAACCGCTTGTTCAACAAACATGGTCGTATCTTGTCTATAGAATCGAAAGAAGAGGAGGAACATAATTCAGTTTACAAGAAGGGTTGGTATACTTCTGGATGGATTAAGAATGGTCCAAAGGGCGTTATTGCAACAACCATGATGGATTCGTTTGATACGGCTGACAAAGTTCTTGAGGACCTTTCCAATGGGATTCACCTAGAAACATCCGGTGGTGATATTCACGATTTGTTGAAGGATAAGACAGTAGTGGGCTGGGATAATTGGAAAGTTCTTGATGCCTACGAGAAAAGCAAGGGTGAGAAAGAGGGTAAGTCGAGATACAAGATCTGTAATTCGGAAGACATGATCAAAATTGCATGTAATTAGAAGAAATAAAAAATCATTTTGTAAATAGAAATATACACCGTTTGATGAATTACCTGTTTTCGTCATCCTCGGGTTCACATCCCGTTACCTTGATGAAATAGTGTGTGTGTTCGTACTTTCCGAACCACTCTGGCCATAACTTTCCAAGACTGATGCCCCCAGGAGCAGCTCTCTTTTGGATATCAAGTTGGGATTGCACCCCGGGCCTTTGTAAATTTGAAGGCTCGTGCGGAAGCTTACTTTTATCAATATAGTATTCGTACCCAGCATGTTTAAAGTATGGGCTTGGAGGCAAGCTTGGAACTATATCCAAGTAGTGAACAATTCGAATCAAACCACTTTGAAAGTCATGTGTGGAATCAATGGACTCTGCCTTGACAGTAGTTTGGAAGATTTTGTTGGTGAATTCTGCAAACTTGTCATTTCCAAGCTTGGGGCCAGCGTATGTAACAATAAGCGGGTCATGGCCCATAAGTTGAAATTCAATTCCTGTCAATACGGCCAAAGCAGCACCAAGAGAATGTCCACTCAATACAACTTGATAATCTGGGTGTTTTTTCTTGAGGCTGTTGATGAATTTGTATATAAAAGAAAAGTTGTTTTGAATAAAGCTGTAGAAACCTTTGTGAACTCTGCACCCTTCTGTTTCTATTGACTTGGTGGAAGCAATGGAAGTATCTCCGGATAGAACATATGGTGTATAGTTGACGGGATAAAAGTCCATGTCTGAGACCCAGTCTGACCTTGAAGCAGTTCCCCGGTATACCAATAAGATTCTCTTCTGCTCTTCATCAATGGCTATGTAGCCAGATCCAACATTTCCCTGTTTATTGAAGTTGAACGTCTTCAAGACCTCAATATTCTTGAATTCATCATCCTGGCAGCTGTGTTTAGGACAATTGGTGTCTTTATCTCCAAGCAAACCTGTGGTTAAACCCCTCTTAATACAGTAGGCAAAGGAAGTCAAATGAGCATACTCTACTAGTTTGTTGTAATCAGGAGGGTTTTTGTCCCTAGGATCGAGTTGAATTCTCCCCACTGATATAGACTTCGCAACTGCAAAAAGTTGCGAAGCAATAACTATCAAGACAGACAACTTCATTTAGATGAAATCCTGAAGAAGAATAGAGAAAACAACAACAATTTTGAAAACGATCTTGTTCTTTGTTCTTTTATAGCAGTTAGCGTGGTATATATACTAGCATTTAGAAATGTTAGTTTAAGGAAGTTGCAGCCATTTTATTTTTCTGTGATGCTGCAGTTTACCAAAATGGCAATTCCAGTGAGTACTACTGTTTTCTGTACATACTCTGGTTGGTCTTACAAGATAGTGCTGGTTAAGTTCTTGTCGTTTCGTTATCATTATCGTCTATGGTATGCTCTAAAAAGTCTATGTACACCTCAGCTCCATGTGGATATTATTACATTGAACACTACAATAGTACAAACCACAATTAGAGCATCTCGAATAGTGAGACTGGGATCCACAAATACAGCACAAGCGTAATCTGGGTCTATATATCTTGTCCACTTTAGCTCGCTTGATTTTAGGAGCTGCTTCGACCTCGGCAAAGTCGATGAACTGGAAATTTACTCCAAGAATTGTGTTGATAGACATCAAGTTACGCTCTTCTTCAAAGTACAGATTCAAGTTACGACGAGCAGCAAGAATTCTCTTTGTAGTAGGCGTCTGGCCCAAACGGCTCTTGTTGGAATTAGAATGTATGCTATTGTAAGCAAAGTTTTTGGGGATCTCGAAAGAGGCTGTAGCAGATTCCTTGTTTAGTTCTACTAGTCTTCTGGATACTAACCTCTCTAATTGAACCTGCTGAGCAGATTTCAAAGGACCCGTATTCAGCTCATCGTTTATTTGTGTCTGCGCATTCATCAATAGATTGACATTATAGTTGACTTTAGCTCTTCCTTTTTTATTAGAACCAACAGAATCTTCATCTCCAGTTGCTCCTCCACGGTGAACTGATCTGGCTGAGAGATTTATCGAAGAAGTGAAATAGATAGTCGAGCTATTCGAGCTCGACGTCTTCGGCACTTCCTCGACCAACATGACAATTAATATAGGTATATGAGACGAGAGATACCAAATAGAGAAATTAGTAATGAAATGATTTGACTTTGAAATTGAAATTGAATGTTCATATTTATCAAATAGTGGTGTGCAATATGCAGTATTTTATACCAGAGTGATAAGATGGCAATAGTAATAGGAGGAAGAAAGTGAAGGTATAACTCAAGAAGAGTATATACATCTAAGTAGAGAATTTCTTGTTCTACTGAACTGATATGTGCACATGTATTGTTTTCTTTATATGCGTACTATGTGAGTAAGTCGTCATGGACTGTCTCTAATATATACAAGAGGGCAGAGCAGCCACGGAAAAGCCATCCACTGGCCAAATGATAATGAAATCGTCACCCTTCACATCTTTCAATTTGCATTCGTTTATAACTTGTTCTAGACTTGAGACTTTTTCTAAATTTTCTTCGACCATTTCTCTTTCAGAAGATGGTTTTCTAGGAACGACCTTTGTCTTTCACTATATCATTTCTTCTCAGTACCTGCGCTGGCTCGGATCTCTTCCGAGGTAAACGGCTGGTCTTCTCTAGCCTTGTCCAACATGGGCTTGACCTTCTGTTTGACTAATGCAGCATTCACGCATGTGATGTAGGTGTCCCAGAACTCGGTACATTCGTTCTGAAGAGATTTGCCCTGCAAGAATTTTTCAGTATACCATTTGTTGAAACAGTCGTCGTATTTGTTCTTGGATTCTGTGCACTCAGGTGCAAAGGACACAGACATGATGTTTCCCATAATAGAGATCCTCGTAGATGTCAGAAAGGCAATAAGACAAGAGAAGATTCAATAGCTTCAGCAATATAGAATCGTTGGTAAATGATGGAGAAATCAGATGGATATGGTCATGTGATCTAAGTTATAGTAAATGCAGGATCGTTCAGTCTGTCTCTGCGAAGAGAGGCAGAGTGAAGTGAAAACTTTTACATGTTATTATGAACCTGGGAGAACGAATCTTCGGTGAGGGATTTTTGACTCACACACAATTTCAGCATTAACTTCTCTTTTGAATCTGCTGTTAAAACATACCGATATCGAAGGAAGAATTGACATGTGGAATACAATTTAAGGAAAACTGCATATATTCCTTCTAAATTTTGGTTTATCATGTGACTTGGATCACGTTCAAAAAAGCGCGTTTGATTGCGAGCTTTAAACAAAATCATAACATAGTGATTCTTCAGTAGGAGTTCTTATCAGATCCAAACATATTTCAATATATTAAAACCGAATTGATCGTTTTATCATCACCGATATCTCTATGAAACGGTATTCCATAGCCCCGTCGCTGTCCAGGCGAAAATCGGCGGCAGCCTCGGCCTACAATGATGATTCTGCATTTGCTCGCCAGGAACTAGAACGATTAGAGCAGGAGACAACGCTAGTATTACAAGAAATCGACAAGAATATCTCACGGGCCAACTCGGTAATAAACGACCGATTGATTCCCGTCATCAAAGACTACTCCTCCGAGACCAGGAAGGTGTGGAACAATGCTGGTTTCTGGAAATACTTCTTTGAGCATCTGGCCAATGTAGAATTGAATTCGTACGAGGATCCCATAAACACAAACACTGACGTGAATACAATTGCTAATACGGGAAACAATTTGCTTTTTGACGATGACGAAAAAGAAGAGGAAATTGTTGATGCAAACGATGAATATGAAAATGACAATGATCGTGTAGATGAACTTCCAGTATTCAAGCGTCCACTTGTAAATCATGTAGAAGATCTGACCCCAACCTGGACCTTGGAACAGAACCAGAATATTAACAAAAATCAGACTCAAATCGAGCATCAGAACCAGAATAAAAATCAGAGCCAAAATCAAGTCCTGAGTCATAACCAAAGTACTCAAAGCCAGGGTAAACATACAAATAAACAGGTTCAATCGTCTACGCCACAGATCCACAAACGAACATCGCTCTTACAGGTGTATAATCGTCAAGTAGCTCGGTACGATCCTAGCGAAAGCATCGGACTTCAGATCCCACCAATGTTGACTGCAACATTGTCTAGTAGCGAAGCTACCAACACCAACAGTAGATCACCTGTTCGTAGAACGCGATCTCCATCAAAGACACAAACCTTGCGGCAATCTCTAGATGCGTACCACCGAGTGTCGATATCTCCGCGAAAGATCCAAACTCCATTGAGAACATATGATGAAGTCAGAAGGAGGTCGTCGATGATTCGTGAGTTGATCAACTCGTCTCCGACATTGCCGGAGCCTCCAATCTTACAATCGGAGATCGGAAACTCGCCCCCACCCGTAAGTCACAATAGTAAAGACTCTGCTCAATCGGCTGCAGCTTCGAGCCGAGACGTTCTTTCGCCAGTGTTAATTGAGTCGGTGTATTCGCCAGCAAAGAGCATCCATTCTTCGGCACATCGTAAGGGAGCAGCCTCGGCAGAAAACACCATCCAACGGTTTCCATCAACTCCCAAATTTGTAGAAAGACTCAGCGGTGGTGCTGGTGTAGATATCATGAGAACGCCGTTCGGAACTAGACTTCGATACGGGGACGATAGCGATCTCCAGCCTCCTGAGCTCCAGAATGACGTGCCATTAAGTTCTACAATGACTAGGCCCTCTACAGCGGCAGATGCTTTGCCTGTTGAAGGATCGAGTAAGAGGAAGAGCGGCGGAACTGAGGGCCTGAGCAAGAGACCCCGGCCTCTTGAAACCAACGACGATAACGAAAATGTATTCTTAGATTCTACAAACAAGAACGTTTCTGCTGGTTCTACAGTCTACCACTCGATTTTGCAGCAAGAACGCGACAAGTCTCGGGACAACACCAACCACTCGCAATCGAGATCGATTTCACAGGTGTTTGATGATGTAATCGCGCGAATCTCAGGAAAAAGGACAGATACGAATGTAGATGAAGGTCAAGCCCACGATGAGCTTGAACGGGCCAATGGTCCAGAAGTAAATGACATCTTCAAGGAAGTGTCGGGCACACAGGAAGATGCCAGTCTACAAGACCATACAGGCAACTCCACCAGCGAATTGGGGCCGTTACGTGAGCGCTGGAGAAACATCAACGGGCTCTAGCAAAGCAATCTTGTATCATTATAGAGTATGCATGTTATGTAATATTTGAATAATAGTAATTGGTAACTATGGACATTTCTATACTTACGTAGATTGCTGTAGTAATGGGCCTATGATTATTGACCACGACAGTTTCCTGTCTACGGCAATTCCTGTCTATGATATTCATGTCCAGTAACTCATGACTACTGCGATCATTACAATTCTACTAGTAGGATATTTATTATTAGTGGTAAGTTATTGCCATAGTGACGTAGATAGATGGTTATAATGTGGAACTGTATTATGACTATACCCTTTGACAAATTGAAGTGCTATTATTACCACATAGACCCAACATTCTCGCTATGAATTTTTGTATCCGCTCCAGAACTATATTTGATAACTTTCTGGACAATTTTGCAAAAATGTAAATTACTATGGTGGTCCTACTACCAGTTAACACTACTCTTTGTCATTTCCTGGAAAACCAAGGCTACTTTCCCCGTCACCATCTTTCCATGACGAAGTTAAATTGTATTTTTCTGATAAACCGGATGGTCCAAATAGGAAATGTTGCATTTATAGACATTTGCAGATCTTCTGTGCATGAACCGAAGCTTACGCCAGTTACCAATTGATTACTATGCGCTGACTCAAGGTGTATAGGAGTGCATATGCCTGTTTTCTTACAAAGCTGACTAAACGACGCACGTTTATTGGCTGATGCTTTGATTTGGAACCTCGTGATCCGAGTCACCAGCTGCAAAAGCAATATCTCGATACGGCTGGATCCATAATATAAATTCAGTGGTGGATCCACAATTCAAAGTGTGGATTTCCTTTTTTCACATACTAACTAAACCAAATTCGTTCATACATATAACTAACAAAATGGTCTGCTCCGCTTCCGAATGTGTCTGTGCTAAGAAATCCACCTGCTCCTGTGGTGCTCAACCAGCTTTAAAGTGCACCTGTGAAAAGGCTGCTGTTGAAAATGTTGTTCCAGAATCCACTGCTGCTTGTGCCTGTGGTATGAGAAACAAGGACAACTGCACCTGTGGTGTCAACGCTGTCTGCGATGGTGCCAGAGAAGGAGAAACCGACTTCACCAACTTGTAAGCCAGACTACCAGAGTATTAGTGGACTACTACTACACTACTGGGGCTGAAGAGTTCTACAAAATTTGACATTTTTCGTATTTATCATCTCAAGAGCATAATGGACACCAGCGGGTGAAAGAGCCTGGTTTGGCTGACTGTTGCCTTCAATTGTATACTAGCGTCTAGCATTTAATAACATAATAATAGCCTTAAATAGGAATGGACTTTGACTAGCTAAAGACTGTAGATATGAACTCATCTTAATCGGTCTGCTTCGAAATGTCGCGCAGATGTGCTACTCTCGTCACGATACATTTATCATGTGACCAATTTGCGACACACGACATGTTGCTTCGGCTTTCCACTAAGTATGGGGAATCGATCTCTACGCCTAGATCTTGAAGGCTTCACAATTGCTTCACAAATCAGATTTCAAACATATCCGCACACAATGGCTCGTCTCTCAGGTTTGCAGCGTGAGGTCTTGAAACTCTACCGCACTTGTATAAGGACGATTCGCACCAAGCCAGAGGAAACTCAACTCCATTGGAGAGCCTATATAAGAGAAGAGTTTGGGAAGAACAAAGCCATACCTAAAAAGCTGTTCAGTGTAATAGAGCATCTTATCCGCGTCGGCCATCGTCGTTTTGAAATGTATCTGAATCCACAAATTAAGGACATCCATTAGCATGTTGAACATCTACTCATATCATTTCGCTGGCTCCAAAAATAAAGCCATAGCTTGCTTGCTTGCTTCATCTGTAACTTGCTCCATGAAATCTAATAGATTTTGCATATCATTACTATCAAACATGTTTCTCACATCGAGAGCCTCCTTCCACAGAAATATTTCGTACGTTCAGAATCTTCACTGTCCGAGTAGCCTCATTACTTGAGGAAGTACAAAAATCTTTACTAAGAAATCTCTTCATAGGATGAGAAGCCTCATAAAATTCACACCATCGCTACTACTCATTTATACTTGAGATACTTCATATCACAGCTACTTCCACTCTTCCCCATGCTATATTCGGAACGCATAACATCGCAACTACTTACATACGGTGAAAGGTCATATATAACTTATGCATTTTCACATACTGAGAATACTGAATTCTTATAAAAGTCACTCTCTGTACATATTCTTATCCGACTATTTATTACATTATCTAATAAAATTCGTAATCAAAATTTGCTTATATATCGTATCTCAGTCCTCGATCATATCGTCAAACACCTTCTCCCAGTGGTTCAACATAAGCTCGGTGGTCTCATTTCTGTGGCCCATGTCTATCATCTCCTTCTGGCCCGTCTCATCTCTGGCAATGGTAGGAGCAAACACCACAGACAAGTTCTTGTAGTTCATTCTGTTCAAATTGGCAAATGAACTCACCAAGGACAAGTGCTTACACAAGAGGTACAACGTGTGCTTGTTCGCGTTGGGCAATTTGCTGGCCACCTTCTTCAAGTCTGCTACCTTTTTTTCTACCTTGGTGTTGCCTCCAGACGAGACTTTAATGAAATCATCATAGATGGCATATGGAATCAAAGGATCAGGTAGCTTACGGAAATATCTCTTTAAAGCAGAAGTCACAGCATTTATGTCTCCACTCATGGCCTCCTGAAGCTTGAGAAGCTGCTTTTCGTCCAGAGCAGGACTAGCTCCGATGTTAGAAAAGGCATTCTCTATAGCTACAATGGCCGAGTTGCCTCCGGAGATTCTGTATATACCCTCCATGTCCAAACCTCTCATTTCCACTTCTACCAAACACTTGGTGATGATCAACGGTACCTCTACATTTTCAAAATCGGCACGCTGTTGAATAGTCGAAGAGAATAAGGGAACATTGGGAGTCTCAGAATCTCCGTTCGACAAAAGCGTGTCGATGATGTTGGTAGATCTAGACCGAGTAAACCTCTTTTTGTCCTGGTTGATAGCACCATCCACCAGTCCGTTCAGGCTATGGTTCGGCAATCTGATAGCCTGAGAAGAGTAGTTCTGGCTGACCTTGCTTGACCCATTGTACAGATAGCCAGATTGGCCCAGGAGTTGTGAACTGTTGGAGCCTGCTAAAGGTTGAGAAGAAGCAGATTGACCTCCTGGCAGGCTTGTTTGAACGAGATTAGGAGCGGCGTTCTTTGCTCTTCTCCAGAATTTGAGTCTAGTAGCTCTGTTTGTCTCAGCAGACTCGTCAGGAAGTTCCGTGAAGTGAACTCCACCAATGATGGTGGTATTGTTTGGAATGTACTCGGTATCGTTAGAAACTCTGGTGTATGATGACGAATATGAATCTGACGGCGTTTCAAGCTTACGATTCTGATCTAGTGACAGTTCTAGTTTACGATTCTGGTCGAGCAACTGGTTGTTGTACTCCGCCAATTTAAGTTTCTGAGCTTCAAGCTCATCGATATCACTGAGTAACTTGTTCAAACGAGAAGTCTCGTTCTGAACTTTAGCGTTGAGCGATTTGACCTGTTCATTCAACTTGGACTTTTCCGTTGCCAATCTGCGGCATTCTCCGTTCAACGACGACTTCTGTCCTGATAACTGGGAGATTTCGAATTTCAAGGTTTTGAGATCGAAGTTCTCGTTTTCATCGTGATGGCTATCGAGACTAGTCAAAAACGGGGTATCAGAAGTCGAACGTGTGTGTTCTCTGAAAGTGGCACCGTAAGACTGCGGAGTAGATATAGGCAATGGAGGTGTAGTATAGGCTGCTCCGTTGGACACAGATCCTTCCGACACATGACGAGAATGGCCCTTTCCTTCCTTATCCTTTTCCTCCTTGTTGGACTTGAAGAATCCAAACTTGCCAGATGAAGTGCTGCCGCCAGAAATTGAACGTTTGTGCTTCAAGCTGAGTTTTGGGGTCTTGATAAGCGTATTCATTCTCAGCAACGTTGACGTTCCAGACTGTTCGAGTCCGTCTATAGCATCGTTGGATCCATAGCTTTTTCTGGGCGAGTGGTGGATGGCATTATGTGAAGGGGTGAGGGTCATATCGTCGTCACTGGCCCGATGTCTCTTTTCCTGTTGCTGCTTCAAATAGCTACGTTGTTCATCCTGGCCATCTCCATAGTTAATTCCTTCGAGGCCCAAGCCCTTAGGGTTGTCATCTCTTCTGGTAGGAGTACTAGGAAGAGGTGCTTTAGGAGGAGGCGAGGTCACGCTAGAAGGCGTCCTCTTCTGAGGAGTCAGTAGAATGGTATTGTAGTCAACGTCTTCCAATCCTTCTGTTTCTATGTAATCATTCGTTTCTACAACACGAGCCTGTCTGTTGGCCTTTGCAAATGGAGAGGTGCAACCAGATCTGGCCCGGGGATCGTCTCCGAGCGCTGAAAGCGTATTCGACTTGATGCTACCCGTAGAATTTGTTGGAGCTGGAGAGCCAGATTTGGCGTCCGATTTTACGTCCGCATTCAGTGGCTCCGATTCGATGTTGGTGGTATGGAACTCGTGGTCGTGGTACTGGTTGGGCGATAGTATCATGAGGTTCTTTGGCTTGAAAGAGGGCGAAACAGGAAGCGTATTACTCATTTCCGGCGTCCTCTGTTCAGAATCTTTTACTATTATGTCTACAGCTGGCTGTAACTCCGCATCTTTCAGCGTGGGGATGTCGCTTCCAGGCGCACCTACATTGGAAGATGCTGCATCAGTATATTCCGACGCCTTGGAGTCCTGTCTCGAGTGAGAAGGAGGTGTGTTGAAGGGTGGGGTACTGAGTTTCTGAAGTTGAGTGCCTTCATCATCAAGGAAAGGAGGAGGTGATCTACGGTGAAGAAGCGAGGAGGAGGCTACATCCTTTTGAGGTCTGAGCGAAGGTCTATTGGCAATGTTGTCGTCGTCATCGCTGTCGTTGACCACTTCCTCGATAGAGAAGTCGTTATCTGGAGGCACCAACGTGGTTAGCTCTCTCGTTTTCTGAGGAGAAACCAACGGTTCTTTGTAGTGAGAGTAATCAGAAGAGCCTCGTGTAGCTGTAGCAGAAGTAGCTCCAGAAGTAGCACCAGAAACAGTTGGGGGATTTGGAAGAATCTTCTTTTTCAGCAAGACAGAATTGCTGGACTTGTTTGTCTGCGAATATATATCCGAAGCGGTAGAAGACGTAGCTGTAGTCGTATTGGTGATGGTCGTATTGTTAGCAGCTGTGGAGGAGGTGGTGGTAGTAGAAGAAGGGGCTTCCCCAAGATTCGTGTTGGACCCATTTGAAGAAAGATAGCTCTGAAGAATGCTGTTTCTGGACGAGTTGTTGCTCTTTCTGGATTCATCCAACTGCATCTCACGTTCACGTTGTTCACGTTCTTCTTTCTCTCGCTGGAGCTGAGCCTGTTGTTGTTTCTTCTTAGCGTCATACTTCTTCTTTTTTGCCATGAGCTTTTCGTGGCAATCCATACAGAAAAGACCTTTAGAGGTTCGGGCGTAGCGCAAATCTTCTATCTTCATCTTGCATGAACGGCACTTGAAGCAGTTGGAACAGTAGGCCTGGTCTCCCGTCAAGATGGCCAAGTCATCGATCTTCTTGCCACACTGCTTACAGCTGTAGGAGCAGTTGGAGCAGATCAAGTTTCCATTCCCCAACACCAAGAAGTTGGAATTGCAGCCCAACGACGAGTCACACTTGGAACACTTGAAACAGTCCAAATGCCATCTGTCGTCTCCCAACTCGTAGGCGTGGCCCTCGTAGATGGGCTGGTTGCATTTCTTGCATGGCTGAGAGTCGTGCTGTCTGAAGGTCTCTGGAGGCGGAGCCGGGGCAATCTCGTGAGTTATGGATATGTCTGTCATGATATAGTAACTAATGTAGTGATGGTGGGAATTGGTGATTACGGCGGTGCTGACTATTGATGAACGCGATTCTGTAGCAATTTTGTAGTGATAGTATTGTCCGTATTGCGGCTATTGAAGTGACGGTGTAGCGATGGTGTAGCGATGTTGTAGCGGTGTTGTAGTGATGTTGACGAGAGTGTTGATGTTCCTTCTCTTGTCGAGATTTTTCAGAATAATTACTATAAAATAAAGTATTATTCACGATAATTACTCAACTGGGAAAATGTCGATGAATCGCTACAATCAGATACAAATGGATGGATCTGATGGTTATAGCTATAGTGTGAGCCGTTCAGCTGTTGTCACTATCGCCGAATGTATCTTGTAGCTAGACTCTGCACGTTAGAGCTGGACGAAAAGTGACGTGGTATTAGTGCACAATCCTGGGAGCTCGAGTACAAATGCACAATACCAGAATAAAACAGTGCACAGGGCCAACAGAACGAGAAACAATCCTCCGATATAATTATTATAGAAAACGAGAACTAATGAGAACAAATGGAAGATCAACAGAAAAGAACAAATGTACTTTTCAAAATTGCGAGCAGAAAGAATGCTAACGACTGCTAAGGCTGAGACAGGCAATGATCTATCAAAAACAAAAACACTCGAATAGACCTCATCCAGTGCCTGAGCTGCGATGCTCGTCTACGGAGAATGCCATGTCACGAGCTTAGCTAACGGAACAACGCCATGGCCAAGACAGGAAACATGGGGAAGTCTGTGTTGGCGACATTACCAGAACAGTATAGGGGCTGTCTGCACCACCACACTATTTCCAGAGTAGGGCAACGGGTCACAGAGAAGTGATAAGACGAACAATGAAGTGCACGATCTGGACACAATAGTCCATGTATGTGATTCTACCAGGGCTGGTGTACAAATGTCTTCCGGATACAAGCTACAAGTGCTACGGATGGTGAGCTACGGTTGAGCTACGGTTGAGCTACGGTTGGTGAACTACGGCAGGGTCCCACGCCATTGGCTGGGCTGGCTGTAGATATAAGCAAGTTGAAGCAGTTCCATACTTCAGTTGGTGCAGCTAGAGCCTGATAAGCCTTCTGCCAGTGGCCCTTATTCACCGGTTCTCTCGTTTACTCATTTGTCCATTTCAATTGTCCATTTCATTTGTCCGTTATTCGTTGTTCGTTTTTTCTATTTTTACTTTCCATATTTATCATATTTCCGTCTTTCTGTCGCTAGTATTGGTTGGTTCTCTCTCTTCCACCTCTGTGTTGATCTTCATCAACCCAACGGCTCTGTTCCGTCTATTTACCTTATTCCTATTGGATCACCTGCGCAAAACATCAACATCCCATTGCCGTTTTGGTCGCCCTACACAGAACGGTTGCCCGATCTGCCCCTTTCATCCTCGTACTTCTGTTGTCGATCATTAACTTTCCGCTTTAGGCATAAATTGTGACATGAAACAATACCCTGGAACAATGGCTGTCGCCCAGTATGCACATCGCCCAAAACGGCTGCGAAGTAGGTGAAGGGATGCTTCAGGGTTCACGCCTAAACGAGTTGAATCAAATCAGTTCTGATCGGAGCAAAGATCACGAAATCAGATCAACTGTCTAGCCAGGCATCAGATCAAGTTGTTCAATTTGTTCAGCTTGTTCAGCTTGTTGAAACAATCAAGTCTGCCCAAAGACACACATCCAGCAATTGCTAACTACTATTAACTACTATCTACTAACTGCTAACTACAGACCCTTGCGATTGCCTACAACTCTTCTGTTCTATAATGCAATTCAATTCGATAGCACTCTATATCTTCTGTTTTCAATTTTTTCCATTTTTTACAATTCCTCAGCTGTCAAGTCGTGCTTGATCTTGAACGGCTTGCCTCTCCAGTCGATCTCGTGGCCCATCATAGCAATGATCCAGATGGGCAATGCTAGCAATTCTCTGAGAATCCAGATATACAACCAGCTCAAGAAGCTACGGTTGACTGGAGGGATATTCTCCAACCAACTAGGAAGATAGTCCAAGTTGACAGGGGTTACGACATGTTTGATCAAAGTGTAATACTGAACGTAATCGATCAACATCCATATAGTTAAATGCAAAAGAAAGAGCCAGCCACTAAACCACTGGTTCAAGAATAACGTGGATATGGCATAAATACCAAATATGCCACACACAAGCGATTCTGTGGTAGGCTCTATCAACGTAGCCATAAGCACCATATACTTTCTGACTCTCTGCCATCTGACTCTTCTTTTTATGTAGTCGCTGACATCGTTATCTACTCCGCTAAGAGGTTGGATCACGACGTCACCTGTAAGTCCCGTTTTACCATTGATATTCTCCCAAAGGGCAATTCCTATCATGTTGTCTTCGCCAATGTAACGTGAGAAGAATTTGATCGAATGGCCGGGTCCCAAGGAGCTGTAGTACTGCGCGTCCCTGACTACACTAGGCGTGTGGAAGAATGGAGATGTGTTCTGGAACTTGGGTATGAGAGAAACGGCCCTATCCAAGTCGGACTTACGGTACATGTTGGACTTTCCATTGACGCAGGGCCCCAATTCAAGGTTATTGAGCGAAACATAGAACTTGGAATGAGACGTATGGAGAAACATTTCGTCCAACTTGGCTCCAAACTTCTTGAGGAACCTCTTTCTCGTCTTTATTGGAGCCTTGGAACTAGCAGACGTACCAACGGTAGAGTCATCATATGTAGTAGATCCACTAGTAATTGTAGAACTACTGCTTGCAGATGAGTTGACTTTTCTGGAACTCCCACTGGAGAGCAATGCTTCAGAGTCGTCGTCATCCGATTGAATAGGTGTAAGCACGTATTCGTTGTCATCCTTGTTGTTGCTGGGGTTGATACTTAATGCGAGTGGGACATGGTGTACCAATTTGACTGTTCTCTTGGCATCATCGGCCTGTTTTCTGCCATTATTCAAGTTTTCATTGAGAGTCTTGACTGAATTCTTCAAAAGGTTCGATGCAGCCCAGACGTTGGAGTCCATGACCCAGAGAATGTCGTATTTGCTGGATACAAATCCTTTTGCTAAGTTGTTGACTTTGGGGTTAGGACCATAATGGTCGTCACTTCGATTGGTTTGTGTATTGAAGTTTGTACTGATCAAGATCTCCGAGTCTATTGTGGGATATTTCGAAATGAGTTTCTTGATTAACGGAATCAGGGCATCGCTGGGATCGTCTACACAGAATAAAATCTGAAGCTTATTGTGAGGATAATCCTGACAAAAGGAAGACTCAAGACAAGAAAGAAGCTCGGGATCTATGCCTTTGATGGGTCTTAGAATCGTCACCCCTTCATATTCTTTTCTGCTGTCGTCCTTGTCTAGTTTAGGACGGCTCTTGAACTTCCACATGATTTCAACAAAGCCAATATAGCCCGCTGCCACCATAGCGAAGTACCAGATGAGGCAAAACACACTGGAAGCGATCCTGGAGTACGATAGCACGTCTATGTAAGTCCACGGCATTGTGAATCTAAGCAATTTTAGGAGTAATCAATAGTGGACAGATCGTAGTGAAGTATCGGCCTAGAAAATGAGTAGCTGATGTGAAACTTCCAGATACAAATGCAAATCGAAAAGACAAATCTATGCTGTATAAATAATGATTTTCTATCCTCTGTAGATTTATATAATGCTCTTCCTCCGTATGGTTGTGAATCTCTGTCTTCCTCTTTCTTCTAGTGTCTTGTATTTATGCAAGAATCGTTTTTCAAATTTTCTCTCAAGAAAAGAGGCTTACACTACATAGTGCGTCTTTTTATCCCGAGATCTGGTGAAGCCCAGGGCCGACATTACTAACAAAACTGTCATGTTGGAAAGCTATATACTTTTTCAGATACTGCTGTTCCTATTTTGCTGGTTTTTTTGTCTCAAAAGATTTAACTGGTGGATCCATAAGACCTACTACGAAAATCGGTGAAAAATTGGTGAAATTCTTTTCAACGGAACGCGTGTCTAAGTAAATGTAGAAAAGTCGTATGAGTACGAGATTCTCGGTGTTTACACTTTCGAACGCAAAGAAATGGATCCGGTGGCTTGCAGCTCTATTCCTACTCTGTTCTCCGAGCTTGTCTGGTCTTCTTCAAGCTATAGACATATTCTAATCCTCGAACCCTGGTAGTGTATATATTCCTCTATGATGTCATCGGAGTTATTTGACGTTTTTTGGCCGATGCCAATGAGAGAAGAATACTCGAAAGTGATTAAACCTAATTCCGAAAGTGAGAATTGAGTTGCATAGCAATTGTTTAACGGTGAGTTACTCTCTGATTAAACGAGAGCATTTCTACAGTGTACAAAAATTTTACATCGCCTTGAAACTCGCTGATATAGAGCCGATTCACCCGTGAAAAAAATCTCAGAAATTGAGATCTTTCCAAGAGAGGACTGGTGAATCCATGGTCTCAGCTCAACAAGAACCTGACCACCGCGGTCGATCTGAATGCCTTTCTTGACATACGAGGTTTTCTAAAGGGAAAAGCTCGCAAATAGTTTCTGCTAAAAACACAATGTCTTGGTTTCGAGTCAACTCCTCGGATGCCTGATTTTAGTAAAACAGTTAGAACGTTCTCAGATCAATTGTGCATTGTAACCAAAAATTATTCTTCCATGTGATTCCCCCATATACGCATACAGCTGACGAGGGATTGTTTAGAGTTTATTTGCAGATCTGACAATACTTCGATTTAACCAAGCCTACATGAAGCTGAAATTGGCCCTCAATTATGTTATCGATCACTGTAAGACTTCACAAGCAAGGATATAGGAAAGGTTCAGCAGACAGAGATAAAACACAAATACCACCAGGGGTTGCATGTGCGTGGAACTGGAATCGGGATTACCCCAGATTTGGAGATGCCAATGCGGATTACAAGAGAGCAATTCTTATCTTGGAATTATTATGTGTGCTAATTCCTGAGTTCGTATATTTCTCGGAGTTGATAGAGTTCGGAGCTGGATAAACGCCGGCAAGTGTGGGAATCAATTCAAGAAATGTCCGGGCATCAGTAGCGAGAGCCACGATGGCTATGAACGATAGTTATAAACGATAGCAATATGGTAGCAAATAGAGAGTAATCTACGGGTGTATTCTGTTGGGAGAGAATATACGGATACAAAAAAGTGTGAAATAAAGGAGATTTGATGGGATACTTAGAGAAAATTCCCTATAAGCCTAGACGATCACACTCAAGTGTGTGGAAATTATAAATTGTGAACAGAAACTTCGGATCCAAGATAAATCTGCTTGGTCAAAAATGCTCTGATTCTGTGAAAAATTACCTGATAATACGCTGAAAAATTCTGGGACTTCCGAGCTGATGGAATTCAATACGAGCCGGAGATTCAAACAATCTCTGTCTGAACCGCTGGCAGTTGGCCGAGAAACGGACACAATTGTCACAAAAGCTCGTTCTGACATATCGACACACCCACCAGGCTTATCCCAACACCATGGTGTCCCAACAATCTCTACTTCCGTCGCTGTGCCGAAACTCACAACTGTGTACCGTGGGAACTGTTACCCTCGGTTAAAAGTAAGCGTGCGTTTTCACGGCCGTCGGTTTTCTTTTTTCTGCTGGTGTGTGCACGCCCTCCCCACATTAGGCTCCGCTTAGTCGAGTGAAGTCTGGGGCTATAAAAGAAGAGGAATCTGTAACAGTGAAAAATTTCGAAAATACGGTATCACCAGACCTCTTCGTCATTGGAAATTTCCCGTCTTGTACTTTTCTTTCTAGAAAAAGGCCCGTCCGCTGCTACAAGTATACAGAAAAAGCTTGATATCACCTTCAGCCTTTTTTGACAGAGAAATCGTTCACTGAAAGACTCTCTAGTTCCCCTAGCCCGAGAAATGTTCAAGCATCCCCAGCTGCTCTTGAGAACTACTACCATGACTTCCAAGAACTTGAAGAAAAACCTCACTTCTTCGGCCATCAAGCAGGCCAACTTGTACAAGTTCCAGTCACAATTGCCCAAGTTGCCAGTGCCTGCTCTTCAGGATACTGCCTCTAAGTACTTGAGATCCGTTGAGCCGTTCCTCTCCAAGTCCCAGCTTTCCGAAACCACCCAGAAGGTCCAGAACTTCCTCAAATCCGGTGAAGGAGAAAAGTTGCAAGACCGTTTGGTCAAATTTGCTGAAGGCAAAGATAATTGGTTGGCAGAGTACTGGGACGACTATGCTTACATGTCCTACAGAGACCCTGTTGTTCCCTACGTTTCGTATTTCTTCTCTCACAAGGATATTCACAACCAGATTGGCCAGGACCAGTTGTTGAAGGCTACCTTGCTTGCGTACTACACAATAGAATTTATGGTTGAAGTCCAGAATGAGACTTTGGAGCCAGAGGTTATCAAGGGTAACCCCTTCTGTATGAACGCTTTCAGATACATGTTCAACAATTCGAGAGTTCCAGCTGAAGGCTCAGATATCACCAAGCAATACGATGGAGCTTCAAACCGTTTCTTCATTGTCATCTACAATAACAACTTCTTCAAAGTTCCTACCCACGGAGCTGACGGCAAGCCCTTGTCCAAGTCTCAATTGTACCAGCAATTGCAATTGGTCAAGAATGATCCTACTCCAGCCGGCGTTCCAGTTGGAGCTTTGACTTCGTTGAACAGAGACGAGTATTTGTCTGCCTATCAGACATTGCTCAAGTCTCCTATCAACGAATTGCTGTTGGAAACCATCTTCGCCTCCTCGTTTGTAATTGCTTTGGATAAACACACTCCTATCACCATCGAAGAAAAGTCCAAGAACTGCTGGCACGGGGACGGGCAGAACCGTTTCTTCGACAAGCCCTTGGAGTTCTTTGTTTCTGCCAACGGTAACTCTGGATTCTTGGGAGAACACTCGAGAATGGACGCTACCCCAACTGTCCAGTTGAACAACACTGTCTACAAGAAGATCACCGAAGAAGACCCCAAGGCTTTGTTGCAGGAAATCGCTGCTGGTCCGGTTGAAATCGCCAAGACTGAGTTGTTGGAGTTCGACCTTAACCCAACCTCAAGAGCCAACATTGCTACTGCCGTTGAAAAATTCGACAAGACTATCGCAGCTCACCACGAGGAAATCTTCCAGCACTACGGCTACGGTAAGGGCTTGATTAAGAAGTTCAAGGTATCGCCAGATGCTTACGTTCAATTGTTGATGCAATTGGCCTACTACAAATTAACTGGAAAAGTCAGACCAACCTACGAATCGGCTGCTACCAGAAAGTTCTTGAAGGGTAGAACCGAAACAGGTAGAAGTGTTTCTATCGAATCCAAGGCCTTCGTAGAAACCTGGACTAACCCAGATGCCTCAATTGAGCAAAAGGTAGAAAGCTTCCAGAAGGCTGCCAAGCAGCATGTCGCCTACTTGTCGGAAGCAGCCGATGGTAAAGGTGTAGACCGTCACTTGTTTGGTTTGAAGCAGATGTTGCAGCCAGGCGAAAAAGTGCCAGAAATCTTTACAGACCCAATCTTCTCGTACTCGCAAACATGGTACATTTCTTCGTCGCAGATTCCTTCCGAATACTTCCAATCTTGGGGTTGGTCGCAGGTTATTGATGAAGGTTTCGGTTTGGCATACTTGATCAACAACGACTGGATCCATGTGCACATTTCGGCCAAGAGGGGCAATGGCTTGAGATCAGACCACTTGAAGTGGTTCTTGGTCGAGTCGGCTAACCAAATGAAGGATGTGTTGAGCAAGGGTTTGTTGGAACCACAAGCCAAGTTGTAATTGGTGCCAAGTTGTCAGCAATGTGTTACACATTTAGCAGTAGCATATTGTGCCAAGTCAAGTCAGCTAATTGTGAACATGTAGCTGCTTGTAGGACTTGAGCCCTTAAAATCGGTAGTCGTGCCACTGCCTGACCTATTTATTTCAAATAGATATATTTTGTCTTCGTTTATAAATGTATAAATTCTATTGATTTTGCATCCGCATTTATCGTGCATGTATAGTTAGTTGCAATTCTGATGGCAGTGGGAGACAGAATTGAATGAAATGGCCCAATAATCTTCGCAGCCATTGGTACTTGCGGCGGGAGTTCCCTTTACGGAATAAAAAGGCTTCATTTGGATAACGACTTGGTCACATCAATCTGTGTACACTGAGTGTAAATTCTTGACTCAACACAATCGTCAATATTCTTCTCGGTTTCTGTACATAATGCGCATAGTCAGAAATAGAAAATGTTAGTCTGGGTATCAACATGCAACTATCTCAAGAAGACAGTAGCCAATCTGGAATTGCTGAGGCTGACAGGTCGACATTGTGATCTAGATGAACCTCGGTCCGGATCAGCACAAGACAGCCCATAGCGGTCTACAGCATCCTGAAGGTGTCAGTGGCATTTCTACAAGAACACCTTTAGAGAACTGGAAGGGCATGGCTGACCTACTGGCCAAAATAAATTAATCTCTTGCAGCGTTGGAGACTGGTGGCCCCACGGATATGCAAGGTTGAGTGATTGCCGAATTAGAGCGGTTTTAGACTAGTTCTGGACGATATCTGGCCAATTGTTGATCTGTGAGATTGTTCTATATCTGGCGAATAATCTACTCCTGTGTTCTTGATCTAGATTGTTCACCGAGCCAAGCTGCCCGAACTGTCTGGTCAGAATCGGACGAGATCTATTGTGGGATAATTACCACTTCCTGGTCAATTGTTTCACATTCCGCAGCCATGGAAGCCGCAGCCGCGAGACGCAGCTCGTTTGTGTGCATCACACTTTCCTGAACTGGCAAATTTGGAGATGGCTTTGGAGCAAGTGGTGAATTCACTAGACGAGAACGAAGCCGGTGATGCAGTGGAAAAACACGGCGCCGGTGTGATGGTTTGTTTGTGTGGGCCACATTGCAAGATCGCGCTCGTATTTTCCCGTTTCCCGGGCTCGCGAAGGGTTGCTAGATATTTGCTCTATTTTTGCAATCAGTCGTAGGAGTCTATTTCAGCTTCTGTAGAGAGATAGAATGCAGCTGTACAGGAAGCATGCCATTGGCTTCCAGCCAGAAGTGGAAATGGAAGGAAGCCGGGAGCAGAGCCAGAAAACAGCCAGCGTCATGTCGTCTTGCCGTCGTCAGATCAAAATAGACGATAGAGCCAGACAAAGAAACCATAAACACAGTCGTGTAATCGGAGAAGTAATTGAATTACACTGGACTGAATTATGGAGCCTCCCTCGCATTCCAGGGTGGGATTTTCAATGGCAGTAGTATAATATATATAGAGAGAGAGCCACGAACTGGCTGGAACAATTTAGTGCTTTCTTCAGCTGAGGACCCTGTTGATCGCAGCGACTAATTTGTCTTGCCAACTTAGCGGAAGGCTTTAGTGACGACATTGTACGATCCAATAGCACCATACATCCATTTGTAGAATAGCACCATTCCCGTACGATTCTACACCACCAAGCATCGGTTCAACTACACCTAGTTGGCGTTTCTTTTTCTCGTACTCTGGTCGGACCTCCGCCGATCGCTAGACAGCTCTGGCATTACGAACCCCCTGGTGAAATTCCAATTAATACTTAATTCCTGGACAAAAAATCATATTATCGCTCCAGAATTAATATTGCCAACGGTATTTTGCTGTACTAATTCAACCCGATTTTCTCTTTTCTCGATCTATAGACTCCATATTTTTCATATTATTTAACGAAGGGTCCATACAGCCTTGTCCATTACTTCGTCCCCATACTGGTTTTATTGGTACGAACGCTGCCAATTGCATCTCAACTCAATCGATTTTCAATTTATTTTTCCGTCACTCCACCGTTTAAATTCATCTACATTCAAATTAGTTTACCAATTTCATCAAGTTTCCAGAACAAAAGATCACCACTGTACCAGCTCCACGTCGCTATCAGTGCCATTTTATACCATTAATATCATATTTCTGCCCTCAGCGAAAGCCTCTCGAACGCAGACCCTGCACACGCCGCCATTGTCCTGTCCTGTCACTTTTCGTGATTGTCCCAAGGAGGTTAATTGATTTATCATCTTTTTGTTTATGTTTTTGGGCATTGTGCTAAAAAAAAAGCTTCCCTCAATCTGGTGATCCACGTATTAGATCCCTTGTGAGCATATAATTTTGTTTCTAGCCTCTAGCCGTTAGCTATTTCCCATCTTCCACATTAGTCTAGTCTAGTGTGCTGGTGATCCCACTCCTGTACTTAGCCCAGTCCTCCTCCCACTGTGTTAGACCCTGGAATCTCTACAGTGCTGTGTAAGGACCCCTGGATCAGCCTCATTGTCAATAGTCAAACAGACGTGAGAAATCGTAGGGAGTACCACGATTTTCCCAGCCTATCCGTCTAACCACAAACACCAAAGTGCCATCATCCCACCGTGTCAGTATCCTTCCCAGCCCATCACCGTCTGACTTTCCCCCACAGTTTGTTACCGAAGCCTCGTATTCGCTGGCATTCTCATTGATCTGCCTATAGTCGCATCTCATAGATAGCCTCCTACGTCATCCCGCTATTCGACCATTGTCACCCTTGTAGATTGCCTCAGCTGTACGTATTTCCCTTCTGCTACTGCTCCGAGTGTATTTCATCGTGCTACTTTTTCACACCCTTATCACCACCATCCGCACCAACACTCCTCGCTCCCAACACCGCCCCATAACTGAAATAGCATAGAGGATAACATAAAAGATATCTACATTCTATATCATAGCACATCACAGACACATATCGTATACCATATATCGATATACTGCTGATCTCTCTCTGTCTCATCATACCATCAACGCTGTTTTCATACCCACACTCATCACATTTATCATACCATTCATCACTTCTACCTCCACAGCACATTAACATAATCAACATTAACGCCATAGTCACCATCATCATTAAGTCTCCCATTAAATGTCTCGCCCTCGATGTCCAATAAACCCACAAACTTCCGGTCCCATAAGCGGCAGAAGTCGTCGATCCTGAACCAAGGCTTCTACTTTCTGCCCGCAGACCAGCCCCAGCCAGCGTCGCCGTCCCAACCACTAGGAGTCTCTTCATACGATGCCGACCCTTATAACATCAACTACAACTTTCCCCAGAAGCCATTGGATGCCTCTGTAGCCGTAGCACATCCTCCGGAATCTGACGATGCCACTGACCCGAGCCATTCCGTCCATACTTCGCCTCTTAAACGAACTCGTTCCCAGGACCGTGACAGAGAGCACATTCTGCAGCCCATTGTTGGACTTACTTCTGGATCCTCGGTGGCATCAATCCCAACATCTTCTACTCCGACCCACGCTTCTGTAGGCTACTACTATTCACAGTATCCCCAATCCAGTATGCCTCATCTTCAACAATCTCAATCACTCCAATCAGCTTCTCAACAATCTCATTCTACGTCTCTTCTGCAGGCTCAGCAACCCCAACAGTCTACTTCTACATTGCTGTCTCATCTGAACATGTATCTAGAAGCTTCTGGCCAGCCTTCTCTGACCCAGTCCATGTTCCAGAGCGCGAACATTCCAGGATACCAGCTCTCCAATCCTCCATTTGCATATACCCCTTCTCATCCAGCATCTAATTTAGCATTTCCGTCCGGTTTCGAGACGTCAAACTTATATTCTGGTGGCTTTGCCTATCCAGCCAAGATCCCCGAATATGTGTCGGGAACTTCTTCGGCATCTAGTTTGCCGGTAAAAGCCGGAACTTCAGCTTCAAGTTCGGCTACCTTAAAACAGCATCAGAAGAACAACCTCTCGATTTCGTCTCATTTTAATCTCTTCTCGTTGAGTGAAGATACCTCTAAGCGTATGGCTCCTGCTCCGAACGATACCTCCATAATCAACGAACTATTGATTAGTTTGACAAACGTGGACGGCTCCAACATTAATAACTACCTCTTGTCGCTTCTTGTAAGATTGAATCTTCCTTTCCCCATCGACGACTTTTACAATTTGTTGTACAACAATGACAGAGCAGGCTCCTTGATCCAGCTTGATCAGCCGCAGAAGCTTGATAAAACTCCAGTAGATAGAAACAACGAGTTAGTTATACGCACAATCACCCAGTTGCTCAATATCTTCAAAAGACCAGATCTCCTACTGGACATGTTGCCCAACTTGGAAGACAAAGAGAACAAGTTGGTAAGCATCAACTACCATGAGCTTCTTCGTAGTTTCTTGGCAATAAAGGTCCTCTTTGACATCCTAATACAGTTGCCTCTTTCGTCAGACGATGATCCCCAGAACTACACCATTCCCAGACTCTCCATCTACAAAACCTACTATATTATCTGCCAGAAGTTGATCTTGACATATCCTAGCTCTTCTAATACTACTAACGAGCAACAGAAGTTGATTCTAGGCCAGTCCAAGCTCGGAAAGTTGATCAAACTCGTGTATCCCAACTTGTTAATCAAAAGATTGGGAAGTAGAGGTGAATCCAAGTACAACTATTTGGGCGTCATCTGGAACGACAAGATCATCAATGACGAGATCGCGCGTCTTTGTGAAAATAACGACTTGCTCGAGTTAACTGAGATCTTCAAAGGAGAGCAGATGATGCCTAGAACCTCTATTTCGGGTCCTGTTAAAAAAGTTCATAGACGATCCTCCAGTAAGGGAAAGGTCAAATTGGAACACATCAAGAGAACTTCCGTAGATCATGGCTATCCAGGAAAATCTGGAGTAATAGAGCCAGTCTTGCCACCTCCTCTAGCAACGAGTACTGAATCGAGTAACCAGATTTCCAGTCCATCTTTATCGTTTATAAAACCATTTTTACGGTATCCTCAGGATGAGAACTTTACTGCCTTGAACGATGAGGAGAATTGGTTCAATGAGATCAGATTGCAAGTTTACTCTTCGCATACTGTTATCAATCGTGACATGATCCATCAGATCTTTCTTGACAGCTCTAACTTGTCGACCAACTCGAGTCTCTTGGATAACTTATTGGAGATGTTAATGAAACCGATTGATGTCCTTAATAATGAACCTAACATAGATTTGAACTTGTATTTGATTATCATAGTGGAAATTCTTCCGTATTTGATGTTGATAAAATCATCTACCAACATCAATTTCTTGAAAAATCTCCGGTTGAACTTATTACATTTGATCAACAATCTTAATCCCAACATCAAGAAGCTCAACTTGAAGACTTTCAGCATCAACAACTCCAGCATCTTCTTGGTTCTTGTCAAGAAATTGATCAACCTCAACGACTTGTTGATTACCTTCATCAAGTTGATCATCAAAGATGATACTACATCCATCATGTCAACCGATATTGAAACGTTTTTGAAGGTAAACTCCAGTCAATCAGCTAGCGGTGTCAAGCTAGAAGATCAGGATGAAGATTCATTTTTCCTCAACTTGAATGCCAACTTGAGCAATTCTTTAGGTGATTTAAATTTCAACTTCAAGAATGATATCTTATCGAATGATCTCGTATATGCTTTGGTTGGCTACAATTTTGACCCAACATTATTTCAGGATTTGAAATCATCGATTTCGATGAGCTTCATCAACGAAGAAATCAACATCATCGACGACTTCTTCAAAAAGGACTTGTTCGCGTTTTTGAACGATAACAGCTTCGATTCTGAGTCTGAAGCTACTAGCGGTACTCATTCTGAGACTGGCGAAGCCAAGAGAGAGTCTGATCTGATCTTATCTACAAAGGAGTTGTCCAAATTGTACTCCTTGATTAGTCTCATTGACAGGAAGTTGTTAGCAAATCACTACAAGTCAAAATATCCCATCATGATCTACAACAACTTTGTAAGCTACATCCTTAATGATATTTTGAAATTCATCTTCTTGAAGCAACAGCAGGTGCAACTTCAAAACCTACAAACCAACACGGAAGTTGAGGCTCCCAATAGCTTCGGTAATTGGTGGGTCTTCAATTCGTTTATTCAGGAGTACTTGAGTTTGATGGGCGAGATTGTTGGATTACATGATTCAATCTCCTAGTTATATATCATTTGCACGCATCCGCTGGTGTGACGTCTGCATTTCATCAATGGTAAAAGAGCTCATGGTGAGCTCACATTATTAATAGTATGGTTAACATTTCATCTCTATATATAGCATTTTTTATTATCGTGTACGTTTGAACGGTAAGTCTAATAAAACGGTTTTTCTTATTAAATTTTGTATGGCTGTCGCTGGACGGATAGATATTGCTAACCACGCATAGCTGTTGTTAGGCATAGATTACTATTACCATGTAGATAAGCATTGGTATTTATGAATAGATATAGAAATAGCTACAGGTATGTGGATATATAAGGATAGCTAGTATGTGTACTTGGCTACTTCTAGTATAGACAGAATTTACAATTAATAGGAAGAAGCTACAAGTGTCCTCAACTATGAATAGATAGGGATTACTTATTGTATGGTAGCATTTATGGTTCGGTTGATATCTTTTCGCAACCAGGTTATCGAGTTCCGTATTGCGCACTTAGAGCGCAACTGGCTGCCCGATGTGGGACTTAGAAGCGGTTAGATATGGACCCCGCGAAAACTATATAAACTTCCTGAAGATCTGATTCTTAATATTTCCGTTGAGAATCAGAAAAGAGATCTTGACTGATACTTATAGAATACCACTTATAGAATATTGCTGATATCTGGATTACAGGAAGATTATAATTATATCAATGGAAATATAATGACACACAAAAAAGTCATCGTTATTGGGGGAGGAATCTCAGGAATCAAGACAGCTCTAGATTTGTACAACGGAGGAGTCCAGGACACTTTGGTGCTTGAGGCGAGGGACAGATTGGGTGGGCGATTGTTGTCGATCCAGTCGACGAACTCGAACGACAAAAGAATTAAATATGATTTGGGGGCACTGTGGTTCCATGATGCATTGAATAACCCTCTATTTGAAAGGTCCATAGAGAAAGGTAACGTAGATTACTACTACGATGATGGTAAATGTATTTATTTTTCCAAGGATGAGAAAGACATCAGTACATGGCGGTTTTCTGCTACTTTAGACGAGTTCATGGCTTATTCCCAATTTGTCTACAAGCAGAATCCGTCCAAACCAGACATTTCACTCAAGGAGTTGAGCGAGGAGTATGTTCAAAAGTACAAGGATAGACTCACTCAAGACCAGATCAAGTATGGGCTTGCCAGTGTCAGAATGTGGGCTGAGTTATGGCAGGGAGAATCGTGGGATAAACTTTCTGCCAAATACTGTTTTGGGGGAGACCATTTGGGAAGAAACGTCTATGTGAAGAATGGGTATGTCACTGTATTCAACAATGAATTGGACGAATTACCTCAAAGTTACAGAGAGAACAATATAAAGTTGAATACCCATGTCACTACTATAGACTATACTTCTTCCAAATACATAGAAATCACAACTAGTAGAAACGAAAAGTATACTTGTGATTACGTTGTATCAACTATTCCTCAATCCTTATTGACCATAAACGATTTGAACGATCCCTGTTACATAAAATGGATTCCTTCTTTGCCAAGACACATTTCGTCCATCATGCCTAGTGTCAAGTTTAGTTCCTTAGGAAAAGTGGTTTTGGAATTCGACAGCACATTCTGGCCCACAGATGTAGAAAGGTTCTATTGTATAACCGATGGAGTTCCAAGTTCAAGTTCAGATTCAAAATCAATCAAGCCATGGCAGTATCCCACTATATTGATAAATTATCATAAGCTTGCCGGTACTTCGACTCTTGTAGCACTTACGCAGAATCCTTTATCGGCATACATTGAAGGATTACTTGGTGGTGACAAAGACACAAAGATCTGGGAAATTTTTCAGCCCTTGCTTCAAAACATCTCTAGTTTAACCAATATTCCTGCTCCAAAACGTATATACCACACTCCCTGGAACAACGACAAGTATGCCCGTGGGTCATACTCGACCACTTTAGTTGGTTGCGACGATCCTCTGGAAGTAGTGAATGCCTTTGTAGAAGGTATAGAAGACAGAGTCAGATTTGCGGGCTCAGAAACAGTAGATGGGAGTGCAAACGGATGCGCTCATGGAGGTTGGTTTAGTGGGGAGCGAGAGGCCAATTTCATCTTGAACATGATAAGGAAGGAAAGAGTTGCCTCTAAGTTGTAGATATCGTATTGTACTATAGCTTTAGGGGGTCGTAGCTATACAAAGCCGCTTAATAACGATTGCAAATAGTGCGACTTGAGTAGACGAATATACAAAAAGAATGAAGCAGTGTATCGTGAAATGGACGAAATCCAAAATAGCATGAACATTGTGTACATATATCAAAGAGAACCTACATATTCCATCAATATACTCCTCATCTCCTAATTTGAAATTTCTAGATTATCCAAAGCGAAGATATGGGTGCAATTTCTTATCCGTATATGTCTATCCACGTGACTCCAAAAAATTTCGACCCATCTCCATATAACCCATGTCATCTCATTCTAAGTACCATACTCTCCACGTTTCGACATCAAATACTTTAAAATATGCCTGCTACACCCAACTCCATCAAGTTGATAGGCGGGAACTCGCACCCTGAGTTGTGTGAAAAGGTGTCCAAGAAACTTGGTCTAAGTTTGGCCAAGGTAGGAGCTTTCCAGTACACCAATAAGGAAACAGCTGTAGCAGTAGGAGAATCTGTCAGAGATGAAGATGTCTATATTATCCAGACTGGATGTGGAGAACAAGACATCAACGACTTTGTCATGGAGCTCTTGATCATAATCAATGCCTGTAAAATAGCCAGTGCCAGAAGAATCACAGCAGTGGTTCCCAACTTTCCCTATGCTAGACAAGACAAGAAGGATAAGCTGAGAGCACCCATTACGGCCAAGTTGATGGCGAACTTGTTGCAAACGGCCGGTTGTAACCATGTTATCACCATGGATTTACACGCTTCACAGATTCAGGGCTTTTTCCGTGTCCCCGTAGACAACTTGTATGCTGAACCTCTGGTGTTGAGATATATCACCAACAACTTTGACAAAAAGGACTTAATTATCGTATCACCAGATGCGGGAGGAGCCAAAAGAGTAGCGTCCATAGCTGACAAGTTGGATGTCCAGTTTGCTTTGATCCACAAGGAAAGGCAGAAAGCCAACGAAGTGTCAAGAATGGTGCTTGTGGGAGACGTCTCAGACAAGGTGTGTATCTTGATAGATGATATGGCCGATACCTGTGGAACATTATGTAAGGCTGCAGACATCTTGCTCGACAATGGTGCTCAGAAGGTTGTAGCCATGGTCACACACGGTATCATGTCGTCAAATGCTACAGAAAAGTTGAACAACTCCAAGTTGGACCGGATCGTATGTACTAATTCCCTACCATTGAATGATAAGCTTGCCCAGTGTCCCAAGCTAGAAGTGATTGATATCGCTCCTACTTTGGCTGAGGCTATCAGGAGACTTCACAACGGTGAAAGTGTCAGCTATTTATTCAACAACATCCCCGAGTAGATCTTTCTTTGTACATTATTTATTAAATTGATTAAAATTGTAATTTTGCTAAAATGAACTATATGAAAGGTTCAAGTAGTGATATTCTTGACTATCTATGAAAATTTCAATCAATAACAATTTCAATATTGGGCCAATTCAATCTTTCTAAAAACTTTTCTTTAAATATTAAAAGTGTTCCTCCTTTGCTTCCACCAAGTACCAAACTACTCCAACACTTAGCTGGAACGGGTTGCTGCTCAAGTCTCCGGCATTCTCGTCCGTTACCTTATTCTCTTCGATCGACTCCACTCGACCGACCATCCATTCTTTGTTCTTTGTCCTTTCCTCATCGTCTACCTTCAAGAAATAGTGAGGTGCTCCAATGTTAAAAGCGGCCCATGGCTGTATGCTTTCATTTGCCACTTCCACTGCTCTATCAATTCTTGTAGGCAAAAACAACACCAAATCACCAATTTGAAATCCATTCATGCTGATCTTTGTGGCAAGTCTGCCTACAAGCTTGTGGATTTCTTGTTCTTTGATCTTGTTCTCTTTAGTTTGTCTTTTAGCAAAACCTTCGACGTCTCTGAACCGTTTGGAAATTGCATTCAAGAAGAACTTCGAGTTGTGAGCACTATCTTCTTGCAACTGGACATTCTCTTGGAACGAGATAATGCGAAGAAAGTCTTCGAATTTTGCATTATTGGCCGTGAAGATCTCGTTGAAAATCGTAATCAACTTCAACGATTGACTGTTAAACTTGTTTGATTCTTCTTCGTTGCTCTCGTGGCCGTTTTCTGAAGCTGTCAGAGAAGTTCCAGGAACTTCAGGCAAAATCGAACTCAAGTTTGAGATCGTAGTGACCCAAGACATGCTTTTATCAACTTCATCAATTACTTTTGATGATGGCTTCTCTATAGATATGAACAGAGTGTCATTGGGATCATCAACCGTCTTCTTGGATCTCAATCCCTTAACTCTTGTGATCTTGTACACGTCTCCATCCATTGTCAATAGCAATCCCATGGATTCAAGCACAAAACAGAATTCCAAGAAGTACTCAAAGATATTCTCTGCCAATCTCTTCATGTCATTCATCAATTTGATAATAATGTTGTTCAAGTCGTTGACAAGCAAATCGGCATTCTTCTGTCTGGACTGTGTTATTTCCATGAGATTCTCGTAGTCTTCGGTCAATTCATCGACTTTAGCCAGAAGAGTTTTAATTTCATTCTCCAACCCGTTTCTTTCTTTACTGTGCTCGACTTCCTTGGCGGATATATTCGATAACAAATCATTCTTCATCACCACTGTATCATTCAATTCATTTCTCATGCTGGAAATTGTGCTGTTCAATGCTATGATCTCCTTATCAGAAGTAGTGTTGATTTCCATGACTCTGGAAAGATCTTCCTTCAACTTACTGACTTGGGCGTCTCTCTGTTCCACTTTCTTCTCTAGATTCTCAACCAATTTAGTATCCACTTTGTTATCCAACTTGAACAATCTGAATTCTTCTTCTTTCATCAAAAGCTTTGCATCGGCCTCTTGTCTGTGTGAAGCATTTATGGCTTTTAATTCCTCTATTTCCTTTCTGAGATCCTTGATTAGTTTCTGACTCTCG
Organism: Scheffersomyces stipitis CBS 6054; assembly: GCF_000209165.1. NCBI lineage: Eukaryota > Fungi > Ascomycota > Pichiomycetes > Serinales > Debaryomycetaceae > Scheffersomyces > Scheffersomyces stipitis. The sequence continues at coordinate 1,425,285 of NC_009068.1, forward strand.
TCGTTACTTTGATGAAGAGCACTATTCTCATTTATTAATTCTGTATTCTCCTTCTTGATTTTGATAAGCTCTAAACGGATGTCGATATTAGTTGAATCCAATACGGCTGATTGTGCCGAAGAAGTTCTGGTAGGAACTGATTGCTTCTGTAGTAACTGTTTAGGATCTGACTTTGGAGGTGTCACCGTCTTCTTTTGCGGTTCAATAATCAAACTTAACCTGTTGTCAGAAGATGAAGGTGCTACATTGTTTCGAGTCACGGGCCAGCTGGTTAAGTTCTTATACTGTTGTTGATGAAGTAGGCTCTCGAGCTTCTTGATTCTTGTTTTCAATCCTTTGATCAAGTTCAAGTCAAAGTCAATTTCTCCTTCTTCATCTTCTTTCAGTAATATCTTCAGTTTTTCTTCGCCCGACAATGACGTGTATGTGCCCAACGAACTGATCACTCTTGTGATCTTCTTCATGTTGTTGGTGGATCTTATAAGATCTCTGAAGTTTTTGTTCAAAAGCTCTACAAAGTTCTTCGAAGCCTTGGATGACTCTACAAAGGCAATGTAGTTGACAATATCCGACCTTTCTACTTGAATGTCGTGAAGGATTTTGAATGTTTCTTCCTTGATGCCTACCAAGGTCACATCTATGTTAGGAAGCGAAGTTGTAGGGGTCTCGTCACTCAACAAAGTCAAGAAGTTGCCAAATTTACGTAGCCAGATCTTCCTAAACAACTTCTCATGGTCAATGATAGTAGATAATTGTTCAGATACATTATTGACTATACCCTTGGAGTAGAAGTCGTACCATTCGAATTGTCGTCTCTTTTCTATGAGAACAAACCCAAAAAGTAAAGGCAAATCAATATTCAAAGAAAGGTAATCCTCATACTTCTTGATGGTGTTGATAGTTTCAAACGATATTGGATCTGTCGACTCACTAGGCGTCGTTAAGGTCTTGAGATTGCTCTTGATACTCACCATCTTCATCTGTAAATTGGCAATACTGTTGAATATCGATACACTTTGTTTGGTGAGCTTCTCCTTAAATTTACGCAATCCAAGAAAATAGTTGTGAAGCTCTACGGCGTTGTCATAAAGCAATGGGGAATAATTTTCCTTGTGCTCTTTATATACCTCATCCAACTTAATCGAGTCATTGTTGGAGACCTGCTCCAAGTCGTTCGTTATGGACCTGCTAAGGCTGTAAATTTTCGCCATTAACTCCAGCAAGTTTACGTCCTTGAATTCATTTATGGAGCCGTTTCGTAACGATTCTATTTCTTTGTCTACAGTCAACTTCTCTTCGCCTACGCTGTTGATAGTTTCACTCATGCCATTGAACTTGCTGACAACAAGAGGCAAGTTGGAGCTTACGTAATTTGCAGCTTCCAACAACTTGTCGTGGTTCAAGAAGTCTACTAGAAACACCAGAGCATCCTTTATCTTGAAAGGAGGATATTGCTTAAGAATATTGTAGCTGTCTATCCAGGTGCGATGCAAGGTCTTGTAGTTGATAAGCTTGATGTAGTTCAAGTAGCTGTTAAAGTTCTTTTCTATCTCATTGATGAAGTTAGTTGCGAACTGAAAAATGGTATTGAGCGACTTGAAGATTGCATTGATATTCCGTACAAGCTCCTTAGCAAGCTCTTCAGTATGGTGGCAATCCTGGACGATGGCGCGAGCCCATCCTTGGTTGCTCTTTAGACTACTGGAAATGATGCGAATTTGTGTTTCCGTCAGTGCCAACGCCGTTGACGGAGTCGGCTTTACCACTTCGAAGCTTTCAGCAGTATACTGACTAAGTACTTCTGGGTCGTACGAGTTGCCGAAAAGCCTCTTGTCAAACACGTATACCTCATTCAACTCGTTGATGAGCCCGAAATTGAGCTTGATTCCAAACAGCGTGAGCAAAAAGAGGTTGTCTATGGAGTCTACGTGGAGCTGCGTTTGCAAGAATCGTTTGAAGTCGCCTAGAGAATGGTACCGTATGGGTTTGGGTATCCTGGAGGAGGTCCCGGTATGGGCATTGTAAATGATAAGGTATGAAAGATCAGTCATTATGCAAGAATGATACTTTGATTATGTAGATAACGGCGTATTTGATATTGTGGGGGTGAATGAATAATGAATATTCCTAGTGAATAGTGATTTTGAATACTGAATAATGAATAGTGAGTGTGTTAATGAATAGAACTTTTTGAATAACGAATATGAATATGTGCTGTTGATAGTAACCTGAAGATGTAAGCATCAACAAAACGACAATTACAACGAAATGGGTATATCCAGATGTTCCTATTCCTTATTGCTTCTGGAGTTGGTAGTAGAACAGTGGATGGCAAATCTCGCAAACTCAGACCACACTAAAGAAGTTTGGTAGACACGATTTCCACCTATTCTGTATCCACAAAGCGTCCAGAACGTATTGATCAAGATGGAACACCAATTAATGCTGGCTATGGAGGAATGGAAGGAATAAAAAGAGTAATATACTCGTGACGCTTAAATCTACAGCCATAGTTAATATAAGGAGATTTGGGCTGTAGTAGTGCGCATAGTTAACGAAACCGTTAAACGGCTGCGAATAATCGAAAGATATCTAAATCTTTATATTTGTAGATATATACATAAGTAGATACAAGAAGATACGAATATATAAGTGTAATAGAGGAAAGAGAGAGAAGATAAAAAGGCGTTGTGTTTTCTTGAGTTTGTCGTTCTAATTGTTCACCTTGGTTAAGTACTATCCACTGGCTAGCCAATGTGGAAAAGCTTAGAGCATGGCCGAGTATATATATATATACATATATGTCACTATTAAAAGAGCTCAATTGGTACTTCTATATGCCTCTCAAAAGTTTCCACATCCTCTTTATAGTTAGCATGTAGTTCTTATCTGAGGCAGCTCTCTGCTATAGCATTTTTAGCACTCGCTTGTCTCATGCTTATTACGGAACTTTGCAACCATTTTCTGCCAACACACAAAGCATTCGATTGCAGTTGCTAAAGACCAAATGAACAATGACTGCGTCCTAAGAATGTAGTTGCTACCACTCTACCTTTTCTCTCGGTATATTTCTATCTCTATCCAGCATCTTCCATCGCTGGTATAAGTTGTCACGTGAGAACTTCTCCTGCAGATATTCCAGCCTACAAAATCCACATCTCCATTATTTCTATATTTCACCGACTGCTTTTCTGCAACTCAATAGTACCATTAACTCAAAAGCGCAAATGTTAGACCCTACTTCGTTGGAGATCATCTCGCGGTTCAAGCAGGCGGTGTTGACACGGGACAGCAGTTCCCAGAGTCCGAACTTGGCCACTCTGAACCGAGGAAGCAAACTCATGATGCCCACGGCTACAATGGATACCCTACACAGCAAGGTAGTTGAGTACGATGGTGTCAACCATTTGGTTCTCACCAATGACAGCATAGAGAAGAGCAATTTCCGAAACAAGCGCAAGTGGAATGATTTCTACGGAAACGCACGAGATGAGTTAGATGAAGTAGAAGACGAAGAAGACGACGAAGATGAAGACGATGAAAGTAATAATGATGAAAATGAAGACGATCATCCTCTCAAACGGTTGAAAATCGCGGAGATACTTGCACCACTCAACCATCCGCTGGAAATCGTATCACATCCAGCGATTCTGAAGACATACAAGTCGCAAGTGTTGAACAAGTTGGCTACAGAGTTGATAGAGTTGATTGAAGTAGAACAAGAAAACCTAAATTGCTTAAACAAATTGCTTCAGGTTCTTAATGGAGAGGACTGGTTCTACCTCCTTGAAGAGAATCTCGGTTTACAGGAGTATGACCATGGCTTGGATGAGGATAGAAGCAAAAATTCGGAGGGCAGTAGTAAGACAAACGGCTCTAAAGCTGTGGAAAACGGTTTTCCATCTCCAGAAAACGGAGGCAATGTGGATGCATCTCATCCTGTAGTTACTATCGAAAGCGACTTGAAGCAAGAACCTGTTGTTGTGAAAACGACACGATCAGCACGTTCGCAACTGAAAGATCTTCAGGCAGAACAGGATGAAGAGGTGGTGGATCCATTCTTTGCACTTCCTGAAGCTTTGAAGAGATATGAGTCACACCAGGTGCAGTTTGAAACCGACGACGAGTTGACCGTGCTCAAGGACGAGTTGATCAACTACTTACAAGTTAGTATCCAGAGACAACACGAGTATATCAAGAACTTGTCAGTATTGAGAAACGGGATAGTGAGAGCTGACCGGTTGAAGAAGGATTTACACAAGTGGGGCAAGGAGATGCATGATAAGAAGAGCAGTTAGGATGCTTTCTTGATGCTTGTATTATATAGATAATGTAAAGTAGTATGAATGATAAACTGTAAAGAATGAGTCTATATACAATTTCTATTCTTTGAATCTCGAAAGAATATATATCCCAGTTGACAACAAGACTACTGAGTATATGAGAATATCTCATTAAACTCTGCTGCACTACAATGCATACAATTGGAATTCAATGATATTATATTAATACTAGACAGAACTAAATGCATTACTCGTCCTCATCAAACTTAGGAGCCAAGTAGAATCTCAAGTACCCTCCAACATCCAACTTATATTCGAACAAGGCGGGGGTCTTGTCAGCCAACTTGATGGTGATGGTTCCGGACAACGAGGTAGCCTTGATGATATCGTTCAAGTACTTCAAACCGAACGTCAAGTCTACTGGCTGGTCCAAGTGGACAGTGACACTCTCTTCAGGCTTGTCCATGTCTGTGTAAGGCTTTAACACGACAGATCCAGATCCAGATTCACCCTCAGAGGTGAACTTGACGGAGTCCTTGGTGACAATGATGTTGAGCGACTCCGACATGTTCTTCAAGTCTCTGACGATCTTGGCAAATTCGGTCGATGGCATATTTATGACGGTGTCGTATTCCATGTCGTCGATCTTCAAGAACTCCGAGTCGATGTTCATCAACTTCAACGAGTATTCACTGACTCTTTCCTTCTTCTTGTCTTCGAATATGGTCATCACGGCATCGGGAGAGTCCTCGGCCAAAAGGGTCAAGTAATCTTCGTTGTTACCACACTTGATGATCTTGGAAAACGAGTCCAAGTCAATTCCCAATGTGATGTCTCTGTCACATCTGTACTCAGAGAAGGCAGTCTGGCCCACCAACAACGAAACCAAAAGCACTCTAGAGTCGTCCACAGCCTGGACAGTTATGCCATGTTCTGTGCAGTTGAAGTTACATAACTTGACACAGTCTTTGATGGCGTCCACGATCTTCTTCAAAAGAGTGGACTCGTCGAATTTACCTTCAAGCATTGTATTGTATATATATTATTGTTAAGTAGAGATGGCTACCGTGGAAAAAGAACAGAAGAGAATTGGACAGTTATATATCTGCCAGAATATTTCAGTATGTACGAAATGAAAAATCGCGTACATGCGAATGGACAAAAACGCGTCGTGTTTTGATTTTCCACTACGCGTAGACAATTGCTTGCAAATTCAAAATGTATATTGTAGTGAAAGTGGCCGGTAAAGGTAGTGTCTGGCTGGGGGATGCAACGGCAGATAGTGGATCTTGCAAGAATGTTTAGGTAGTGTAGATTGTGGTACGAATTACAGATAGAAAAGTCTAGACAGACTGTATATGATAGGCACAACCGAACCACCTATAAACCATTTAAACCATTTGTAAACCATATTACTACTTGACCATTTATGAAGTAAGAGAACACGAATGGGGGGCATGGTGTAGGAGTATTGTAGTTTCTATTACGGCATATCCATACGAGTAATCTGCCTCAGTAATTCTTTCTCGTCCTACTCAATTCTTCAAATTCACGGCACACGGCTGGGAATTAATTGATACCCTATATTGTAACTCCGTCAACATCTTTTTTGTCTTTATAACACAACAGTCACATTAATGTAGTCTGGATGTACTCTAGATATACTCCGATATCTTTCTTGCTTGTCTTTCAATGCTTATCTTGAAGAATTCTGTTTCTCTATTTCATAATTTTGCACCCAAAATGAGAAAACAAAGAAATAATTGGGAGCATTTTCTCATGATCAGACATTTCCAGAAAAAAGACAGAATTGACATATTTTCTCAGCTGACAGGCAATATAACACTTACTACACAATATTGAACTGTTTATATACTATTTTAACTATTCTATTCATTAGTATTATCACTCTATCAAGCTGTCAGACTTAGCTCCTCAGCATCGAGTTGAACCGCTCCTAGCCAAATAGTGCTGGCCACTGCGCTAGAAAAAAAACCAAAACCGCAATACTAAGAGTGACGATGGTCACGTGAATATATAGAATAAGGGAAGACTTGTATTCAATGTATGCCTATTCTATTTTACGTTTCATATGCTGTTGTCAGTGGTCAATCCTGTAGGGGCCACCGGCGGCAAGAAGGCAATCCTTGTGTGTGACTTTGGAGTTATCGGGAGAATTAAACGGTATGCATCGTGTGTGTTCAAGTAATAACGATATAGTCTCTTTGCTCTGAGGAATCCCAAGCCCTCGTAGAGCCGCAAGGCTCCTTCGTTTATGACTTCTGTCTCGAGCATGATCTCGTCGGCTCCATCTCTTTCTATCATTGTTTGCACTGTGAGTTTGACCAAATTGGACGCTATGCCTTTGCCTCTGAATTCGGGATCTATGACTAGCATGCCTATGTAGCCTCTGATTCGGACGTCTCTGTGGGGTTCAATTTTGGAGATGATAACACCGATAATCAGAGACGCGTCCTGCGGGTGTTTGACCGTGTAGCAGTACTGGGGCCAAGTATTGAGAAAGTACCAGTAGACATAGATAGAGTATGGTTCTGAGAGATGCTGGGAAATGAGATGGGAGATCTGGGTGAACTCGTTTTTGTCCTGCACGTTGAATTGGTGGTAGGGCAAGCCGTCTATGGTGGTGATGAGGCTCATTATATGAGGAGGTAGTAGAAGAGTGGCTACAGAATGTAGAATACTGAAGTTAGATAGAGTAGAGTTGAAAAATTACCCTACAGAGTGTAGACACATATTGGCGCGAAACTGTAAAGTGCTGAGGCTAATCTGCACTTGAGACAATCTGTACTTGGACGAGAACTGGAAAGTGAAATGCTCTCGGGAAGTGAGCGGATCGAAATTCAGAGGTATTCTGCAGGACATGTGAAACTTCTCCAATTCTGGGTGCTGTGGTTCAAGAGGGGAGATAGGAGACGAAGTGAAGAGAGCCAATTGGTCCAGAATACGACACCAGGACAAATTGAAGACTAGCGAACGAGAAATGGCTTGACACCACGAACCTACCGACGCCTTTTCTGTAAGAGAATTGGACAATACTACGTCACGTGACCCAATCACCTGACGGTCGGCCTTACGGCAGAACCAGACGATTTTCATATGGGGTTAGAGACCGCCGGGGCTATTCGGGACTACCCCATAAATTGGAGACACGGAAGGAGCGTGGTCAGCTGTGAATGAGGGACAAGGCGAGCTGAAAGGCACTTAGCTTGTTGAATCTAGAATGAAAAATCTGGTGGAACAGGCACAATTGATTTTTCAATTGGAAGTGAAAAATTTAGGATGATGATGTAACCACACAGATAGCGATGATGCAATGAAAAAAGAGGTTGGCCAGTAGAGACCAGCTGGATCATAATCATAAAGTCATAAACTAGTGAGTCTGGTGGTGCCAGCCGGAGTGTATAGAGTGCCCGGTAATTCAAGGAACTTTCAGAGGGTAAGAGTGGGTTCCTGGCTGGAAAATAGAGATAATTAGAGTATGAAATAGAGTGAAAAATAGAATAGTGAAAAATAGTGACGAATGGTGGCAGACGCAAAATAGCGGCAGATTGGCGAGGTGACAAAATCGAGAAAACGAGCCGGAACAATTGCTTCGACACCCCCTGCCATCACTCCGACGCCGAGACAGCTTATCTTAATTGCCCTCATCTCTCTTCTCTGTAGTGCCCGGATGTCTGTTGCCCTTACGGAGTTGTTAACTATGGGCGCACCATATGGTGATTGTCGCGGAGGGCACTTCATGCAGGACACTAGCATCGGATGCCGAGTCTGACAATATATAAGGAGCGAGAATCCTAGGTTTTTCAGTAGGAACTAAAGCCACTTTTCCCATCTTTCCGCTATTGTATTTGCAATTGCTCCACTACTACTATGTCTGCTCCAGCTGTGTTAAAGAAGTCCGGTGTCATCTACGGTGACGACGTCAAGGAACTTTTCCTCTACGCCCAGGCCAAGGGCTTTGCTATCCCAGCCATCAACGTCACTTCGTCGTCGACAGTTGTCGCTGCCTTGGAGGCTGCCAGAGACAACAAGTCTCCAATTATCTTGCAAACTTCCCAAGGTGGTGCTGCCTACTTTGCCGGTAAGGGTGTTGCCAACAAGAACCAGGAAGCCTCGATTGCCGGTTCGATCGCTGCTGCCCACTACATTACCTCCATTGCCCCAACCTACGGTATCCCCGTTGTGTTGCACACTGACCATTGTGCCAAGAAGCTCTTGCAATGGTTCGACGGCATGTTGGAAGAAGACGAAAAGACTTTCGCTGCCACCGGTAAGCCTTTGTTCTCCTCCCACATGTTGGACTTGTCAGAAGAATCTGACGACGAAAACATCGCTACCTGTGTCAAGTACTTCAAAAGAATGGCCAAGTTGGGCCAATGGTTGGAAATGGAAATCGGTATCACCGGTGGTGAAGAAGACGGTGTCAACAACGAAAACGTCTCCAAGGACGCTTTGTACACCTCTCCAGAAACCGTCTTCAAGGTCCACGAAGCCTTGGCTCCTATCTCGCCAAACTTCTCCATCGCTGCTGCCTTCGGTAACGTGCATGGTGTCTACAAGCCAGGTAACGTCCAATTGAAGCCAGAAATCTTGGGTGACCACCAAGCTTACGCTAAGAAGCAAACCGGCTCTTCCTCTGCTCATCCATTGTTCTTGGTTTTCCACGGTGGTTCCGGTTCTACCCAGCAAGAATTTGACACCGCCATCAAGAACGGTGTCGTTAAGGTCAACTTGGACACTGACTGTCAGTACGCCTACTTGACCGGTATCAGAGACTATGTTTTGAACAAGAAGGACTACATCTTGTCGCAAGTCGGTAACCCAGACGGTGAAGACAAGCCAAACAAGAAGTACTTCGACCCAAGAGTTTGGGTTAGAGAAGGTGAAAAGACCATGTCGGCCAGAATTGCCGAAGCCTTGGCAATCTTCCACACCAAGGACCAATTGTAGGTTTATAATTCTTTATGTATTTATTGAATGAGTTCTAGGATATAATGATGTAGGTGCAGGTATTACTATGAATAGCCATGATTATGAAGTTCATCAATATAGTCAAAAACTATGTGTAGATCTTGAGCTTATGGCCATGGTTTACTAGCATAGAACTATGATTATGACTTTTCTGGTATGCATTAATGTACAGAAGTATTAAGTGTATATACATGAATAGTATGTCTGAGACTGGTATAATAACTGGTCGTAGATCCCGAGATTGCAGCACGATGTCCTCCTACGCTTGAGGAACTTGAAACTCTTCAAATCATGGAATTCCAAAATCTCAGCGTTTCAACATTCTTTCACATTTCACATTTCAGTTTTGCAATTTAAGATTTTCCATTTGATACTTCAAATTTTCAACATTCGCTGTTTCTCAAGTCTACATTCTAGCATCTTCTTGTCTCCTGGTCCCCTATTAGTCTCCCTCTGTTCTCGTCTCTTTATCGTTTCTCGTTTAGTACTTTCTCTCGTTCATCATCGATCTCACTTTGTCGTACTCGGGCATATTCGTATAAGGATTGATGTTCTTCTCCTGGAAGTTGGACCCCACTAGATAGTTAGCCTTGACGTACTTAGCCACACATCGGTCGATACAGCAGTTTTCACCAGTATTAAGCTCACCTTCTCCATACTCATGGGGCAAGCACTTTTTTTCACAGGTCTTGATGATGTTGTTGAAGGTTTTGGCTGTCGCTGTGAACTGAATCTCTGCCATTTTTACCTTTTCGGGGTCAACCGACGCATAAGAGTACTGGGAGGAGTTTCCCATAAAGAGTGACATGGCGAGATATGTGTTTTTTGAAGATCTGTGTGGGCCTAAGAAGAAATGAAAATCGCTGATTTAGATGCCTTTCATAGTTAACCTTCTTTCAATTTTCACTTCTCATGTTGCCTGCATACCACAGCAGAAAAAAGATCCAGCGCGCAATTTAGGCTGAATTTCCCACATAGAGACTGAAAAATGGAGATGCCTTCAGTGAATTTCCAGATGGTAACCGTTCTTCTTGATAGCTTGTAATTGCTACTTGAATGGTTTAAATTAACTACATTGAACACATTCAGTTACCACATGAGTCCCAGAAGACTCTCCATATCGTTATTGAATCTATACTAAACTCAGATATCTTTTTTTCAATTTTCCAGTTTCAGATTCCACACCAATGCACGTTCTCTTAACCAACGACGATGGTCCTTTGGACGACAACTCATGTCCATACATGAAGTACTTTGTAGACGAGATCCTCACCACGACTGACTGGGACCTCTCGATTGTTGTACCGAACGAACAGCGGTCATGGATCGGAAAGGCTCATTTCGCTGGAAAGACTCTAACAACTACATACATCTACACCAGGCTTCTGACCAGTGCTCCCAACGCCAATATCAATAGCTTTGAAGGTCCCTTCAAAACTTCTCAACCACAGTTTCCACAGCCGGAATGGCAGGAATGGGTTTTGGTCAACTCGACTCCGGCAGCCTGTGCCGATATCGGAATCCATCATGTCTACAGCAAGAAGAAGGGCCCCATAGATCTTGTTCTCAGTGGTCCCAACTTCGGCAAGAACTCGAGTAACTTGTATATTTTGGCCAGTGGAACTGTTGGTGCAGCCATGGAGGCTGTGACCCACGGAGTTAAGGCTATTGCCTTGAGCTATGCCTTCAACAACCTCGACCACGACTTCCATATCTTGAAAGAAGCAGCTAAGATCTCGGTCAAGTTGATCAAGAAGTTATACGTTCAATTGCAGACCATGGAAAATGTGGATATCTTTTCTGTTAACGTTCCATTGATCGAATCGCTAAAGTTGGGATCAACTAAAATCCACTATGCTCCCATCTTGAACAACTACTGGAACTCCATCTACGCTCCACTGGACGAGCTAAACGAACATGGACAACAACAGTATATGTGGAATCCAGACTTCAAGAAAGTGTACAAGGACGGTTTGGCTGATCTTACTCATACTGATAGCAGAGTTCTTTTGGAGGAAGGAATTAGCGTCACACCACTTAAGGCTTCCTTCAACATCGTGGAGCCATTTTCTGGTGAAATTACGTTGGACGATGATGAAAGCGTAGGAAACTTAGGCAGAAAACTCGTTGCAACTGAAATCGACCTGAAGGCTAGTAAAGGAAACAATATAGTAAGTGGAGCTGAACAGGCGAGGCATCGCTTCTTGATTACTATCCCCCAAGAAGCGTATGTATACAAGCCATTGGTGGACGCTTTTGAGCAGTTGCCTGATTTCAGTATTACGACCGATATCTCACTTTTGAAGAATATTCCTCAAGACGTGAAGGTATTCCACTACGGTGAATACGAAGATATTGACATTGACCTCATAGGCGAAAAACCGCTGCAGTACTACATACCCTCATACATCTATAGAAAGGCATTGATACGTAAGCATTTCCTTGCCAATACCATCCAGCACTATGTGGCCAAACATCCGGAGTCCGTTCTCATTCAGAATGTCCCACAAAGCTACCAGTTGGAAGTAGATTATGCCGAGTTTCTCGATGATGCCTTGGACGACGCATATGAGTTGCGAGACGAAATTGAAGCCGGTGGAAGGACCTGGATTTTGAAGCCCAGCATGAGTGACAAGGGCCAGGGCATAAGATTGTTTAAAACCATAGACCGGTTGCAAGAAATTTTTAACTCATTTGAAGAAGGCGATAGCGAAGATGAAGACGAAGTTAATGAAACTGAAAACGGGGTCATCATCTCACAATTGCGTCATTTCATCGTCCAGGAATACAAGTCCCGCCCCTTACTTTTGCAAAATTATGACAACAAGAAGTTCCATTTGAGAACCTACGTCGTTTGCAAAGGTAATCTACAAGTGTTTGTGTACAAGAACATATTAACTCTTTTCGCCGCAACAGAATACCACGACCCCAACGATGACAATGACGAAGAACAGGTATCTATGGATGGACATCTCACCAATACGTGTTTACAAGAGACTGGCAATCCCTTAGTGGTTCCATTCTGGAAGCTAGAGGACACGAAGTTCAGTGAAGAGCAGAAGAAGAAAGTCTTTGACCAAGTCCTTGAAACCACAAAAGAATTGTATACGGCTGCCACGAGTGTTGACAAAATGAACTTCCAGCCTATGGATAATGCCATAGAAATATTTGGCATAGACTTCTTGGTCAACGAAGACTACACTGTGACCCTTCTTGAGGTCAACTCATACCCTGATTTCAAGCAGACCGGAGATGACTTGAAGGGCCTTATTTACGAATTGTTTGACAGAGTAGTAAAGGAAGTCGTGAGCCCTCTAGTTACTGGAACACAGTCAGAAACCACGGAAAGTACATTGGTTTCAGTTTTGTCCCAATAGTTTATAATAGTTATCAATGGAATAAAGCATGCAAAAGTGAATGTAGACAAATATAGAGGGGTAGCAATCGAACAACATTTTCAACACCAAATACCTCAGAATTTTCCACGAGAATGTTCAATCAATATTTGGTATTCATGATATACTGAAATGAGGACAATGAATTCTCGAATATAAACTGTTTTCTACTACAGGGTCTTTGGCATGACTAGGCGAATAACGGCATCAGAATGAGAATGTGAATTCCGAATACATCATCACATGCAGAGCACTGTTTGTTGGGTCTACGTAGCTACGGTAATGCTTGCAAAAAGCAGATCCAGGGTTCCGTTAGCTCGTAAACAGGTAAGCCCCGATTAAGCCAGGTGCGACGACCTCGTGAAGTCTTCAGTAGAGCCCCTGAATATCCAAGAAATCTGAGCTACAGCATCAGAACAGCTTTTGTCAAAGTTGTACCCATTTTAGGCAATTCAATATAGACGACATAACCAGTTTTCAGGGCAACATTCTCTTCATTGTTGCGAAACGTCTGCGAACGCATTAATTTCCGTAAATGAATTTTGCGCATTGATATTATGCACTTTGCAACCTTTTATTTTGCATACTATCTAAAAATATCTCAAGCGCTTCGAAGTCCGTGATTCCATTTGGTTGAGAAATACCAATGTTGGTATAGATGGAGAATGTAGAAGAACAGTATTCTGGCGGAACGTAGGGTCAGACTCTTTCTTTGGCATTTGGTGTTTGTTTATTATTTTGAAATTTGTTGTACCACTTCAACCACAACTGTCAGCAAAAAAATGCAATATAAATAGACTGCAAAATCTGCTTTCAAACAACTCCAATTGCACATTATCTGTACTCAACATCTACAACCAACCTGAGAATGAAATTTGAACACACTATCGCTGCTGCTGCTTTGGTTTCCACGGCTTCTGCTACCTTCAACCTTGGAGGAGTTCTTGTCCATGGCCACGGTCACAAGGACTTGTTTAAGTGCAAAACTTATTTCAAGAAATGGTGTCCTCAGACCACCAGAGTCACTAGTAAACACTGTGACAAGTGGGGCTGTCACACCAAGACTCACGACACTGGTTACACTATTTGTCCAACCACGTCGGATGGTGTCGTTACTACCACTACGGTGTACTGTCCTTTGACTACTACTGTCACTGTTGTTGAGTCAACTGATGACCAAGGTTCGGTTACTACGTCCACTTGTTGGTGGTGGGAAGGTGGACACACTACCGATGTTGAGACCACCAAAAATACTCCACCACCTACCACTCAACCTGGTCCTGGAACCACGGAAGAGGTCCCACCTCCAGCAGAAACCACCGACTGCACTACTGAAGACGTTCCTCCTCCTGCTGAAACCACTGAAGATGTTCCTCCTCCTGCTGAAACCACTGAGGATGTTCCTCCTCCTGCTGAAACCACTGAAGAAGTACCACCTCCAGCAGAAACTACCGACTGCACTACTGAAGACGTTCCTCCTCCTGCTGCAACCACTGATTGTGAAACCAAGCCAACCAAGCCAACCAAGCCATCCAAGCCATCAACTACCAAGTGTAAGACCACTCCACACTACCCACCAACTCTCCTTCCTTGCACTACCAAGAAGTGGTGGGGATGGTAAGCGGCCCTTAATATTTTATAGTACCACTCTATGATATTTATGTTACCAGAAATACACGTGAGTATTATCTTTTTTATGTAATTAGTCGTAGATGTTGCAGCCATTTTTATTCGCCCGGAATAGGAAATAGTTTTGCGCAAAGTTCCTCCGGAAGTAGCATACTGTCACGAGATGAAGAGAATAACGTCACCCTCGGGACAGAAACAGAAATTGTCCTGCAACTGACCCAAATTGATCCGGGGCAAAAACTTTCATATATAATCTACATACTCAATATTGAGTATTACTTATTCTGTCATTAATACCACCAATAGACTAGCCATTTCTAAAGACTCTTTACCCCTAAAATCGACTCCAGTCCGACATAGAGAACACAGTTTTTCCGTAAAGGATATAATTGGCTGAATTCTAAAATACCGCCTGCACACAGATCAACGATCCCAGTCGGACAATTACAAGATCGTGTAATTACCGAAATCCACCTGGGGCAAATCGCGACATTGTTGCCATAGTCAATTCAGTGGGGTCGAGATGATGGCAAGGGGAAGAAATGACCACAAATAATTAGAAAAAAAGTAAACCTATGACAAAAATACAATCTTCTGTATGGAAATATGATAGTACAACTTTTTTCTAACAGATAGATACCAAATAATACCCATAGTGTACTTCTAGTCCTTCTACTGTAAAATGTCGCGTGTCGCGTTTTCACAATTTTTTCAAATCGTTCAACCATCATACTTTTTCAAATTTGACCAAGTTATACCTACCAGTTCCAGTTCCTAACCATATCCAGAACTATCAGTCGACGTGATTCCTTAACTTTATCCTCTCGTATATAGACCTCGTACCTGCATCCGATCCGTGTGTATTGCCTCGTCGTATAAATAGCAGCCAGACTCTGTATCGAGAAGCCAGTGAAAAATTCGTCCATTACCAGCAGAACGTCTCTGAAAGCTGTTTCTCCCTGAAAAACCAATCCAGGAAACACTTTCACCACTCATATCTACCACATCCACAGTCAAGCCATGTCTTCACAGCAGCGAAAAACGTATAAGAACCATCTGAAGCGATTCAACAATGGCGCATCAAATTCAGCAGAGTTGGCTTCGTTGGCCGAGATGTTTGCCGACTGGGACGCCGATGAGTTGGCTGGCCTTCTAGCCGAAAACAACAATGACGTCGAGGTAGTGATTGATCTTATCATTAACGGCAAGGTCGCCAAATGGGAACCTATCAAGAAGGAAAAGAAAGTTTTCAAGAAGGATGTCTCCAGTTCCAGCGACGAACCCGCATCTTCCCACACCGCTACCAGCATAGCATCCACTAACTCAGGCAACGCTAACGACCACCACAAGTACAAGTTCAAGGACGGCAAGAAGTTCCCTAAGGATAGTCAAAAGGGCAAGAAACCTTTTTCACATAAAAAGTCCGAAAGCTCGGCAATTTCTGCTTCCACATCCACAACATCTACTTCTGGAAATGCTCATTCTACCAATGTTGCTCCTTCCAGTTCTGTAGCTTCTTCCAGCGCTATTGCTGGGTCCAACTCTGGTTCTACATCCAACGCTCCCTCGAACTCGTGGGCTGCGGCTTTATCATCAGACAAGCCCAAACCAAAGCATGTGGCTAAGGAACAGATACAACATCCAGAACCAGAAACGCAAGATCAAGAGCCCGTAGTTGTAGAAGAAACCGAAGAAGAACAACCCGAAGAACCTGTTGCTGAAGTAGAAGAAGAACCGGTAGTAGCTGAGTCAAAGCCTGTGTTGAAGACGGCTTCTATTCCAGAACCAAAGCAGGGATCTTGGGTGTCTGCCATTGCTCCAAAGCCAAAGGTCAAGCCTGCCAAGGCTGTCAGTGCTCCTATTCCTGCCAAGGAGGAACCAGTAGTTGCTATAGAAACTCCAGTAGAACAAGTTCCTGCTACCGCTCCAGTGGAAGCTCTTGCAGAAGAAGTAGCCGTAGAACAATCATATGTTGAGCCTGTTTCAGTTGCCATTGAAGCTGAACCAGCTGTGTCAATCCAAGATTCTCAACCCCAGGTTATTTTGCCTGCTGCCAGTCAACAGATCAACTCCGTAGGTGTTTCTTTCGGCTCGTTATCATTGGGTGACGACGAACAAGAACAAGAACAGCCTAAAGAAGAAGTAGCCCAAACACAGGAACCTATCCAACAGCAACAACAGCAACAACAACAGCAACAACAGCGTTATGGTTTATACAATCAAAACCAACAAAACCAAAACCCAAACCAAGCTCGCTACAACAACCAAAACCCAAACTCGTATGCTCAACAAACCAAACAGTCGCAATCTTCTTACGACTACTACAACCAATACCAACAACAACAATATCCACAACAAGCTGCTCAAACTTTGCCCGGTGCTCAGTTTGCTGGATACCCTGGTGTTGACTACTCTGCATACAACAACCAGGCAGCCTATGGAGTCTCATCTCCAGCTGCTTCTAATGCTACTACTGCTGCTTCGGCCTATGGCCAATACTCAGCTGGTCAACCTGCTTCGCAACCCGCTCCAGGCGCTGCCCAGGACTCTACTCAATCGCCAGTAGTTAACCCTAACACTTTGCAACAGGTACAGCAGCAGATCCCAACTCCCTTCGGCTACCCTTACTACTACAACTATTACAACACACCTTTCTACGGTTCCGGTGCCGGTTTGGGACAGGGCAATTTTGGTGCTACTGGCGCTGCTATTCCAGCCTCTTCTGGTAGCAACCAACAGCAACAAGCTCAGCAATCGACTCAGCAGCAAGCTGGTCAACAGGTAAGTGGAACTGCAAGTGGCAGCAGTGCTACCAATTCTGCCAACACCTCGTCTGTCGGCGGTAACGGCTTCAACTCTGCTCCATCGCAGTACTACGCCCAGCCCAACCAGTACAACAACAGGTACCCAGGCTACAGCTACCCTCCACAGCAGCAACAGCAGGGACAGAGCCAGCAGAATGGCTCTTCGGGTAGTGAAGTTGCCAACGGCCAACAACCACAACAAGGCCAGCCTTCTAACCCATTGCCCCAACAGCCTATCATTCCACAATACGGTGGGTACCAACAATATCCCCAATACGGATATCAAGACAACGCCCAGTACCGTGGCTGGTACTAGGTGATTGACGTTTGGGGTCGTATTGTTCAGTAGTTATTTGTGTACCAAAATATATTATAGGATTCAGAGGACGTGTAGAAATGTAGAGAAGACAAATAGAGATATGGAGAGTGGATTGTGTAAGAGTGGATTGTGTAAGAGTGGGTTCTGTGAGAATGGATTTTTGTGATAGTAGATTTCTGTTAGAGTGGCCGAATGAAAATCGCATCGAGAATATCTTATTGGAAGAGGATAGAGTGGCACACTGAGAGAGTAGATGGACTATGTCAAAGAGAGGAGTATACTGAGAATAGATTCAGCTAGATTGACATTGGAGAGAATGATCTTAGAGAGAGAGAACAATATGAGTAATTTGTAGCTTGAGGCGAGAGAAAATACAGTTGTGGTTTATAGCCAGACAGATAGGGTGGATAAGGAGAAAGTCTAACACAATAATATTATCCCATCTACTGACACATATAACCAGAAGTAATGTCTATCTGCTTACATTGCCATAGAATGAGGTATCCTACTTTCAGTTGACTACCAACTGGCAAAATCGAGAGACAAATCTCATCCGTAAGTTCATAAGAGTACAGAGTCGCTGAATCTTGCGGTTGCAAATGTGTTCAACGTCTAAAGTGCATAGCGGTTGCAGAAACTGCCTAATCGAGCAATAAAATTAGGTTATCAGATATAAGGAGAAGCCTTCAGATACGACAAGTTTGTTCAAAAAAGCCAGCCAGATTTCCCGAAAGATTAAGATATCACTCCTACACTGAGTACAACTCCCCAGCCAACATGGAGAGCCAGGCTGGCCGAAAGAAGCCTACAAGATCAGAGCCAGGGGCATCCAATAAAACAGCAGATATCTATATGTCACGTGACATGAATCACGTTCCAGGAAACCAGCTATTTCTCCCAGAGCAGATTCAGCCATTCTGGCGAAGTCGGGACAGGGAGACGGTAGAGAGAAGCGGTGAAAGGGAGCCAGATGGATATCAATGGGTGTGCTGAAATTCTGTGAACAGCCAGAGAGAAAAGCCAGAGGTTTATGGCCAGATGGGCGTGTTGCGTTAAGCGAGGTTTTGTTAGTGAAGCCGGTACAGTTATGGTGCTATGGGAGGTGGCCCCTGCAAGCAGAAGCGGAGCTGGAATGAGGAGGTGTCACGTTCACAGTGCGAACGCCTTAAAGGAGTGCGGCGCGTAAATGTGGGACCGGCGCTGGAGGAGAGGAATGAGACGACATTAGGTGGAAATATGTATGTGAACAAAACAGTACGTGAAATATGTATGAAAAGTTGGGTGCGTATGAAAATATTTCCAGCGAAGCAGTCGGTTCCATAAAGACCAGCCTCCCCTAGAAGACCTTGAGCCAGCAGTAGATTTGTACGGGTCCAGGGAGGATTTTGGATGTGCCCTCTTAACTATGGAGTCTACATAGTTGACGTTGTTCCTGTAGATTGAGCTTGGCTCCAGATTTTCTACTGGCTCATGTTTTCTAAGGCAGGCCAATATTTCTGGAATCACCTGCATGCAGAAAATACGTGTATATGTGAGACTGCTGATAATAAGCCAGAGAAGCTCAGATACGGGAGCAGAGATGGACATCTGGCAGCGAGACAACAGAGACCAAACCAGACGGCCCCAAACGTCCAAAACCCACCAAACTCGCCAAACCCGCCAATCCCAGTCCGTACAGCATCTCGGAATTGGCCCGTGCCGAATTGGTCCACGACACACACCACAATCCGCTGTCACCTGTACCACTTCTCCTGCTCTCCTATATCGCTCCACCATATTTCCACAATGTCGCGGCCTGCACACAGCAGTCGCACTCGTTTTTCCTCCGGCTCTCTATATATAATGTGACATCCACATAGTTTGCCTACTACTAGCTGCCACTCATTTTTCTACTACTACCCATAGTTAAGCACTATTACCAAACTAAAGTATGTATCCTAGTTAGCCCTGACTCTGTGTCCCTACAAAAAGTGTCGCAGCTCCAACTCCGGCCACACACATTTGCCCTCGCCACGCCGCCGCCGTCTCTCCCAGGGAGCCGTCCGTGCCATGCCATGGTGTACACCGTGGCTAGCCAGTCGTCGACCAACACCGACTTTCTCCCAGCTTTTACGGCTCCTCCATCTCTCGTCGTTGGTACAGTGGATTGTGAGCGTGAGAAGGCTGCGAAATCCGCAATTGGCGCCCCAACAAAGCACACCTTCTGCCCCAACACCCCCAATTGCCGTCGCAACTGTCTCTGCTGTCGTTGGCCCTCTGACCAATGGCACTGCTCAGATTCCGCCGGCCGAATTCCACCCACATCCCAAATTTTTGCTGGCCCTGGTTTCGTAGGGGGAATGCGCTGCTAGTGGAAAACGGCGCGCGCACGACCTCGACCGTCGACAATCTGCAAATGCAAATGCGACATCCACATTATTTTGCATGATCACCAGGCATGGAACGAAAATTATCTGTCGATATGTCTGTCTGCATTCACCGCGCATCACGTGCACACCTCGCAGCGACAAAAACAGCGACAAGGGACGACATGCAGGAGCGACGCGCTCGGTGCTGTTTACCCTTGGTTTGTTTACGTTGTGTGTATGGCTCTGTGATTGTTGTGATTTTGCTTGTGGTGCTGCTGCTTCTCCTCCTGGTGCAAATATATATATTTACGGCTGGAGGTGTTTTTTTATGGGACATGGATTTTTTCTTCTTTTTCTTATCATACTAACCAATATCCAGAATGGCACCAACCGAAAAGAGAAAAGCTACCAGAAAAAAGAAGGACCCAGATGCTCCTAAGAGATCTTTGTCTGCCTACATGTTCTTCGCCAACGAGAACAGAGACATTGTCAGAGCCGAGAACCCAGGTATCTCCTTCGGACAAGTCGGTAAGCTTTTGGGTGAAAAGTGGAAGGCTCTTACTGGTGAAGAAAAGGGACCTTACGAAAACAAGGCCGAAGCTGACAAGAAGAGATACGAGAAGGAAAAGGCTGAGTACGCTAAGAGAAACGGTAACTAAGAGTGACTACCTTGTGTCGTCACTCTTGCAATCGAGGCAACACCTACGACTACAATAATCTGATGAGAATTTAACTATTCCCTTGTATATTACATATGCTTTTTGTTTTGTTTGTTCGTGGTCTGTTTCTAGTTACTACCAGTTCATTTCTGTATCCAGTGCTGCTGCTGTTTCTGTTTTATTAGCGTATTGTACAATTCTTGTGAAGAGCATCTTCTATGTATAATTTAAATATAAAATGTTTTTTTTCAAAGTCTTGTTCTTGAACATGGTAGAGTAGTTGTCATGAATGCTGATTCAGACATCAGACATTGAAGTCGTGGCTGCAGAATAAGAATGTTATGATGTCTTCTATTGTAGCATTACTGTCTTTCGATATAGCTTTTACAACGATTTGGCAGAGTTTTTGTGAAGAGTACTTCATTCAAGGGTAGCTGTTATCGTATATTGCTGACTATGTCCTTACATTTCAATCATCTCCAATGAATGGTATCCACGAGAAGTTGAAGTCACCGGCCCGGATCGCAGCGACCAAGTAGAAACATGAAAGTAGCCACGCAAATGTCACCACTACCATAAATAGCATCCAAACAGGATAAGAGCTCGATCTTCCTACCTTGCGGAAAACCAGAAGAGCCCTTGAGGATCTGCCTAATCCGCTCAAGGCTAGAAGATGTCGCCATGCTGTTTCAAAGTGGTTCTCACAGTATACCAAGAGCACTACGTAGGTTAAGTACATAACTATCAAGAATAACTGAGTGAGGGTGGAAACAGTCGTGATAGTCCTTCTTGCCGACAAGTTTGCAGGCACTTCCCTTTGCGATTCCAAATCTTTCTCTATCATTTTGTCGTTGGTCATATTGTCTATTACTAGGAAACAATGAAGTAAAGAAAGATGATTATTTAAGTTCTCTATTTAAGTTCTCTATTTATGGTATGGCTCTTTATTTGTAATTGTCACGCCAGCTTATACACCAGCCGGTTTTTAGCCTTGGCGTACAATCATCTGATACAATCTTGGAGCGGTTGCAAATTGTGAATTGTTCTCTGGTAATATTTTCTAGATAGCTGATGCACGATGAAGCACTCTGCAATCAATGGAGTTTAGCATTATTGACACCATTTGCGACAATGCAGAAGTCAGAAGGAGAGAACTGCGACATGACATTTCAGAATTCTACAGGGACATATCTTATAGTGGGAAACGGCCCCTTAGGGAAGACCATTTCGCAATAGAGTCCTTTTGGAATAGCCCCATTTCACTAGCGGATTACTTGATCTTTTTGACTCAGAAAAGTCTCCGTGATATCACTGTCACTTCGGGTCAATCGTTTCTGAGACAATTGGTATACAGACAATTGGTATACGGACAATTTGTACTGAGTATCGCTAGTCTGGATCGCGCGGACAGGAGCGTTGCGGTCGTGGCTGCGTGGAGCTTCCGCAAGAATCCCGCAAGAATCCCCCAAAATTAGCGAGAGATTCTCAGCAACACAGAGGAAACTCATGGAAACCCACGATACCCAGACATAGAGTTAGCACCTAGAAGTACCTTTCACATATTCACCAATATATGTCAACACTCTGTGAACACCATGCCACGATCAGAGCTTACAATTGTCTCTATTATCGTGGTAACCTCTAGTAGTACACTTGCTATGTTGCCCCACGCTCTCGCTATTTCTCACTAATTTCTCGTTAATTTCTCATTAATTAATCCCACTATTTGTCGCTACTCTCGCGTCATCGCTCCCCCACACCCACCACCCACTAACGCATAACCTCGCTAGTTCCAATTTTTCAGTTCAACTTCAACTTCAGTCTCTTCTCTAATCTTCCACTTCATTCTTTCTATCCAAACTTTCCATGTCGCTCCCTGAACCATACTACAACGACGATCCCAAGTCGTTTGCCTACCCTACGGTGCACAAGAGATGGCCCACCATCATCGAAGGTGCTATCAGAGACACTGAAGTCGCTGCTTCGGACTCGCACAAGCAATCTGGCGAAGCAATTCTTGCCAGCTTAAACACGTTGCTTTCTGACTTCAAAAACGACGCTGTGGTTGCTCCTTTTACAGAGGAGCAGATTGCTCTCAACGACGACTTGGTCCACTATAACAATTCCCTTGAGTCATTGAACAAGAAGAAGAAGGTCACTTGGCAAACGGGCCCATGGCTTTATTTGGAATGCTACCTCTACCAGGCAATCAACAACTTCTTCATTTCGTCCAAAGACACTTTCTGGAACACATTTGATGTATTTGAACAATTGAAGAACAACACCTTCAAGCAGTCGGAATTGGGCGTCTTAGAACTCTGTCGGCGCTACCAGATATTGAACCACCAGATTGTTCAGAGTGATTCCATTGACAGTGACACCTTGTTGGAGTTGTTTAGAGAGTTTATCGATATCTCATTGTGGGGAAATGCGACAGATTTGAGTTTATTGGCCGGGAACGTCACGCTCGAAGACATCAAGTCGGTCCAAGGCGCTGAAGTAAGAAAGAAGAACGAAGAGAATATCTTGGTGAACGACACAGAAACAGCCTGGAACCAATTGACTTCGTCCGGCACTTCTTCAAGAATTGACATCGTCTTGGACAATTCCGGTTTTGAGTTGTTTGCCGATTTGGTGTTTGCCTTGTTTGTTCTCGATTCCAAGATCGTGAAGGAGATCCATTTGCACTGTAAAGAAATCGCATGGTTTGTCAGTGACACAATGCCCAAGGATTTCGACAATTTGCTTTCGCAATTGAAGGATTCTCAATTCTACCCTAACATCCATGCCAATGCCCAGGATAAAGAAGCGTTGTTGTTTTTGAGCCAACAGCTTGAAAAATACGTAGCCAATAAGCAAATCATAATTGATTCTCACCGTTTCTGGACCTTAGACTACAACTTCTGGTACATTCCACAGTTCCAGGACTTGTACGAGAAGTTGTCGAAATCAGATCTCATCATCTTTAAGGGAGACTTGAACTATCGAAAGTTGACCGGTGACTTGCAATGGGATAAAACGACTCCGTTTGAGACAGCGATTCAGGATTTGAGTCTGGCTTCGTTGCCTATTCTCAGTTTGAGAACTTGCAAGGCTGATGTCGTTGTAGGATTGCCTTCTGGAGTCAACGAGACTTTAATTGAGAAGTACTTGGCTCAGGGTAATGAGATTGGTGAATTCTGGAGTTCTTCTGGAAAATGGGCTGTTATTTCGTTTAACGATGGTAAGAAGTGATGATAGAGATATAGTGATAGACAAGCATATATAAAACACTATGACATAGATATTTACGTTTGAACATATACTGAGAGAAAAGAATATCAGACTGCAACAATATTAGACTATAGAATATTAGAGTAGAATTAGAAAAAGATGTCATATTTGAAATACAGTAGATTTATTATATCGTAAAATAAGCATACTTTGTCTCTAGACCGTGAAATTGTCATACATAACGATAAAATATACAGACGACGGACGTAGATATGCAATTGTTCAATTATATGCAATTGTTCAATTTTCCTTGTACAAATTGTACGCTTACTCTACTTTGCTTACTTCCTACTACTCCTTCTTCATAGCAACTTTCATTAAACATAAATATTCTATTACACATAACCAGAGCCGTCTCAGATGTCACCGGCTCTTTTGGAGTTACAAGCGACGATCTTAAACTTGTCTACCGTGATCTCGCTATCCACTGCCGAGTTAGAACTGGACCCTTCACCATTGGCCGAAACATCGCTCATCTTGATCAACACATTCTTGATGATAAATGTCCACACATCGTCACAGAAGTTATATGTCGACAATACGCCTTTGAAAGTAAGCCGAGACTTGGCGATGTTATTCTCCAACTTCAAATTCTCGGAAATGATCCTGTCAAAATTGGCAAGAATTCTCATGGCCAACTGTGGCTGGATTTTTTCATCCAGAATCAACGTATCCAAAGCATCGGTCAAGGTAGCACCTACGGTAGACCTCCGGTAAAGCTCGTAATAGGCTGGTGCGCTCATCGCTGACTTACAGAAAGTGTTGAATAGATCTGGGAGTTGAGAATATCATTTATGATAATGTGAAATTTGAAAATTTGATCACGTGACAATTTTAACAAAGACTTGGTCGTGATTTTGCAACCGTTGAAAAGTCGAGCTACAAGTCTTCGAAATTGGCTATAATTGATCTTGAGGAACTTGGAAGATATAGAGATAGATGTAAAAAGTTTCATAATGTGGAATCTTATTTGTGGATGGATACACTCTTGTTATCCCATAGTCGACTCACATAGTTAACGTAGAATAGATGTTCTAATAACGACCACCAATGTCAGCATCAACACATATTAACGAGTTCAAATGAGTCCACCTTCTCAAGTAGGGCAGCGAACTTAATTATTCTCTCTTCACTTTCTCTTCTTCACATCGTTCGTCTAGCCCTCTCCAAACATTTAATACTTGAAAAACTTTCCTGCATGGACGAGCAGATATCTTCAGCTACATACCGAAATCACAATTCTTATTCTCTTCTACACTGCTATATTGCCACCATTTCATTACTCGACATGTCAGACAATCAGACGGTAGCAGAGAAGTTCAAGGATGCTGTTAGACAGTATAGAATTCACAGAGAATCACCTGACCGCAAGGACCTGATCAAGTTCCAGAGCAAGTTGCAATCTATCATCCATCAGTTTCGAGTCATTCTTGCCATCACCAACCAATTGGCGTTATTCAGCGACAACGAGACTATTGAAGAAGTCAACACGAAGCACTTGCCGTTTCTTCTGGTGAATTACTATCTCGGAACGCTTTATCTCGATGCAATAAGTGATCCCAAAGCTGCCCAGGCTGGTAATGTAGATCCCATAGAGTTCAGGACAGGCAATCTTGAAACAGCGAAAACGAGCTTGATTTCGTTTTTGGTGCAGGCGCAACAGTACGGTGCTCTCAGCAAGCTGCAATCTGACCAGATAAATGGGTTTAAGGACACTTTCAACCCAACTTTGGCTGAGTTGGTACCTTCAAACCCTGCAGAAAGAAGGCAGATCAAGATAGACAACCACAGATTGGAGAAGCAGCTCAATGAAAAGTTGCTGATTTTGAATGAATTTTATGATGCTGATGATGATGATGATGACAATGGAATAGAGTTTGGTCGCTTTGACGACGATACTGTACGAGCCATATACACTGATCAAGTCACCTTATTTGTCTTGAACTCGTTCTCCCTTCTAGAGTCTATCATTATGGAGCTCAAAGTACTTCAGAATAGACCAACAAGTTCAGCCCAATCTGTAGAACAAGACCAGCGCGAGAAACCAAACAAGGATAACGACTACGGCTTCACTACGAGATTGGAGTCGTTGCCCAACCAGAAGAAGGGCATCTCTGACTTGATATCCAAACAGGGCAAGATTCTTCAGCCTTTCACTATAACCTCATCCAGACAACAAATGAGAGATAAGGTGTTTGGAACAGGCCAGGTGCTTCCTTCCATGACTGTAGAGGAATACTTGGACTACGAATTGGCAAATGGCAAGATGATGAAAGAAGAAGTCAAAGACAAAAACAAAGAGGATGACGATACTGAAGACAGCGACGAAGAGTTGGAAAAGAGAAGGTGGGACGACTGGAAAGACGACAATCCGAAGGGAAGTGGAAACATGAAGGCAAATATAGGATAGTTTCGAATGTTGCATTATATATATATATATATTCATATCCCGTATTGTATTAACCGCGAAGTATAATCTCTACTACAAGTAAAGTAATGATGTAGCTGTATACTCTGTACTATTAATTTCTTTGTACAACATACTCTATTTTATATACTATATTTCATTCCTCAAGTCATCCTCCAACTCTCTGAACCATTCAAAGTATTCAATCTTGAGCTCCTCGAGTTTGACGATGGACAACGATTCAGCATCTTTCTGCTTCACAATCCACTGGTCCTCCTCGTTATCAAAACCCTTCAAACAGTTCAATATAATCATATACAATTCCAAGATCTTGAGCTTGTACTGCTTGACATCTTCGATAGTTGGAGTAGCAGAGTATGCAATCAAATTCTTCCTTTCATCCTTGAATCTGGTGATGAACATGTACAAAGACTCGACAGCACCTCTTCTGTCAGCCATATCTTTGGATGTTAACGAGTTTGAGGCTCCAAACAACCTCCATGAATAGAGGTATTCGTACAATTTGAGCGAGCTCGATAAGGCTAGCTCATGATTGGCAATGTTCAACAAGATATTATCGATCAAAAGGAAGTACTTCTTGTACAACGCGTTTGGATGCGGAGGGAATATAATATAAATCGACTGGTTGGCTATCAACTTATTGATGAAACGGTTGAACAAATCTGTGTACTCATAAAGAGATGAATTTGGTGACAAGTTGGACAAAGCATCGTAGATGGCATCGTAATTTGAAGTATTCAATGCAAAATCAAAGACGTTCAAATAATATGAATCAACTCTAGACAAAACTACTTCGTCCGGAGATTCTATTTCTTTCAAGATCTCAATAGCTCTCAACTCAAAACTAAGGGCAGTCTTGATGAAATTCGTTTCTACTGGAGACACAGACTTTGAAGTAGTGGTTAATGTAGGAGTAATGAACTTTTGCAGATGTGAATGACGACGCGCTCTAGCAGCCTGCTCTTTAGACAACTCAGCAAGTGCATGAAAGTAATCTGCTTTCTTCAAGACAGGATTCTTATCCTCCAGGAATACAATGTCTAGGAAAATCTTAATTGTTTCATTGTTGGCCAAAGACTTATAGATCTTTTCCTTGAGTTCATTTTCTCTTGCAATGTCGAATAACTCGTATGTCTCAAAGGTCTCAAAGAACTCATTGGCATCACTGTTTATCAAATAAACCAAGCCAATAATAAATCTGTCAATGTTTCTGGATCTGTTTAACATCTTGAAGAAAGTGCTCTTAATGAACTTGCCTTCGTCGCGATTCAACAAGTCAAGCGTCACATCTACAATAAAGTTCTTGTAGCTAGAAAGGACAGTGCCAATAAAGTAATCACAGGCTTCATTCATTCTAGAGCCGCGAATCAAATAATTGAGCTGTGGATTGTTGTCGACTATTCCACTCCAAAATAAGGAGTTCTCGAGAATGTTTAGGTTTTCATTTTCAATTCTAGAAGTTTTATTCTGTTTCTTGAAACTGGTATCAAAAATACATCTGACAATATCGTAAATGTTCAACTTGTTGATGATCTTATTAAGCAACAACAAGATTCTATCATTGGAATCACACACCAAAAACAATACAAACAAGTTCAACACGATCGACTCGTGCAGAGCAATGATGTTCTTGAATGTCAACACAGTATTTAACTTCTCAGCAGGAGGAATATCCAAAGAGTCAGTCAACTTGTCAGCACCAAGATCATCTATGCTCACATAATCCACCGAGCCAATAAGAGTATCAAGCAAACCAAAGGCATCTTCAATATTGCCCAATTCGTTGACTATGTTTTGAGCCTCTTCGTCAGACAATTTGTTCCCAATAAAATCTTCATACCACTCGTTTGAATCTTGCAACGTTAAAGAGGTAGTAGATCTGATCCTGGCTAGGATTCTATGATATGTTTTTGTAGATAACACATTGTTGAGTTTGTTTAATATATTGAACAATTTGCCTTCAGGAGTATCAAGCTTCTTGTATGGAAACGATTCGAAGTAATGAGATGGTCTGAAGATTCCCAAACCATTGGCTTGTATTGTGAGAAGAGTCGCCTGATTAGTCAACGATATAGCCAAATCCTCTTCGCCTAGTTTCTTGAATTCAGCACAAAGAGTCTCTAATTTGTACCAGTTCTGTTTGGTTTCGTATGGGTCGTTATTGGATGCGAGCTTGATGGTTTCTTCAGTGGAGTCTCTGATGAACGACTTTTTGTCTACTGAATCCAATCCCTTGTACAGTCTGAAAACATCTAAGGAAGTCTGCAAAATCAAATCGTTGTATCTGCCTGAATTGAGAATCTTATTACGATAGTACTCGCTGTCGTGATAGGGTCCAAGCTCTTCGAAAGTCTTCCCTTCTTGTGAATGCGACCACTTTTTAGATTCAATAGCACCAGTCTGGAAATTGATCGCCAAGGTAACCAAGACTGAAGAGGTGTTGGACTTCCAGAGAATATGGAATTTGATGCTATCATCGGAAAGTTGCGTCTGGTAGTCCTGAATGAACCAGAGTGTGTTCTGGAAGGATGGTTGGGCCGAAGAACTCAAGAGCAAGATATTGGGCAATTCTGGTTGGAACGTCAAATGATCCAAAAGTTCTAACTCCACAATCGTATCAGACTTGCGTATCTTCCAAGTCTTGAACACGTATCTACTTTTACTGTTGTCTGCGGAATTGGTGCTATAGTACAAGGACAAATAGGATTGTCCAGTTTTGCTGGAGATAACCTGGAAGTATTTAGCCGGCACAGATGTCAACCATGAGCTGGAATCGTTTATCTCGGTGAGTTCAATGGGCGTGCTTGTCGGAACAAGGTTGTCGGTGCTCCAGAGCTTCAATACCTTACGCACAGTTAAGGAAGCAATGGTATTAGAGTCGATTTGTATGACATCTACGATTGTATTGGAAGAAATTCCTTCTAAAACTACCTCTTGTCGTGGGTCTTTTTTGAAGATTCCGCTTAAGAAAGTGAACGGAAGAATCGAAGAAGCCTCTGAGAACGTTCCTACTTCTACATCTTCAAGAATAGCAGATCTCTTGAAAATAAGAAATCCTCCGTCTTTCAATGAGACGATTACCTTCAACGGATCAACTGTCTTGACCAAATACGGATCCGAACGCATTTCGAACGAGTATGGAACAGAGATATGTCCCCATTGGTCAAAGTTGCCTAACGAAAACTTGGAAGAGTTATTAGCCACTATAAAGTCAGATAATGCAAATCTCAAGGTAACGAACAAGAAGTTCTCGTCTACCAAATCGACAATTATGTAGCCGTCTTCATTACCAGATTGATCCGACTGATAAGTAATACTGACACTCTTACTGGAAACGATCTTGTGGGGCAAGGTGACCTGGATATTCTGTAATGGAAGTTCTAGCTTCTTTACTGAAGAGTTGATGGGAGACAACGTAATTGTTTTCAAATCGGCCAAAAGATCCCAAGACACAAAGTCAATGTAAGATTGTGAAGCACTCAAGTCGATAATGGCTCCAGTTTCAGCCAAAAGGGCGTGGAAGCGCTCATTGGTATTCTGTTCTTGGTTCTGGCTTGGATACTTGAGAGGTAATGTGATCTTTTGAACAGGCAAGTGGGATTTGAACCCCGCAATATTGGAAAGCGAGTACGACACGTCCATTGCCGAGCTGAGTGTTTCCAAACTGCTGATATGGCACTTCTGCTTGAAATATAGCCTTGTAATGTATTATTATTGTTGTTTTGTTATAGTTAAGTAGGCATATGTTGAAAATTGTGTTTTTCGCAGATGTCTGGATCACGTGCACAGACGGAGAGGTAGATTCTATGAAGATATGGAGAAGAGGATATTGATGAAAAGGGGCTGATGGATGTAGATGATGGGAACGGAGTCATAGAACATGATTCATGCTTCTATTCTGTTACTGAAGAACTTTTCAAGATTTGAAATGAAATAAATATTGAGTAGTCTGTGAAGTTTTGGATAATTCTGAAAGAGTTGCGAAATGTCGATAATTAGCTGTTGAGGCAAGAAGAAAGGGAAAAGTTATAACACCACATTCTCAGATAGTTAATATCCTTCAATATTGTACACTTTACCAGGACAAGTTATAAGCCAGAAGACCAAGGGAAATATCACTTTCTTCTTCATTGCTCTGCTCCCTCCTTTAGTAAATCTATAAAGCTAGTGCTATCGCCATCCTGCACACCATTTCTATATTTCAAATATATTCAGAACTCATTAATCTTCGCTTCCAACTAATTCATTCTACTAATTTACTCCACGCCAATACTATATAACACCACTGGATGTCGTCAGTCGTCTACTATAAGTTTTTTCACCAGAAGAACCGGTCAGTGATCCACTTTGACGGTACAGCTATATCCGTCTTCGATCTCAAGCGAGAGATTATCCAGCAGAACCAGCTAGGACTGGGTCTTGACTTCAATTTACGTTTATATCATTCAGAACTGCCCGACACAGAGTATGAGTTAGACCAGGATGTCATACCGAGGTCGTCCTACGTCTTGGCGAAAAGGTCTCCTGCTATATTTAGGAACAGATTTAGTACCAATGCTTCCAGATATGTTACAGGAAAGCCACGGATCAACAGAAAAGCCATCAACACCGCTGGAATAACGACTGGTGTCACAGGACCAACTCTCGGCCAAAGACCAGTGGACGAAAACATTTCGGAAGAAGATCGAATCAAGTTGATGTTTGAGAACCAGGAGAATGCCTGGGCCCAGACTCAGGACGAGTTGGCCACTCACAAAATGATACACTACAAGCCTGGAGCCGCTGGAGCTAAGGAAGACTTACCGCCACCAGGTTATATTTGCTATAGATGTGGGAAGAAAGACCACTGGATCAAGAACTGTCCTACGAACAACGACCCCAATTTCGAGGGAAAGAAGGTCTTGCGTACGACCGGTATTCCAAAGTCGTATTTGAAGACAATTTCTAAGGAGGAGTTTGACAAGAAAATGGAGACCGATGCTTTTGAAACTAACGAAAATGGAGACATTATTGATAGCGAAGGCAATGCCATTTTAGTGACAGAAGACGGAGACTATGCCATAGCCATGGCTGACAGCAAGACCTGGCTCACATACCAGGAAAAGCAACAGAATGCTGCCTTGAAGGCACAGCAGGACTTTGAAAAGAAGATAGTGGCTTGCATAGAAAACGATAATCGAGCAGAGTTCTTGGATCCTCTAGCTTCCACTAAGAAGTTGCTCAAGTCGCCCATAGTGATGACACCATGTTGCACCGAAAAGTCCAAATTGAACAAAATGACCAATTTCAGCTATAACAAAAGCGCATTGGAGCAGGTATTAATTGAGAATGACTTCCATTGCCCCAACTGTAACACCGAAGATATCTTCATCGATTCCTTGATTCCCAATGAAGAGTTAGAGTCGCAGTTGAAACAGTACATCGAAGAGAAACACACAGAACTAGGCATAGAGATTCCAGGCTCAGAAAGCACATTAAAGAGATCAGCGGACGATGCAGATGAAATAGGCCCAGATGCTAAAAGACAACGTCCAGAAATGGCCACCCCATTTGGTCAAATGATGCCTGGAATGCCCATGCCACCTCCAGGAGTCATGCCACCTCCAGGAGTCATGCCTGCTCCTTTTGCTATCCCTCCAGGTATGCCCATCCCTCCTCCCGGTATGCCAATGTTCATGCCTTTCAGCAATGTCAATAACCAGAAGAAGAATTAGAGCGATAGCAAGACTCCAACGATAATAATAGAATTTACAATAAATAGATATATATGTTCATTACATATATGACATTTACTTTACAGATATTCTAACAACATATTCACAACTTTCTAATTACAATCACAGGAACACATGTACTACTACAGCAACATGTACACACTTATAAGAACATAATTAGAGCAAAAAGAGAATCCAAACGTAAAACATGAATCCTATCTTAGGTGCAAAAACCCTACTGTATAAACCTGCCATATATAAGGATAGACGCAGTTACCCGGATGTTCCACGATATTTCACTGAAAAAAATTTTCCTTGAATTTTCAACTTCACAGTACACTTATTCTACCAACTAAGGTTCAGGTTCCGAGATTGGTTGTGACAATCTTCATGAAGAATCGTCAAGTACAGTTTTCAGATTCACCTTAAGTCATTTTTTTGGTGTTATTCATTTTTAGGTGAAAATGTATGTTCTCTTAACGAGTTAATAGCAAATAGTGTCAAAAACATCAGCGGATGATCAAACATATCAATTCAAACTAGAGTATGTGACTTTTCAGAATGATCACAACATATTATAAATCTGAACTTTTGTTTTTGGCGTTACTAATCAATCTGCAGATTGTTTCCGTTTGACAGCGATTCTAACATGTGAAATAGAGATTTGAAGATTCTTCATTCGAAGATTGCTACAAGAATGTCGGTATCATTACTTAATTCGTATGTGTTATTCCAAAATTAAAATTAGACAGCATTTACTATGATGACTTAACAAAAACAAAAGCTGGAATTACTGGCTGAATCTCTATGATTGATACGTTTTTGCAACTCTACTGATCCAAATGCCTTGTCGATTTAAAATTGATTATATTCTATATTGTTCTGTTACTAACTATTAAAGGTATGTGAAAGTTTACAGTTAAATGCTCCAACTTCGTCCTTTTATGAAGAATTATTGCACTGGGCACTGAATAATTTATGAGTGACAACGCATTTCGGTGGGCCTCAGAAACCCACCTTAACTGATCAACGACACAATTGGAGAATTGCTATAGTGTTATTGTACAGCAGTACTAACTTCAATAGTCCCTTGTGAATTAAAGACTTCTTTTGATCTTTTGAACTTTTATTAGTATGTATCTACCTATCAGTTCTGAACAAAGCTAGATGATGATTCTTTTAGATGACGAGTCAGAATTTCGGGATACCCGTTGATGACAAAACTTTTTTAATACCATTCATGCTTTTCTGATTTCTAGTTCTATACAGAACTGATGATTTTGACGATGTTGATCGCAATACTAACAGCCATCTTAGAGTTTCTGTTTTTCTTTCTCTCCCGAAGGTTTTAGCAGTTCTTCGATTGTTACGATATTCGGAAGTTCAATAATATGATGAGGTTGAAAAAAAATGACAAGCATATGTCTGAATCTTTTATGAAGAGAAACTTTTTCATGTCTGATATTAATTGTACTTCAATAAGTATCAATTGAAGTTCTCGTAAAAACCGTTTTTTGATGGTGTGCCCATTGGAAAATTCAAGGGCTACTGCTAGATTACCACGATCACATAATCAACTTTGGGTGCAAAAGTAAATGATGATTCTACCACATTTTCACGACGGTCTACTGTGTTTTGGGACTGTTAATCCCTAAACCTTGATGACAAATTTGGCCTTGACCGGCCGTGGTTCCTGAAACTTTTGTACGAGTTGAATATGGGTCGTGATATTCCAGACCTGGCTAGAGAACTGTCTTGTTACTATAAATATGTGTAAGATTACTTGCATAAGTACTTGTAGTGGCATTGACTAGGTCTCTTCCTGCTCTGTAAGTATGATTTCAGTTGCATATGAGTACATAATAGGTGATGAACTAACGTTATTGAGTTACGGCTATGAAACCTCAATAAAAATAATTCGATTTGCATGTCAGTCTGATAGCATTATGTATTGTAGACAAGAATCTACGCTGTACAACACGAAATACTAACATCAGCAGGTGGAAATAGCAATAACTAGAGGTCTGCCCTATGGAGATCTTCCTATATACGGAAATATACACGGAATGCAAGTGTCAGGAAAAAATAGTCTAGAGCAGCTACGTAGAAAATAACAATATAT
Organism: Scheffersomyces stipitis CBS 6054; assembly: GCF_000209165.1. NCBI lineage: Eukaryota > Fungi > Ascomycota > Pichiomycetes > Serinales > Debaryomycetaceae > Scheffersomyces > Scheffersomyces stipitis. The sequence continues at coordinate 1,459,251 of NC_009068.1, forward strand.
CCGTAACATGGAAATGTTCTTAATGAAAATATACGAAATGGCGTATTTTGAAAAATCTGAAAAGTCTGAAAAATCTGAAAAATCCCATAGTTAACAGTCCAGCGTACAATCAAGTGCAGATTTCATACAGAGATTATGAACATGGAGAAAATTCGCAAACTTCGAGAAAGTTCGGATAAGCCCAGTTCAAGTAGAAGACAACTACCCGAGCAGCTCTGCAGCATATTACTCTACCCCAGTCGTTTCTTGCTTAGCACAATGATCATTGCGGTCTTTGAGAAAATGCTCAAAAAAAACGGCAGTACTACCCGAGACTTATATGCATGAGCAGTTGCTGTTGGAGCTATTCGTTATTGTGGTTGATATAATGAAGCCGTGCCAAATATCGCAGACTTCTATTATCTACGGACAGGACGTAGATCGCCTGGGACATTTTTGCTGCCACTATCACGCTTATAGGTTTTTATATCTGGTGTAGTTTCGTTTTTTTCGTTTTTCTCTTCATCCATGAATTTCCTCAAGAAGAGTAGCCACTCCGATGGCACCTCTCCTAGCGAGTCGTCGTTGTCCTCTTCTTCGTCCGGACACCACGGGTCTCATCGCAGCCAGCCCCTCCCCCACTTTCCAAGACCATCTTCTTCAGCAGCACTTGCAAGTATGAGCCCCAACCCTAGCCCAAATGGAAAGAATGCTACAGAAGCCAACCCAAACGACCTTCCTCCGCCATACAATGTTCTGGTGAATTCGTCCTCTGATCTGTTCTTTTCTAGGTCGAAATCTAATAAAACCGCACCTCCCATAACTAAAGTCAGTTCCAGCAGTCTCCTCAGAGATTCCTCATCCAGCTCTTCCAGTACAAGGTCCAAACGAAATGTTCCCTATCGTCCAGCCCCAGAACAGCAGAGGCATATAGACCTCATGACCGGAAACTCTTCTGATTCACCCATAGCACCATTATCTTCGGTTAGTTCTAATACCCAGACTGAATACTTTGATGTGCTTCCTTCGTTCCAGATGTTCCAGTCCATTTTGAAAAGAGACGATGCACAGTTCAGTGAGGATCTACAGACATTACCTCCAGTATATGGAGATACCACTAACAGTTCTCCCACTCCACCAGGTGGGCTATCACCAACTACATCTGCTACCCAGGGTAACAGTATAGATACTATCATCAACGATGTAAGTTCAAGATTAGAAGAGTACCAATTAGAACGAGAACACGAGGAAAGAGGCGATTACTTGTTTGAGGACGATGATAGTGAACACACTCATACATCGTCAGATGCGGAAAGTGACCATGCTGACGAGCATACGCACAACGAAAATGTAGCAGTGACTATGGACCGATATGGTCATTCTCCGCTCGACAATATCGACAGATTACCCAAACTTACCAACTCGCCTATTGATATAGCTATCTATGTAACGAAATCGGTTCCTCAGCCTCACCACAAGAACGAGCTCGAAACCAGATTGAAAGAGTATACCAGTGGAGACATGGTCAATGGGTATATCATCATTACCAACAATTCCAACAAACCGGTTGATTTTGGCTTGTTCACAGTTTCGCTTGAAGGAACCATCAAGGCCACAGAAAGAAACACACATGCAGAAGCCAACGAAGCTCATAAGTACAACAAGATTTTGATGAAGAAGTTCTTGAAGATGTACGACTTCAATGCTTCCTATGGATACACCGATGTGCCCAACAGTGCGGGAATTGAGTATGAAGCGTTTTCAATCGATGCACTGGATGGGTGTGTGATTGGGCTTCCCAACGAAAGAGTTTTGAAGCCTCTGACGAAGTATAAGAAGTTTTTCACCTTTAGATTCCCTAATAGATTATTAGACAACAGTTGCATTCATAGCATTTTACCGCATATTCTTCCTCCACCGTCAATGGGGGTCGACTCTACCTGCTTCTACAATCGTGGACAGTCTATTCAGATGAACAAGGCTCTTGGTTATGGTTTCTTGAATATCAGAGGCACACCACTTTTGACAAAGGACTACAGTTTTGAAGACGTCAGTGTGAGTTACACAATAGAAGCTAAGTTCATTGACAGAATTGATGGCAAGGAACAACACAATGAGCTCTCAGAGCGTGAAATCAACGACCCTAACTCAGAGGCTGATTATGCCATCTCTAAAAGCTCTCAGTATTTTCTCAGGTTCATCCCTGACTTGAAGGAGCAGTTCCAATACTATAATACTTCCTTCCACTACACCCCTGAAAGCTACGAAAATTCTGGTATTGACGGAAAGCTCTTTCTTGACTACTTGCATTTGTCGACTTGGAGATTTGTCAATTTGCAGAACTACCAACTTGAAAAGGAAATTAATGATCGTTTGGCTAGACAGGATTTAACCCAAGAAGAGATCAAGAACAAGAACTTGATGAGCATCAACAGTGAAACCACCAGCAGTCACATGGAGATGTTGTTGACCAGACTGCAATCTATTGAAGAGCAAATTTCTCTGAAGGAGGTTGACCACAGCGAGGAGGCATTCTACGAAAGACAGCGAATGATAGGTACAAAGATTCCGGTGGATGTGTATGGCAAGAAAAAGAAGATGATTCTTTCATCCTTAATCAAAATCGGAGAACTGAAAATCTATGTCAAGGTTCCAGACAAAGTAATTCCATACACGGCGCCCAAGTTGTTACAAAAGTACAATAGTGGCACAAATGAAGAAGGGACGAGAAGTAATACTCTTAGTCCAGTCACTTCTTCGCCAGGATTAGCACCGGTGACTTCAGCATTGACTCCTATTGGCAGCAGATCCGACGATTTGAGACCAATTTCTTCAACTTCAAGCAACCATATTGTAGACCTATACAATAGAGACGACAATGAGCTCATCCAATCACTAGATGTATGTATTGAGTTTGACTCTCTTGACAATTCTACCAAGCCTCCTCATATCAGCCATATAGATACCAACGTGGTGTTTTGGTCTTACTACACAGAGTACCCCTTGCCAATTGAACTAGGGTACGACTTCTTCTATTCAAACCCTGAGGAAGCCGAGAGAAACATCAACGACTCAGTGACTATTACCAGAAATAATCTTCAAGGATTGAAGGATCGTGTAAATAACTACATCAATTTCTTAAAGACAAATCTGGTCTATGTGTCCAAGAATTCGTACCTTTACTTGAAGGCAATCAAGCACTTAGGTGTCAAGAAAGATACCATTAAGGACTATTACAAAGCCGTCACTGAAAAGACTCACCCGACTTTGTTGAACAGTGAAGCTGGATGGAAAGTGAGCCAATTAGGAAACCAAAAGTTCCGCTGGACAAAGAATTTGAAGATTCCTTTGACTGCGATCAACAAAAACAACGTGAACTTGTTACCAAGCTACCAGAGTTGCTTAGTAGGCAGACTCTACTGTTTACAAGTTGTTGTTAAGTTTAAGGGCAGCGGTTCAGAAGCAAACGAATTTGCCGATAATATGGTGTCAGTAGACATTCCTATTTTAGTTGGTTAAACCAGAAGGTTCTTCTATTTGCAGATAGCCTACTGGGGAGGCAAGAGTACATAATATAGAACTAGTCATATTCAGATAACCTACTCGTATCCAATAATAGATCAATACATTTACTTAACTTCTATAGAAATGGCTGCGAAAATGGAATCAATGAAGAAAAATTGCTGTACCACCAAAACTCCTTTTGAGACTCCCCAGTAGAATGAATAGCTTGTACAAGTAATGAAAATAGCTATGGCTGATAATACACTACGACTTCACTTTAGCACATTACATCTACAAGGACGTAGGCGAGAGGCATAGTAGTTAACATTCTAGACAATTCTACTGCATTGTGTTCCTATTATCTCCAAGATTACATATGCCAATAAAACTAGAAGACGTGCTATTGGATCACGGGGTTACAATTTATTAATTAGAAAATACTGTATTTTTAGGTGTATGTCTAAGTACTTGAATTGATACCCGGTATAACACCGTAAAAGTTACTAGCTCACTCCATCACAATAGAAGAGCTGCACGACCTCCATGGTGTCACCACACTTAGCAGTCTAACCGTAGACATCAAATAGCTTCAGAAGAGAGAGATAGCTGTGTTCTGGTCCATCACACGTCTCCATAGCTTTTGCACCACAACCGCCTGGCTAAGTCACACTGAAAAATTTTCGATCTATAGTGAAGATGAGTCACTCCCAATTGGGTAATCAATTTGTGAAAAAATTTGCTAGCCGCGATTCGCAATCAGCCATTGGACGCTGACTATGCACAATTTTTTTTCACTACTATTTAGCAAACCGTTTTCCAGTTTTTCCTCCTTTTTTTGTTTTCTCTGTATCCATTATATAGAACTTAGGACTCGGCCAACTACTAGCTTATTACTTCTTACGAGAGTACTACTTGTGATTGACATCTGGTTATTCGATCGCTATAGCCTTGCCTGTTCCTCTATCCTATACTATACAAGAAACTACAATGATCAGTGCCTTCAAACAACTTAATAAGATCCAATCGGCCAGACGTTTGTTGGCTACTTCTGCTAAGGGATTCACCAACAAGACTTCCAAGTTAGACAGAGCCACCTTGACTATCAAAGATGGTCCAGTTTTCTCTGGTTATTCCTTTGGTGCAGACAAGAACGTTTCTGGTGAAGCTGTTTTCACTACTTCCTTGGTTGGTTACCCTGAGTCCATGACTGATCCCTCCTACAAGGGTCAAATATTGTGTTTCACTCAGCCCTTGATCGGCAACTACGGTGTTCCTTCTTCTACCAAGAAAGACCAATTCAACTTGTTGAAGTACATGGAATCAGCTTCTGTGCAATGTATTGGTATTGTCGTTGCTGACGTCGCTTTAGAATACTCCCACTGGACAGCTGTGGAATCTTTACAGCAATGGTGTCAAAGATCTGGTGTTGCTGCCATATCTGGTGTCGACACCAGACAATTGGTTTCCTACCTTAGAGAAAGAGGTTCTTCTTTGGGTAAAATCACCATCGGTGAAGAGTACGATGCTGACGAAGATGCTGCTTTCGAAGATCCAGGTTCGGTCAACTTGGTCCACAAGGTCACAACCAAAGCTCCATTCCATATCGCCTGTCCCCCAGAATACTCGAAAAACGTCCACATCGCCGTGTTGGACTGTGGTGCAAAGGAAAACATTTTGCGTTGTTTGGTTGAAAGAGGTGCCTCCTTGACCGTTTTCCCATACAATTACCCTATCCACAAGATCGCCAACAAGTTCGACGGTATCTTCATCTCCAACGGCCCTGGCGATCCAACCCACTGTTCCAGCACCGTGGAACATTTGAAGCAGACCATCGACGAGCACCGTGACTTGCCAATCTTCGGTATCTGTTTGGGACACCAGTTGTTGGCTTTGGCCGGTGGTGCTAAGACCATCAAGTTGAAGTACGGTAACAGAGCTCACAACATTCCAGCCTTAGACTTGGCTACTGGTAAGTGCCATATTACTTCTCAAAACCACGGTTACGCTGTGGATGCTTCTACATTGAACTCCGAATGGGAACCTTACTTCACCAACTTGAACGACTTGAGTAACGAAGGCATGAGACACAAAACCCAACCCATCTTCTCCACCCAATTCCACCCAGAAGCCAAGGGCGGACCTTTGGACACTGCATTCTTGTTCGACAAATTCTTCAAAAACATCGAGACCTACAGAGCCACTAACGGGTTGAACTTGTCCACAATCGACAACAGCTTGTTGGTGGATATCTTACCTACCGAAAGAGTTGTCTGAGTACAACAGACGTAATTTGTATGGGTGCAAAAAAGAAACAAAATCATGGACTTTGATGGGCTGCGACCACCAAAACAGACCCGGGGTTTGAACTGGGAGCTCACCAAACACCATTACCATCACAAACACCATATATTGCTACAGAGTAGAGGATTTACGCTACGGCGTTGTCGTATAGACTGTCCTGTGGGAGCGTAGCTCATTGTATAGATTTATTCCCTCGGAGATTTATTAATGTTAAACAAAATTAAATTGTTGCAGTGTAGAGTTGGAACTGAAAAATAGCACTGTAAGATTCCTGAATTGTACCATATAGGTACAGAAACATTTTAAGCGATGTGTTGACGTGTCGTCGTACCGCTCGTATAGGGAACGGCTCGTCCATTCCTGTCATCACCTAACCTGCCGTGTCTACCTGGCCATAGTTACGTCGGGCTCGTATGGTTCGTTTAGCTGCGTCAAATATCACACCATATTTTTTTGTTCAGAACCAAAAGGGCAATTCGCGGCCACCAGAAATGTGCCAGGGATTGTCATCTGATACTGTGGCCAGTTTTGGTGCTATACGACAGGAATGATTCCGTTGATTTCATAGATCTCTAGAGACAAGAGAATTATATAAACTCACATATTTTGCTTAACTTATATATTAAGTTTTTGGATTTGTTCTTCACCTTCGGTGGATCACTTTTTTTTCTGTTGTCTGTTCACCTTTTCTGTATTTGCACCCATGTTTGAACTGGCCTCTTCTCTTCAGCACATCATCACAAATCTGCTGGCAACGCCATTTGGGGGTATTCACCCTTCCTCATATGGTCAGGTGCTCAGTACTATCCAAAGCATGTCGGGTTCCGACCCGTTCTTGTCCAACTTAAACTTCATCGAGAAGTTATGGGCTTCCTGGTACATATACATGGACAACGATATCTTGGCCACCGGGCTCTTGTTTTTCTTGACCCACGAAATCATGTACTTCGGTAGATGTTTGCCATGGTTCATTATCGACCAGATTCCATTTTTCAACAGATGGAAAATTCAGGCAAACAAGATCGTTTCCAACAAGGAACAGTGGGAGTGTCTCAAGGCTGTGCTCAAATCCCATTTATTGGTTGAAGCTATCCCAATTTGGTTATTCCACCCTATTTGTTCTTCATTGAAGATATCGATCGAGGTCCCATTCCCAAGCATTTGGATCATGGCTGCTCAGGTGGCTTTGTTCTTTTTCTTGGAGGACACATGGCATTACACTTTCCACAGAATGTTTCACTGGGGTTGGTTCTACAAGAACATTCACAAGGTCCACCACAAGTATGCTGCCCCATTTGGCTTGGCTGCTGAATACGCTCATCCAGCTGAAGTCATGGCTCTTGGGGTAGGTACAGTTGGATTTCCTATTTTGTATGCCTACATTGCAAAGACTAATGCAAATCTCAATTTGCCATCGTTGCATTTATTCACGGTCACTGTTTGGGTATGTATGAGATTGTTGCAAGCTGTCGATTCACATTCTGGATATGATTTCCCATGGTCTTTGCACAATTTCTTGCCCTTCTGGGCTGGTGCTGAACATCACGATGACCACCACCATTACTTCATTGGTAACTACGCCAGTTCATTCAGATGGTATGATTACTTCTTCGATAGCGAAAGTGGCCCTGTTGCCAGAAGGGGCAGAGAAAACAAGATGAAGAATCATGCTGAAAAGACTCTCAAGAAGAACTTATAGCGAAACACATTGTCTTTCGACAAGTAATATGATAGAGAGAGTATAGCGTTATAACAAATAGATACCTAGGCATTACAATGTACAATAATTGAAGGCACCAGTATGTATGCATAAAGGTACTGCTGAGTTGGTACCATCTACTGATCTATGGATGTGTATTTCAAAGCGATACAATTATACAATGATTCTGTAAGGCACTATCTACCAAATGGTTTATCTTGCACTCTTAGATTGAACTATATTACTAGCAGAGCACAGCAACCGAATAGAATTCGAGGTAAAATGCACATAACTTTATCAAGCTAGTTTCCAATGCTATATATTAACAATTCAGTATATCAATAGTCTAGAATGGCATTGGCTTTAGATCATACTACACTGCTTCAGTCTTCCCCTACTACAAACACCTAAACAATTTGCACCCAGTGACATTAGGGTTACAGCCCTAGAAATTTCAAATGCACGTGATCAGCACAACTATTTAGATACACTACGTCTTCATAGAAAATTTTCTAGGGCCACCAACCAGAGTCTTACGCACAAAAGTAGAACGTGAGGAAAACCTGGTTACAATCCTGCACATACACCAACCGCTTGCTGGAAAATTCACGATGGAGACAGCAGATTCTGGTTAGTGTGAGGAAGCAAAAATTTGTCTACTTAATTTATTCATAGAATATAGAAAGGTTTGGTATACTTTTGGATATCAACAGTTAACAAGTATGTGACAGATACAACGAGGAATAGATGAAGGCAATGCAGGCAGAATTTGAGCCAGTTCAGACAGCGCCAGTTCTGAAGTCCAGCTAGTGGTGGATTTATCGATAGCTGAAAAATTTTATGAAAGAGAAAAAGACTTGAAAAATTAATAGAACAGAGAGGGGCCAGATGGGATTATCAACTTCGGCAACAGAGACAAAAGAATAGGTTCCAGGTAAAACCAAGAGAGCAGGGTTAGCCTCTAGACATAATATTCATCATTTTCAAGTATCCAAGAAAATCTTTCTGTATAATCACAAGTAAACCAGAACGGAATATCATTGAAAAGCGAATAAAAAGTCAACAGAAATTGAACATTCAAAGCCCAACAAATTCTATCCATATTCACTCAGATGAGACCATTGCATTGCCATTCTAATCATCGCCATTTAAAGCGAATTTTATACTAACAATTTACGTAGAATGTCTAGATTAAACGAATATCAAGTCATCGGTCGTCGTCTTCCAACTGATTCTGTTCCAGAACCAAAGTTGTACCGTATGAGAATCTTTGCTCCTAACGCTGTTGTTGCCAAGTCTCGTTACTGGTACTTCTTGCAAAAGTTGCACAAGGTCAAGAAGGCCTCCGGTGAAATTGTTTCCGTTAACATCATCGCTGAAGCCAAGCCAACCAAGGTCAAGACCTTCGGTATCTGGATCAGATACGACTCCAGATCTGGTATCCACAACATGTACAAAGAATACAGAGATGTTACCAGAGTCGGTGCCGTTGAAACCATGTACCAAGACTTGGCTGCTAGACACAGAGCTAGATTTAGATCTATCCACATCTTGAAGGTCGTTGAATTGGAAAAGACTGACGACGTCAAGAGACAATACGTCAAGCAATACTTGTCCAAGGACTTGAAGTTCCCATTGCCACACAGAGTCCAAAAGACCACCAAGTTATACCAAGCTCAAGCTCCAACTACTTTCTACTAAGCAATTTGTTTATAACGGTCATCTAATGTTATTCATTTAATTATAAAATTTCTATATTTGCTGGTTGTAATTTTAACGGTTGTGATTATTGAGGTTTCTTAACTGAAATTTGGTAATACTCTACACTCCTATATATATTTAAACAATATATGTGAATTTATATACTGATCCTGATTGTATTTAGTTAAGAGGGACTATTGGAAGACGTGATAATTGCATCAGTCCAAGTATGATTCATAAAGTCCATTTTTATTGAAAATCTGAATTAGAACTACCGTATGGAGCAATGACTTCTTTTCCCCATATCTTTGAAACAAAGACTTCTTCGAGTGTATAGGATCAAGAATATACCAGTACTTACCTAGATATCCAGGCAGAAGACAGTCACTATAAGCTACTAACAACGACTACAGGATATCCAGCACTATTGTACGATCTGCTAGAGTGCAGATGTTCCAACGGTTTGTGAAGCAGGTCCAAGAGGAACAAAGCACACGCAAACTAGATTACGCTAACTAAATTAAGCACAGACATTCAGATTCAATGTGACAATCCATCATGATATATACTTCTTTTGTCTCTTTTTCGAAAACCACCAATATATCTTGTGTCTGTGGTTCCCATATTGTCCGTTTTGGCAATTGGGTGCGAATCTGAATCATAGTCTGAGTCAAGGAAATTTTCAGCTATCTCGATATTTATCAGAATCTCACTCTCTTTTCTCGAACAAAGTCATACTTACACAACTATATCCAACATGTCTTACGGAAGCAAGGCTGCTGAGAGACTTGCCAACAAAGTCATTCTCATCACAGGAGCCTCTGCCGCGGCAGGAATTGGCGCTGCCACAGCTAGAGAATTCGCCGAAGCTGCTCATGGAAATATCAAATTGATCTTGACTGCGAGAAGAAAGGACAAATTGGACGCCTTGGCAAAAGAATTGACCGACAAGTACGACAACATCAAGGTCCACACTGTTGCACTCGATGTGACGAAGTTGGAATCAATTGGTCAGTTCGTCAAGGATCTTCCTCAGGAATTTGCTGACATCGATGTCTTGGTCAATAACGCTGGTTTGGCCTTGGGAAGAGACCCAATCGGTGAAATTTTGCCCGAAGATATCCAGGGCATGTTCCAGACCAATGTTCTCGGTTTAATCACCTTGACCCAAGCAGTCTTGCCCATCTTCAAGGCTAAGAACTCAGGAGATATCGTCAACTTGGGCTCAATCGCTGGTAGAGATCCTTACCCTGGTGGAGGAATCTACTGTCCAACTAAGGCTGCAGTCAAGTCATTTTCTCATGTGTTGAGAAAAGAACTCATCAACACCAGAATCAGAGTTTTGGAAGTGGACCCCGGTAATGTCGAAACCGAGTTCAGTATCACTAGATTCAAAAATGACGTCGATAAGGCGAAAGCTGTGTATGCTAACACCGAACCTTTAGTGGCTGAGGACATCGCCGAAGTCATTGTATTCGGTATCACCAGAAAGCAAAACACCGTTATAGCCGAAACTTTGATCTTCTCGACCAACCAGGCCTCCGCTTCCCATTTGTACAAGGGTCAGGTCTGAACCGACTAGATATCATTGGTTCAGCCTATAGAATCTGTAAGCCAATAGACCTGTTTTGTCATTATTGGGTGCTAATCTGAAGCCACAGATGTGCACTCTACCGCGAAATTGCGCTTTAAATTAACTTTGTAGCGAAAATATGTCACTCTAACAGAAATGAAAAGCTTTTGCAATTTGCTTTTTTTTACCGTATTTGAATCTTCCTCTTCTCGGGAACAGAAGTAGTCATTCTGGTGAATTCCAGTATACACATAGCCCAGGTAGCACCAGCATTTTCAGCATTTGTCAACCTCTATGAGCTTTCATATCGGACATTACTCTTCGTAATCAATCACCTCATAGTTAACACCAATTCGCAACTCCCCCACTATTTGAAAATGGTAGCGCGGATGAATATTGATAACCGGATTTTTCAAGACGTTTCAGAGGTATATATATAGCAGGCTATCCTTTTGTTTCTCTTCTTTAAAAGAGTATTGTCTTTAGTTGTTCATTAAGGGACGCAATTAGTACAGAATTTCTTTGCACCGTCATGTCGTTTGGAAAAAAAGCTGCTGAAAGACTTGCCAACAAAATCATTCTTATCACCGGGGCTTCGTCTGGTATTGGTGAAGCTACAGCTAGAGAGTTTGCATCTGCTGCCAATGGGAATATCAGATTGATTTTGACAGCCAGAAGAAAAGAAAAGTTGGCTCAATTGTCAGACTCATTGACCAAGGAATTTCCAACTATCAAAATCCATTCTGCCAAATTGGATGTGACCGAACATGATGGCATCAAGCCTTTCATTTCTGGTTTACCCAAGGATTTCGCCGACATCGATGTGTTGATCAACAATGCTGGAAAAGCTCTTGGAAAAGCATCTGTTGGTGAAATCAGTGACAGTGATATCCAAGGCATGATGCAAACGAATGTCTTGGGACTCATCAACATGACTCAGGCTGTGATTCCCATTTTTAAGGCTAAAAATTCTGGAGATATCGTCAACATCGGTTCGATTGCTGGAAGAGACCCTTACCCTGGTGGATCGATCTACTGTGCCTCCAAGGCTGCTGTTAAGTTCTTCTCGCATTCTTTGAGAAAGGAACTCATTAACACCAGAATCAGAGTTTTGGAAGTTGATCCAGGTGCTGTGTTGACCGAGTTCTCTTTGGTTCGTTTCCACGGTGATCAGGGAGCTGCTGATGCTGTTTATGAAGGTACCCAACCTTTGGATGCCTCTGATATCGCAGAAGTTATCGTGTTTGGTATCACCAGAAAGCAGAACACCGTCATAGCCGAAACCTTGGTATTCCCAAGTCACCAGGCTTCTGCCTCTCATGTTTACAAGGCTCCTAAGTAGACAATTTCATATTAGTATTTTTGATATATTTATATCTAAAGAATGGACCGTATCTAGCTTATACGAAAGAGTAGACCTGACTAATCAGTACAGAATATGGAACTTATATCATATATCAATTACTTTTGCATATACCATAATTCTTGTTTATATCTTTACCTATTAAATCTATGATTATTCTAGACTATCCTAAATATGCTACTCCATTATTAACTAGAAACTCAATTGTTCTAAGGTTCTGGTCAACACAGCTGCGCCGTCCACAGCCGTGTTGTTGTCTATGCTCACTTTGGCTCTATTCATCTCCAAACCAGCAAGAAGCATACATGCCTTGCAGATTCTGTTGGAGGACAAGTAACCACACTTCTCACATCTGTTTCCGTCTTCAAACTGCTTCTTTCTTCCCAACGACACAGAGCCGTCAGCGTTGACTTCGTTCTCCGTATGCGTTTTCTTCTTGTTTGTCTTGTACAGTGTCGTGATCTTCTTTTTCTTTGGAGCTAGTACCAAATGTTCTCCACTGTATATGATGTCCATAATACAAGAAGGTCTTATGGACTCCAACGACTTCAACAACTCACGTGCTGTGCCTCTAAATGCTTCAGGAGCGTAAGTACATTCGGTAGAAAAGTAGTCAAGCTTCTTGTAATGAGCATATAGCACAATCTCCTTCTGGTACGTGTATTTGAAAGGCTTGGACCTCTTGATAGGAGACCCAGCAGACTGAGTGATAATGGCACAGGATTTTTCCAATCTGGCAGTGTCACCACGCAAAAGATTCATCAACACGGTCTCAGCCATATCATCTGCGTTATGGCCAGTTACTACATGGTTGATTCCGAGCTTGGCCGCTCCTCTGTCTAAAGCTTGTCGCCTCAAAACTCCACAGTAAGTGCACGAAGATCTTATTCCAGCGCACAGCACAATTTCATCCATAGTCCAATTATATAAGTCCCTGTAAGATATTATTTCCAAAGGCATCTCGTACTGGACCTGATTTCTCTTGACCGTAGCTAACGAATCGTCTCTGTAGCCCTTGATGCCTTCGTCTATAGAGAGAAGTACCAAGATCAAGCCATAATCATATCTTTCATTCAAAGTCTTCAACACTGATGCTAGCACCGTAGAATCCTTTCCTCCAGAGGCTCCGATAGCCACCTTATCACCAGGCAGAAAGAGTTTAGCGTCCACTATGGTGTTGTGAATTTCAGTCTCAAAAACCTTATAGAAACAGTCTTTACAGAGCTTTTGAAGATTCTTGGGTCTTTTCATCACAGCCTTTCTGGCATGACAAAGCTCACAAAGAGCAGAAACCTTCACTTTTTTGGCTGAAATTTCAGTCATATGATTTCGTGTGGTTTAGGTGATATCTATATGTATACAAAAGTATGAAACTTTTCTGCTTCTTACAGAGAATGTGGAACCATAAGCTGTTGAGATATAACTTCTCTCTGTGACTGATAAAAATTGTAGATACGGACGGCATACCGCGATGCGGCTCAGAATTTTTTTCTGCAAATATCTTCACTTTTCGCAGCCCATCTCTTCCATCAATTCGCAACATTAAGAGTTTCATGTCTGAAACTGTTTCGAATTTAGTTTTAAGCTGTTTCACATATAATGAAACACCAATATAGTAATGATTTAGAAACCATATCTGGTTTCAGAATATTCGAAATGATGAAACGTTTCTGTTTTTAATTGACAAAATCCAAACAATTTTTCAGACCGGAGCATAAAGATATGAAACATACTCTCTCAACTCTACAGCTACTATAGCTCAATAGACTGTACGGCTTCAAAACTAATGCTGACCAAGGACTCTAGCTCCAAGTATATACATCAACATGTACTTCTATCTCCTACTATTGTAAATCACGTAGAACGTTATATTAAAAAGAACTAATATATATATCGAGTCAGGGACTCAGGAACAAATCAGCCTTGATAAGTTCAGGAAGACAGAGTCTATCTGGTCTAGATGCAAATAGAGATCCATGCTAAAGAGATTATTGTACAAAACGTGACTGGAACAGCCAGCTCAGCTTAGGCAGTAGTTTGGAATTCATCGTTGTTAGTGTTAACGTTGGCGTATCTGAATCTGCTGTTGTCCTCTTGGAGCAAATCCTTCTGCTGTTGCTGCTGTTGCTGTTGCTGTTGTTGCTGTTGTTGCTGTTGTTGAGGCTGCTTCTTACCGTAACCGTTGGACGAAGTCTTTTCATTCTTTTCGGTCAACAAACCAACCTTTTCGTTCATAACAATAGCTAACTCTTGCAATCTGGATCTTTGTGGCTCGGTACTGGCGAATTGGATAAATGCCTTGGATTCGTCTAATGTTCCGCCAATCTCATTTGTCTCTATCATCTTTTGAACAATGGACTCAACTTTGTCAGCTTCAAGCTCGAAGATCTGCGACAACTTGCCTAAAGATAACTTAGAGAAAATCGACTTGTAGGAGAAAATGTATGTTCTTAAACCTTCGACTTGTAACTGGTTCTTCATCATGGCCAACAAGTCATCGTTATCAGGGAACAACTTCCAGATCTTGATAGACGACAACAACTGGTAAGCCTTAGCCCAATCACCCTTCAGTAAAGCTATGGAGGCATGCACTATGTGATCTTTGATACTCTCTGGAGGACCAGTGAAGAACTGTCTGTCGTGGAATTCTAACTTACTCTTGAATGACTTGGTGGTTGCCTTACGTCTGGAGTCCTTGGAGTTTGTAGCTGCAGCCAAGGCTGGAATTTCAATCAATAACGAGCAGGTCAGGTAAACACACTCAAGCAATTCCAAATTTATGTGTTGGTGGAAAGGCAACAACTTAGCCTTTTCCACGGTTGTAGCTTGGTTGGGATATTTAGAGTTGAACCCTTGGCCCAACAATTCCTTTGATCTTTGCGAGTTGACGATTTCGTTCAATACCTTGTGAGATTCTTCGACAGCTCCGTTTCTGAATGCACTCAAACCCAACTGAACAATGGCTCTGTTGTACTGGACTTGCAAGCTGGAGTCAGCATGGTGGATTTTGTTGAAGATTTGCGAGTCCAAGAACAACTCCTTGGCTCTGTTGTAGTTGTTGTTGACGGCGTAGTAGTAGACCGAGAACAACAAAGCGTGTTTGGCGTAGACTGGATTCTTGTGCTTGGTTAAGAACGACGACAATCCTTCAATCAACTCAGCAGGAGTGGAGTCCTTGGATACAATGACAGACTCGTGAGAAATACCCTTCCAGGCTTCAGCCTCGTTAGCTTTGATCAACTGGTCAGGCTTGTAGTAGATATGTTCCAATCTACGGAGAACGACTCTCGACAACTGCTCAACCGACTGCTGGACTTCAGCTGGCGTTATAGACTCAATATAAGACTGGCCCCTCACGATCAACTGGTAGATGGTGGTTTCATCCTTTAATCTTTGCACGTACTCAATCGAGTGAGGATCGGTGTTCTGCAAGGATCTGGTGAATTCATCGTCCAATCTGTCGATCAACGAAGTTATGGAGCCAAAGATAGCCTTGACACCAGATTCATTGGCTACAGGTTCGATGTCGATATCATCAGTAGTAGAACCAAGCTCAGACAACTGGTAGGTGTCCTTGTTGGATTCCAAAAGTCCGATCAAAGAGGTGAGGTCTGCCTCGTTGTTCTTCCATTGTTCAATAGGCATGAAGTTCTGGTTGGCCGAAGCGTCGAAACGGATCGACAACAACATCTGATAGATGGAAATCAACTCGAAAACAGAGCCCTTTGCCAAATTGTCGTTCAACAAGTCTTCCAAGGTTTTGATCTGTTCGTACTTGTCGATGTTCTTCTTACCACGAGTCTCAGCGATCTGTTTCAAGATGGTGAACACAGGACTCAAGACTCTGCCCGTAGTATCTTCTACTGGAACATCAGATCTGGAAGGAGCAGCGATGTCTACGGATTCTTCCCTTTCAAACAATTCTGGGTTCTCTCTGTAGAGGTCATATTGGGCCTGGTACTCTTTGATTTGCTTTCTGACTCTCTGTTTAGCCATGTTAAATGCTCTGGCTTCGGCTGCGTTTAAAGACTTTTCGGTTTTCTCGTTTTCACTAGTAGCAGTGATGTAGTCTTCCAAATCGGCCAAACATCTGATGTAGGCATTAGGCGTAGACACGCTTTGCTGACCAGCTCTAACCAAGAGACGTCCCAACTTGTCAAATTCCGATACAACGGTGGTCCAAGTGTCGGATCTTCTGGCTACGTTAATGGCTTCAATGGATTCGTTCATGTCGTCAAGCAACTTGTCCTTGGCAGACTTCACTACTCTTCTGCCTTCATCCTCAGAGTCAGAGTCAGAGTCTCCGCCAGCACCACCTTTCATGAAGTCCTTCTTCAAGAAATATGCTGGACCACTTGGACGGCCATCGGAGTCAGAGTCACTTGAGTCAGAATCAGACTGGTCATCGAAATCTAAGCTGTCATCGTCTGACGTTTCCTGTTCTCCTTCAGAGGAGGAAGAAAGCAATTCTTCATCAGAACTCAACAAGTCCTCTTCCTCAGACGACGAGTCCGAGTTGTAGCCGGCAACAAAGAAACGAGACATCTTGTATATATCACTGTTGTGCTGTTTCACGTTGTGTAGATGTCGTGGCTACTGTAAAGTTATACCTGTAATTGTAATTTTTCACTGGCTTCCTTTGTAGTGTGAATCAAATTTTCCAACGAACGATGGCACAAACGCAGGAAAAATTTTGGTTCTCCTAAGACTGAAGTTTACGCGCTGTGACATTAAGTACGCAGATTGGTATGGGAAGATTACATTTCTCATTACATTGATTGAAGACTTCAAGAGATTTATGTCATTACATATCCCTTAAGCACATTACACTGGCAATCAATAACATTCTAATCTCTTTGAACACAACGTTTCCATATTTGCTCTACAGTTGCTGTTTTCTGCTCATAAATTAGGCTGCGAAAAATAGGTCGCACGATCTGAAGATCCAATATAACTGAGGTAGAGCTAAACAACTTTTGTACATTCAATTGTCACTCCTTGAATCACTTAGTTCTACATTCTTATGCCATGAAATTCTAAACGTCTAACTATGTTCTTCCTGTATTGCGTCTTCATTTGTATGTGTCCTCCTAATTATCTAATCTATAACTTCTCACTCTCAGGAACTTGAAGGGCTTCTCGTTCCTGATAGAAAACTCCGAAATCTCTCCTTCTCGGTCGTCATCCTCTGACATCTTCTTCCTGATCGCATGGTACTTGATCCATGTCAACTTGTTGTGTTTGAATATCCCCCCAACAGACTTGATCAGATAGTAGTAATGGAACCGATAGTATGGAACAGAGCCATTTTCTACTTCGACATGGACATCGCCGTCTATGTTGAGAGTCCATCGGCCATGGTAGATCCTTTGACTCTCCTTCACTGGCGCATGTGCATTCTGCTTATTGCTAGGATCGACTGCCGTGGGATATACATTGCCCAGAGTGTTGTACTTCAGAAGATGGGGGATGACTTTAGTAGGTTCTATAGAAGTCAACACCTTGACACAGGTTCCATCAGGATAAAACCTTAAATATCTGTAGTAGGTGATTGTTCTTACAGGGTTTGACCAGCTGCTGGAAAACTCGGCCTTACCACCTTCACTGTAGTAGTTGACGACGCTGATATAGCAGCCCAAGAACTTTATGAAAGGTCGATGGTTCAACATGTACTTCCAAGAGTCATTGTACTGGGGCAAGATCTTGAGCTGATCCTTAGGTACCGGCAACAGATCGTAGTTGATGTGACCCAGAAGAGGCATATTATCAATGAAAAACTTGTTTTCCTCATAGACTTGATTGGGATACACCAAGTTAGCGAGCTTTCGCCATACTTCAGAGGTTCCAAACCCCAAGTATGAATGCTTTCTACAAGTAATCGAAAACTGAAACCAGGATTCAGGTGACGTTATCAACAAAATTTCAAGTATCCGTATCCACACATCGTTCGGTAAATGAATCAACGGCGATACCGGCTTAAGATCAGCATAGGTATCACCCATAGCAAGGTTGGCAAACTTGATGGTTAGCATTTCCTCATGATGGTCTGGATTGTTCGGATCTGGAGCATGAGCTTCATTGTGCCTGAAGCTGGCGATAAGCTTATCAACGTCAATTCGTCTTACTACATCTTCATCGACTTTCTTCAACGTGTTTTTCCCTCCTTCCAGCTTAAGCTTATGTGCTGTATGAGCCACAGTACTAGCTCTATATAGAGCATCGACTTGCTCATTGATTTTAAATGCCTTTCTATATAATTCCACCGCATCTGACATCAGCCCATGTGACTCCTTCTCAATTGCTTTTTCAAAAAGCAGTATGGCCTCGGCATCTTTGTCTGAGAGAGTTGTACTTGAACTGGAACTATGGTGGTCCGGTGAAGCCACTCCAAGTACAGAAGTGCCTCCGCTCATCCGGTGCTAGCAATAAAGAGCGTGGTGAAATCAAAGATCGGAGATGTTCTATATGAATCTCTATAGAACCAAAGAGAACAAGAGACTCGTCCCAAGTTTGAATCGAGTTTAAATCATCTGAGATTTAATCTCATAGTCTCAGGATTATTAATGGGAAGATGAGATAGTATGGAGTGTACGGCATACAACCACACCATAGTTAAGCCACAGACTTCCACTGGAGAACCTGCCACGAACGCCAGCATTTAGAGTTCTACTCCTTACGGCTTCCAGCTCATGCTAGAAGGTCATCGAGAAAGTCGATGTCATCTTGCGGAGGCAATGGAACATTTACGCTTTTTGGTTGTGTCTCGGTAGGAATCTTTGACTTAGAATTGGCCCTGATGTTAGCACCAATTGCTCCAGCCAAGAGATCTTCAAAACTATTTGATTTGACGATATCTGTCAGCTGTGTAGATCGTGAATTCTTGGATGTATTTTCATGCTTTCTTGCTGTGTCGCCATACAAAAGATAGTCGATATCGGCATCTAGGTCTGAATCGTCATCATCACTACTGTGAGTTTCAGCCGCAGCACTATTGACGATTCTTGAGTTCAACGACGCCATTTGTTCTGAATCGTGTTCATTGATGTTGTTGATCACTATTACTTTATTCTTTTTAGTAGTTGTGGGCTTTTTTGAACTGCCAAGCCTGGATCTGAGCTCATTGTGCAACTTAGCCAGTTCTGCCTTGATGGCTCTCTCTTTTTCCTGTTCCTGTTCCTCTTCTGTCATGTATCTGATATGTGAAGACTTTTCTTTCTTTCTGGAGATATCAGCCAACGAGTCCTGGCCAACTCGGAAACCATCCAAATCTGAAGCAGGTATATCTTTAATGCTTCTATGTTCTAGCTTAGAGTAGTAGAGACTATTGTAATCGTCGGTTTTCTTTGTGATTTCGTCGTAACTAGACAAACCGTATTCTTCCAAGAAGTTGTCTGTCACTTTATTCTTGAGCATCTTTCTGTTCTTCTTGGTTTTGTTGAGATCCAAGCCTGCCATGAATTCGTTCAAATTGAACTTTGTCTGGACTTCTGGAGCCATCTCACGTTCTTCGTTTTCTTTAGATCCAAGATATATGCCATCTAGTTCTACATCTTCTTCATCTGATATTTCTTTATTGAACTGATCTTCTTCTCCGGCTTCATCTTCATCTAGTTGTCTATCGATATCTGCCAAGATCTGTTTCCTAATCTTCAATTTTTGTTCCGGAGTCAACTCAGTCTCTCCTATCTGTGGATAGAAGTGGTTAATTAAAGCTTCTTCCGTTTCTGTGTCCCATTCATCGTCTGAATCTTCAAGAACTACACCTGTGAAGTTAGAATCAGTAGATTTCTTTGATGTCCATTTGGCTCTAGGTTCCGATGAAGACTCCAGCTTAGGTTTAATTGAAATGCCATGTTTCTTCATGTACTTGTATTTGGCTCTTTTGTCCCATTTAGAGTTTTTGAGCACCATTGTGAACAGTTTATAAGAATAATATACAAAGTGTATGTGTCAGGTAATAGGTGTATACTGAAGTGAAGATCCGATCTCTATCTGGATGGCTGAAATATTTCTGTACCTCGCTAAATCTCTCACAATATGTTAGCTAATATCTCTCGCTTCTGAGAGTAACTTGCAGAGGTTTCACAGTTTTTTCGCGTTTCTCTCACTATTTCCCACTATTCTTCGCTAAAACTCCTCCCTAGTCGGTAGCGATTTCTCACTATTTTCTAACTAACCTCACTAATCTCACTATATTGCGTTTCTTCACACTCGCAGTTTCCTCGGCTCGCACAGAAAAAATTCGTTCTACCGCGACCAAGATCTGAAACTAAGAATGAAATATTCATAAGTAAATTATTCAATCAAATATCTCCCTTTTTGAATTATAGTGCTGTCTTTGTTTGCTTTCTCTTTTTTTATCCATACACCATGTCTAGTGAAGATAAGGTGATTCCTTCGGGATCCAATACCTCCGAGAACGTCTCTTCAAAGACTATCGAACAGTTGATGAAACTCTTATCTATGGGAGAGGAACTCACTCCTACCCAGCAGAAACAAATGAAAGACTACAAGTTCTGGAAAACACAACCAGTGCCAAGTTTGGACGAAAAGATAGATGCCGAAGGTGAAATCGACGCCACCAAAACTCCTGACCAGATTCCAGACTCACCTTTGCCTCTTTTGGGAAGCTTCGAATGGAGCACTATTGATATTGAAGACAAGGACCAGTTGGAAGAAGTGTACCAATTATTGTACGAACACTACGTGGAAGATAATGACGCAACTTTCAGATTCAAGTACTCCCACGAATTCTTTGGATGGTCTCTCAAGGCACCTGGCTGGAGAAAAGATTGGCATGTAGGTGTACGTGTCAAGGATTCGAAGAAACTCGTAGGTTTCATTTCTGCAGTTCCCATCACGTTGAAGCTCAACAAGTCCAACAAGACAATCCCCAGTGTCGAGATAAACTTCCTCTGTATCCACAAGAAACTCAGATCGAAACGTTTAGCACCGGTGTTGATTAAGGAAATCACCAGAAGGGTCAACAAGCAGAACATCTGGCAAGCCTTGTACACCGCTGGGGTCGTATTGCCATCACCAGTGTCAGTCTGTAGATATACCCACCGTCCCATCAACTGGACCAAGCTCCATGATGTGGGATTCTCTCATTTGCCTTCTAACCAGACCAAGGCTTCTATGGTAGCCAATTACTCTTTGCCTAACACTACGAAGACGAAAGGCTTGCGTCCTATGAAATACGCTGATTTAGACCAAGTTTACGATTTGAACGGTAAGTTCCACCAGAAATTCGAGTTGATTCAAACCTTCAGTAAACCCGAGTTGGCCCATTGGCTTTTGGGCTCAGCTCTGGCAACGGACACCGTTTCTAATGTTATCAAGACTTACGTAGTTGAAAATGAAGATGGCAAGATTACCGACTTCTTCTCATACTATTTATTGCCCTTCACTGTATTAAACAATCCTATTCACAATGAGTTAGGTATTGCTTACCTCTTCTACTACGCTTCTGAATCTGACGGAGAGGAGAACTACAAACAGAGATTGAACGGGTTGATTACGGATGCTTTGATAACGTCCAAACAGTTTGACGTAGATGTCTTCAATTGCTTGACTTCGCAAGACAACTCTTACTTCATCAAAGATGCCAAATTCGGCAGTGGAGACGGATTTTTGAATTACTATTTGTTCAACTACAAGACATGGCCAATTCACGGTGGTATCGACCCCCAAACCAAAGAAGTAGTTGACGATCAGACCAGTGGTGTCGGTGTGGTTTTACTTTAGGCTGTGTGTAGATAATATGATAATAATTGAGAATGTAATAAAGTAAAACAACAATCTTATAAGATCCAACATCAACATGCACATTAATATATATGTACATATGATGCGTACTTACGAAAAGCTACTGCCGTAACTAATATCTGATTAGCTTTCTGAAAGATATGTCGGCATACGTTGAAGGTTTTCACGTGATCATCCACGAAATTTTCAGTCTGTATGCAGCACCTGAAAAAAGATTTAGAACTCATCTCCATTCTAGTGAAATATTTCGAGACTGAAGACATAGCACATCCCTAAACGGAAGACACTCAGTAGCATATAGAATATGATATCGTCCAGCGCTTGGGTTCCTAGAGGCTTTGCCTCCGAATTCCCCGAAAAGTACGAATTGGACGACGAGGAAATGGAAAGAATTACGGCCATGGCCAAATTGGAATTGGCTGATGCAAAAGAAGATTTGCACGAAGCCCAGGTTGAGGCTGGCGAAACTGACAAGTTGGGGGACCAGATCGATTTGGATGACGACTTGAAGGAATATGACTTGGAGAACTACGACAACGATGGAGCAGACAGCGAAGGAGAAGAAGTGACGATGTTCCCTGGGTTATCTAGCGAAGCCAAGTTCCACAAGGAAGACGGAGAAGGTTCTGATCCCTACTTGACTTTACCCACTGAAACTGATCTTCAGGAAGAAAAGAAAGAGTCACAGATCTATCCAACTGATAATTTGGTATTAGCCACAAGAACTGATGACGATGTTTCGTATTTGGACGTATACGTCTACGATGACGGTGCCGGGGCTCCAGATGGAGCCGAGGAAGAAGAAGAGGACAAACTCGATGCTGATGTAGCCAAGGGGATGGTCAGAGACTCCAATTTGTATGTGCACCATGATATCATGTTGCCAGCATTTCCCTTGTGTGTGGAATGGATTAACTTCAAACCTGGCTCTGAAGATGGATCTAATGTAGGTAACTTCGCTGCTGTAGGTACGTTCGATCCACAGATCGAGATATGGAATTTGGACTACATAGACAAGGCATTTCCTGACTTGATATTGGGAGAGCCAGATGCCAACTCATTTGCCGGAGCCGGCAAGAAGAACAAGAAGAAGAAGAAGAAGTCCCAGCATGTTACCACCCACCACACCGATGCGGTGTTATCGTTGTCACATAATAGAATACATAGATCGGTCTTGGCTTCGACTTCTGCCGACCACACCGTCAAGTTGTGGGATTTGAACAACGGCACTGCCGTCAGATCGTTGAACACTATCCACAACAACAAAACTGTAGCATCTTCTCAATGGCATTCGCAGGAAGCTTCGATCTTATTGACTGGTGGTTATGACAGCACTGTAGGCATTACTGATGTGAGAATTTCTGATGCCTCTAGTATGACCAAAAGCTACAATGTAGCACCTGGTGAAGAGGTCGAAAACGTCCACTGGGGCCATTCTTCAGTACCAGAGATTTTCTACGCTGGTACAGACAGTGGTAATGTCTATTGTTTCGATGTCAGACAGATGGAAAAACCATTGTGGACTTTGCATGCTCACGACTCTGGTATCTCTTCCTTGGATGTTAACGCGCACATCCCAGGAATGTTGATTACCAGTGCCATGTCCGAAAAGACAGTCAAGCTCTGGAAGGCTCCTGTTGAATCTGGCAAGGGTCCATCCATGGTCTTGTCTCGTGACTTCGGTGTAGGTAATGTATTGACAACTTCTTATGCTGGAGACATTGAAGTGGCTGGAAACTTGACAGTTGGTGGAGTCAGTGGAGCCTTGAAGATGTGGGACTCGTTTTCCAACAGCTCTGTTCGTAACTCTTTCCGTGATGAATTGAGACAACTCCAACGTCTGGCAAGAGACGAAGCCAAACAGGTTGGTCGTGCTTCGAGAATTGCAAGAAAATACCAGGGCTCTACCGGAGAATCTGTCATGACTGTTGAAGCCGGTGGTTTGGAAGATGACTCAGACTCTGATGGCGAAGATGCCAACGACGACATGGAAGATGAAGATTAAAATCTTCTTCAATTACCTCACCATTATCATACGATCATATGTGTATATTAGTAATAGCAGCTTATATAGAATGCATTATCACTTAACTAGATAACTGATTTTTCACAATAGATTCTTGGGCTATATATAGCTACTTCAGTTCATTTAATCTCACAATTTGTGACCATTGATAACTAGGCTTTATAAGCTTTTTTCAAAGGTTTCAATCAAGAAGTCGATCTCGGCACCACTGGAAATACCATCATTGATAATTCCGTCAACTGAGACAGTAGGAGTCACATGAGCTCCAACACCTCTTAAGTATCTCGTGAAATACTTCACGTCGTTGGTAGCTCCATTTCCACCATTGCGGGAATTTTCAATTCCCGATGTAGGTACGATTTGCAACTCTTTCAAGATCTCATCCTTGCCAATTGACAATTCCAAGTCCTTAGAAACTACATCGTAAATCTGTTCGTAGATCTCGTTTCTGTTCAATGTTACATTGTTCGAATCGTAGAACGCCTCCTTATTCTTGAAAAGAACATTAGATAAGTCCCAGAAGAGTTTATTAGTATCTCCATATTTTTCACTGCTGTCCCGCAAGAGCTTTGCGACAGCCAATGAAAACTCGTGGAGCAACACCGAGTTGGAGTGCCATGGCTGAATCACATTGACAAACACAAACTGGAATTGGTTGGGATGTTTATCTTGCAATTTGGGAATCACACTGTCGTTCAACTTGAAAAACAACTTAGCACTGAACGGACAATTGTAGTCCAAGTACAAGTTGACGATGTGCGGAGCCACGGGGTTCTTGGTGGCAGCAAGGGTCCTGGCCAGATGGTAGTAGTGAGTTAAGGAGTACTTTGGATTGATCATTGGAAAAAATAATGATAAGTTTCGGCCGTAAGATGTAATTCAGTTATAATTCAGTTATAATCAGTTATAATTGAGCTTCTGAGTAATACTCCGATGAAATTCAGTTATGACAAATCAGTAATTGAAGATAGCTACAAAACAGATAATTCAGTTCAATTGGAATAATTTACACGTAAATTGACTTTATTGTATATCTGACCTATGTTTCTTGAAATCAAGACCTCAGATCCTACAATAAGGAGTGAGATCCTTTTCTTTCCAGTTTTACTCCGCTCCGCATTAAATGTATATTTGTGGCTTCTGGGGTAATTTTTAACCCCAGTCTCGTGATTGAGAAAATGGTTGCGAATATATGGCTGCGAAAAATGCAGTGCTAATATAGTCAAATATTGTTCTCATTATTTAGTCAATTTAGTAGTATACGAATCGATAGTGCGAGGCTTGTATTATATATGAATACAAGCCTTATATATATCATGAAGTACCCGTCCATCATCTATTAGCAACTATATAACGCTGTGGATTACTTAGACTAGGTATTACGGTAATATAATGCAAAATTTCCTATGCATCACACATCATCTTCCGTATCAGACAGCAATATCCGGAGGGAATTACTAGAAATTTGGATTTTTCCGTTCGTAGTGAATTCAGTTCTCCTTTGATCATACTCCTGTCTTCTCGAATGCAAGATTTCAGGTGTGTTTTTGACCATTTCAAGAGGCCGATGCTCGTACTGTTCTTGTGACTCGTTTATTTCATCTCCACTGCATTCACCTTCGGTGTCCATATCATAAGTGTTCCTGTTGTCTTGATCTTCATCAGGATCTACCAAGTGATTCTTCACAAGGTGTATAGCAGTCGAAACTTCTGGAAGCCTGGCCATTTTGTTGGTATGCTCAGATATGAAATAAAATTCTGCCCGTTCGTTAGTAGAACGTGTTAGTCTTCTCAATGGCTGTTCATCCCAAGCAAGTGTCTTCTCTACGCCTGATCTTGTATCCGACTCAGGAGAACTCTTTCTGTATATTGGCACCTTCTTGGCAGATGGCAAAGTACTGGATGGGACAGCACGAAATTCCTTACCCAGTTTTGTCTTTGATGGAGTTGTAATTGATGCGGAGAGGCGTTTATCGCGAGTTTGAGTTTGATCATTCCGCTCTAGATGTTTAATCGGACTTGACAATAACCCACCAAACGAACCCCTCCTCAATTTTACTGTTGGCTCCATCGAAGTGCTGGTCTGCTGAAAGTCCGAAAGGTCAACAATTAAACTACTTTCTTGTCTTTGGTTAACAGAGGTTGAATTTAACATCAGGCTATGCTTCGATACAGTCATATCCAAAGACAGCCTGCCGTCAATATTCGAACTTTCATTGAGTGGCTGAACCGTATCTTCATTTTCATTCGATTCTGCTAGTTTCATCCTTGGAATTTCACTAGTTAAGTCGATAATTTCATTAGGCGCTTCACTTGTTAAACCTATAATACCAACATTATCAGAATTTACAGAGGTCATACTCGTGTGTTCCAAAGTTCCAAGAGTTTGACATCGAACTCCTTCAGTAGCGTTTAATGATTGCCCAGGTTCTAGTTCTCCTGTTTTTGGAGTAGTATTCAGCGATTTTGCCATGGAAGGTTCCTTCTCCAAGCCTGATTTGCTGCCACCATCATACAGTACTTGAGAAGACTTCAAATACCGACTAGACGGTTGCGTAACGGAATCCATCATCTGGGGTTTATGTACAACAACTTTTGCAGATGTTGGACTAGAATCTAGTCCAAACTCTTGCTCCTTCCTGACATTTTTACTTTCTCGTCGCTGTGTAAACATCTTTCCACTAGCCTTGGAGGCATTCGTAAGTCTAGCTATCTCAACAGATCTACCAGTTTCACCTGTAATTGCATTTTCAAACCTATAACCTGATTTGGAAATAGTATGGGACTTGGTCAATTCAGATGGAAGTGGAGGTTCTACTGGAATGAGATTTTCAGGAGATACAGCAGAAGCTTCAATTTCAAGTTCAATGGAATCAAGATTCCTTTTTGGAGATGGTGGTGGTGTCATCCTACCTCCAACAGAAGACTGACTACTTGCTGGTGGTACTATAGATGTATTGTAAATTCTTTGGGTAGTTTCCATGGGAGCAGAAATTTCATGGTTTTTTGTTACATGTCTCGGTACTGAAGCCTCCTCCCCTCTTTTTTCAACAGGATTGGCCGTTACTGTAAATGATCTGGTTGTACTCGTTGATTTAAGTTTAGATGAGGATTTCATAGTAGACACAGAAAAAGAACCTTGAATAGAAGATGGATTTTGAGGGAATAAAGGAGAAATCTTGTTCATACTAGCAACGGTATCTTGACTACTCATTGGGGGTTCAGACATGCTCACATTTGAGATACTTTCTGAGTTATGTTGAACATACGGTAAATTCCGTTGATTCAGTAGATTTTGTTTGATTGCTTGAAGTCGTTGGACCAGCGAGAGTGAAAGAGCCGAATGAAAAGCAACTGCATCCTCCAGGCTAACTAGCCCGTCTAAATTGAAGGGGCCAGATTGAATTGGGAGCGACTTAAAAAAGTTACTATACTCTTGAGCCAGTTGGGACTTACTAACTCCAACTTGTGATAACCCCTGTCTTGGACTTTCACTACATGAATCATAACTGCTAGATGATTTCTGACGCTTTTCTGGTGTTAACGAAAACAGTGGTTGTATCTTTCTCTTATTTGGCTTGCCTTTGTTGGATGCCACTTTATCGCAACCTATATCCGGCTTACGTGTTTGTTCAATCTTCGCCCTTAGCAAAGCTTGAAGCGTAACATTGCATGACTTCGGAGTATTAGGCGATGTCATTTTCTTCTCCCCTTTAGCTTTGCTCTTCGGTTTGCTGAATCCTGAGGTTGTAGATGTCGAAGTTCTGTCGTCATTTGGTTCTCGTATTTCATTTACATTTTTATCCAATGATTCCAACAAGTTGCTTTGAACATTTGGAAACGAACTTTCAATCACATTGTTGCCATTTACTGAAATAGGCTTAGTAGTAGATCCATCCGCAATGCTCTTCTTGTTGGGATATGGTGGTTCAAATAATGAAGATAATTTCGAATTTTTGGAACCATTCGTCATTGGAACATCTTCTGTTGACCCTTTATGCTTCTGAGTTGTCACAGCAACTCTACTGGGAGACTGGACCACTTTATCATCTTCAATTCTTTTCTTTGGAGGTTTTTGATACTTATCTGATGCATCAACTTCGATACTGCGTTTTATAGGAGTTTCCAAAATATTATATGTTGGTTCTATTGTAATAGCGGATGCGTCATTTATAAAAGGGGCTTTGCTATTTGAATCGTTGTTCAGATTGGTGATGTCTCTGAATTGAGGAATTGCATTGGATTCAGGTACATTACATTGAACTTCATTGACCCAGGGTGATTTTGAAGCTTGAGAAGTGCCAGAAGCACCAAACTGCAACGACACTGCTTGAGGTCGAGAGAAACCAGAATCTCCGTTCAGCTGAAGGTACTCTTTTGATGTCAATCTATCTTCATTTAAACTCGGAACCGGGGAATTTGCCTGCAAATGTTTGATATAGTTTGCTGTGCTAGAAACCTTGCTTGAAGAACCTTGTGAACCAGGCTTTCCTTGAACATTCACTGCATAAGCCCTCTGTAAATTCAATTCGCTTTGTAGATCGTCGGATTTCTTTTGGACTTGTTCAGATGATACTCCTGCAGAACTTGTACTGTTTTCTGGGGAGCCACTCTTACCCAATTTACTTTTAATCCGTAATTTTGAAAATGGAGAACTACTAGAATGTAAAGTTGAACCCTTACTTTTTATAGTTGGGCTCTGTTTCTCTCCAAATGGAATTCTAGATCGGGAAGTCTTCTTACTTATTCTAATAGGACTTTTCTCGTGCGTAATAACCTTAGCTGATTCTGGAGTTTTCTCATTTTTAAGTATTTCAGCTTCATGCTCAGATGAAGAGGAAAATGCATCTCTATGGAGTACATCAGATGAATGTGCAATATTGCTACGCTCGGACTCTATTTTGCGTTGAAGCAACACAGAAAGCAGCACTGGCGACAGCCTATCTGTTTCAGTATCGGAAGTTAGATCTAGATACAGAATCGACTCACTACAATGTACTTTGAGCTTGTTCAATTTGGCGTACTTGTTTCCATGCTTGGAAATAGAACTGGTCTGCTTCATTTGAGATACCAACTCTGCAGGTGTTGATGATGTAGATCTCTTTGCCATTTTGCTTGTAGGAATGAAAGGCTCGGAATCGCTTTGTTCAGTCAAAGAGGTATCAGAGATTACCTTATCTCTACTTTTTTCACGTTTGAAAGATGTCATTTGGTTGAGATAGGAAACCTGTGCATTTGATTGAATCTTCTGATCCTGTTCAGTTTTTACATCATCATACTTTATCTGTTGTTCGTCATAATATTGGTTGCTTTTGAAATCATATAGCAGACTTAAAAATTGAAATGAATCCTCATAATTAGAACGAAAACGGTCTTGTGATTCATACTTCGTCAGATTCTGTTGGTGATGTTGATATATTCGTTGTGGTGGGGATGGTGGTGACCGTTGACTCTGACCTGTACTTGCAACACTAGGCTCCAAAACCCTTAGTTTAGGTCTCTGGATCGATTCTTCTGTCCGACTTGGTTCCTTCTTATCGGGGTTATCGTTTCCCAAAAGAACTCTGCGAATACCACGTAACGCCAGAAACACATCCAGTATAAGTGACGGCCTCTTATCAAGTCCGTTGGCTCTTTCGTGGCTCATAGCGATAATCTATGTGGATAAGCTGTGGTCCATTATAATATATTTAACCTAGAATATCTTTTTGAGAAAAACTAGAGATGAGTCTGAAGAGAACACGTAGCGAATATTTCAGATGTGACAGATCGTCGAGGAGGTGGGAATTTTATCTTACAAGCAGTGACTCTGAATTTACAAACAGATTTACCTATGGAGTATCCCAGATAGCGGTGGACAAGAATATGTTACAAAACAGTATTAGCTAATTCTATTTTGAATTTTTCCCGAATCGTATATGAAGTGCGTTTTTCTCGCCTAAAGATAGTCCTGTCAAAGGAGCATAAGCTATTTTGTCTACCAGAAATAAACCAGACGCGATTCGAAACTGATTTGTATTTATAGTAAAAAGAATGATAATAAAGATGATAATAGATATGTCTAGGTTGTGCTGACAAGGTCAGCTGTGAATATGAAAATAGATATGGTGACTCAACGTCTGTACCGTGATTGAGAGACAGAATTTAGAATACTCTGAAGCCGTACAGTTTGATACTCTTTCAATGATGTTCAAAGATGATATTCAAATTAATTGTTGTATTTACATTACTGCCATATAACGAAGGCATGAAGTGGTACAATATGATGATGTGTTCTATTAAATATGACTATACACTCTACTATATAGTGTTATTAAGTGATAGTATACAATTACAGATGTTGGTATTCTATAATTGTTTAAGGGTATGCTAAGTATGATTATGATTATGAATATGATTATGATTGTGAATGACAGCACACATCTTATGCTCACACACGTTATTAATACATTACGATAGTACAATTCGTAGATTACTAGCTAGCATTACTTTCATGAGGGTACAATCGCACATCTTCTATACCTATCCGGGCTACTGCGATGGCAATACCAAAGAGAATATCAATTTCACTTTCTGTCAGAAGCTAAAACAGATCTATAATACATAGGGGGTCCATGGAAATGCGTGATAAGTCGTGAGCAATGAGAGTTGTGTCTAGGCAAGAATTACCAACTTACACTTGTCGAACAAAATGCGGTGGAACTTGTCGTCGTCGTCGACCTCAAACTCCTTTAGCTTCTGAATGTGGACATCGTCAAACTCATCGTCTACAATGTTGTTTTCGTTGACAAAGTCGTCGTAGTCGTTCTTCAAGAACAACTGTATATCCTGTGCCAATCTGCCATGGCCACTCTCGGGATCGTCTAAGTCTAACCGCTTGTAGAGCTTTGTCTTCAAATCTTGCAAACGCAAATTCGTAGGCAATAACAATACAAAGATATCCTCGTCGTAATAAAACTTGACTTTGACCTTGGACTGCTTCGTATCCGAACTATTGTTGGATAATTGGGTGGGCAACCCACTGGCAGCATTGATGTTGGCGCTAGATGAAGACCTTGATCTGTCAGGTACAGATTCAGCTGACGTAGGTGTACTGGAGGTTCTTGTCTGACTGGAGTTGTTGTGGAAATTAGAATATTGCGATAATCTGTCTTGTTGATAGTTCGATTGCTGACTTATAGGCTTGGAAGTTCTTCCATTATTATTGGCATTATTGTTGTTATTGTTGTTATTGTTGTTGGCGTTGGCATGGTTGGTCTGATCTACTCCTTCTGAGGTTTCTTTGTCGAAGCCGTTATCCAACACTTCAAAGAGTCGCAACACTTCCTCAGAACGGGAGATATGCACTGGCAAAGCGATCAAGTTTCTCAAGTAGTAGTCCAACTTCTCCCTTCTCAACTTGGAGATACTGTCATTAACATTGATCAATGGACCAGGGATCGAAGGAATGATACGTTTAGAGTTCTCAATCTTACCAGCTTCGTAAGGAAACAACTCCAAAAGCTTTACCTGCAAGTCATAGAAGTCCTGATAGTATCTGTACAAGTTTCTGACCTTGCCGTTGGAGAGACGGGCTATAATGAGGTACTGGTATCTGCCATGGTCCAACTGGTACGAGTCGACACCTACTTCTACAATGGTGGTGTTTGATGAGCTAAGAGAAGAGCGGTTAGAACCTTCAGTGTTACCTTCGAAAAACTGAGTATTGGAAGAAACAGGTGGAGTCTGGCTATTGGAGATGGATCCCAACGGAATTGTCAGAGCCTGGTATTTGGCTGTCTGATCCTTCCATTGTTCCACTGTTGGGATTTTGAAACTGTCGATTGCTCTGGCTACTGCTTCCTTATCTGAAGTATCAACATCAGGCTGATTGCTAAGAGGATTGAGAAGATCGATTATCTTGACGTACGAAACAGGAACCAAACCTGGGCCTCCCAAACGATTTATTGGCTTGGCTATGAACCATTCGTGATCGTGATGAGCACAAATGATCAAGTTTTCGCCTGGACGAATGGACAATTCGTCCTCCCTTTCAGCAGTAAACTCGTACAACGTTACGGCGTAAAGCGTTTGGTTCAGATTACGATTATGCGCATGGCCCAGCGGACCATGGGTGATGGCAGGGGGGACGCCCTGAGTTCCAGCCAAGGGAGAGTCGTCTGTCACTGGTCTGGAACGGTTAAAAACTTCGAAATACGAAATAGGAACCATTCCACGGGCATGGGTCATAGGATTGGTAGCCTCGTACCAGCCGTTGGAGTTGTCAGAGTTGAAGTTGTCAGAATCATCAGTGAGAACGTGAAAGAAGTCACCTTTGGAAAACTTCAATTCGCCAGGTCCCTGTGGAGTGTAATCGTACAAGGCCCGAATTACTTTCTTGGGCAGTTGGAGAACGGAATCAACATCGTAGCCTGGCTGGGCTGAGCTGGATGAGACACGTGAAATCAGATGCTTGGGCAGACTGGCAGATGACAGCTGTCTCTTGCTTCTTCGGAACGATTTGATCATAATTGGATTATTGTGATTGCAATTGTAGTAACTGGTAAATTGGGACTAGATTGTGTGGAAATTTACGACTTTGTAGGTGAAACTAACTGAGTGAGAAATTGCACTGAAAATTGAACAAACAATTGAATGGCTCGGGGTTGAACAGGTGGATTGTGATTTGATTTTGGGACTGTTATTGGTTGGGTAGCAGTGACAGTCGTAGAATGGTGGTAGTATCAAAGATGGGTTGGAGAAATACGTCAGAACGTATGCTAATATTAGACTGGTACAATAATACAATTATGTGATGCTATAAAGCTCTGCAATTCTGAGACTGTGGATACTAAACAGAACTCGCTTATTTGCTGATGGATCAGGCGGCTGTGAAAGTGCAATGTACAATGTACGAGCCGTGGTGGTTCCACTGTTGAGGTTTGTTGATGAAGATGGTAAAAAAAACTCAAACAAGGATTGCTTCTTTTCTACCATGAAATGCTGCTCCCAAAGCAGAGTAGATGGGATTTCAGCGTGATTCGCGGTCGTGCCACGCCCAGCAGGTACTAAATGGTGAGTGAGCTGCATTTGAAATAGCGACAAAATGCTGGTAGTCGCGGCTTCGCTCGCGGTGCTGTGGTGGGACGCTGGCACCGTTGGGAAAACTATGGGGGTACCAGGGGCACACACAGAGATGGCAGGAATAATTATTGGGCTTGAATAATATGCGTTTTGGCACAAATTGTAATTATGAGACACAGTTTGGTGATAGTTTGGTGTAACGAGGGAGTTTCTAAATTACAAAAGCCGGAAAAGTGGTCGTGAGTGCTACATTGTGAATATGTTGCATGCCTTTCCCTGAGATTTCTTGGAATATTAGCTCTCTTTCTCGCGGCATTTGAATAAGTTCCGCAAGAAATCTACCACTAATTCTCCCGCTAAATTCCACCGCTTAGCCAGAAGGCTCAGGAGAATTGTTCTAGCGACAAAAATAGTTTAGGGCAATTACAGCGCTGAGTAGCCGAGAGCTGAACAACAAGCAGCCCGCTACTGGTTTTATTCATTGAATTGTCTATTATAGTCTATATAGATTCTTCTTCACTGTGTCATCTACGAGCTCTAAGCATTGACGACTCCGAATCGTCACCCAAAATCTGTCTCTGGTTCTGTCTATCTGGCTTTAGTCGCGTACTTTTTTGCCTTGTACAAATAATATTACCCTTCTGGGCGAAATTCTGTCACCTCTTCTGCCACCTTTAAGCATCTAGCCACCATCTTTTGAATGGGGCCATTCTAATTCAAGATTTGTGACTTGGTTAAAAGTCCCAGACATAATTTGTTTGAACTTGCTGTTTGGTGTAGTTTCTGATCCACTGACTCTTTTATTTTTTATATCTTATCATGATCCTTATTGACCGTTTCAACTTCGTTCGAAATAATTTCACCTCCACATAAGCCTGCTTCATATGCAGATTCCCATTAGCACCACCAAGCTGCTAGCCTCGGGCTGTTGTTACCATTTGGGGAATTAACTCTGGGTTATTCCGTGCATGAGTCTTCTAGTCTTCTAGACTCTGCTAAAAAACGGATACTAGTGTTGGAAATTTCATGCTTACTTAATTTTACTTTTCGAACTGTATTGCACCCATTCCGTTATCCGAATTCCACCTTCTATCTCTGTAACATTCTCTAGATTTGCATTTAATTATTTCTTTGATATGGCGTAAGCTTTTAGGCTTCCAATGTAGTTCCTTCCTTCTGTTTTCTCTGTTCATAAATTATCTTTCTTTCTTTATTAGGCGACTTTCTTTTAATGATGAATGGTCAACTCAGTATGTCCTGCTTGCATGAATAGTCTTCAAATTGTCTGTCGGTATGTTGCAGATAATATGTTCTTGATTGGCCAGCTAAATCAGTTCCTCCCATTCCTGTTCTCCTAGTGTAGCCAAACTGGAAGCCTCATTCAAACTACTCTTCCTTGTCTTATCTTCTCCCGTTTCTGGAAGATATGAACCTTTTTGTGACCCAAGTGTTACAAACCCTGAACTTTCGGGTATCAATGTATTGGTACTAGTTCCGTCGAAATTGATAAATTGGGAAAATCCTTCGCTGACGTTGGTTATACGGTCGATGGTAGTAGCCAGCTGTAATCCTACAGTTTCGAAGTATTGAGGTGATCCCTCGCCCGTTGATTTTGAATAGGATGAAGAAAGCTCGGAATCATCATAGTCGCCTGTCTCAAGATAGTCTTCTGAACTTTCGTTCTTCAATTTTGACTTCATCGTGGTACTCTTTTTCCTTTTCTTCTTCTTGGGTGGCCTCTTCATTGCCTCTTCTTGCTCGTACTAATAAATCATGTTAGTATTGATCTTGACATTTGAAAAATGTTGTGTAATTACTTACTTGACGGTATTTGGCTAGATAAATCTTTAAAGTCTCAGCATAATTTTCAAAACCGAGGATATACATTGACCAGAGAATATCTTCACCATTTAGGGTTTTTCTCTTTTCAAGTTTACATTTGTCTGCTGCCTGACTGGTTATGAAAGATATAAACTCAGACACACATTCCTGGACACATTCTTTGGATTCTTTTGATAATTTGGCGTGGGATGGTAGAGCCTTTTTCATCACACGTCCGACTAGATGGTGTTAGCATAAGTTAAGGAAAATTGAATGAATGCTTATAGAAGACGTACCATTGGCAATCGGAAGGAATCGGTCTTGTTCCTTGATCTCATAGTCGTTGTTCAACCAATCTTTGTCTACTGGCGAAGTTGGCTGGCTCATGGGTTATATACAAAAATCTATAAAACTTTCCTTGTATTATCAAGACTTTGAAGAGGATAATATAGAAACCAAACTTATACTCATGTCTTCTAATAAAGAAGTGAAGAATCTACAAGTATATTAAAAGTGAAAAAATGTGGATTGATGCAAATTATTAAATGCGACCTCGGCAAACGAAAAATTTCAGACAGATAAAGTCCGATCTGATAACTTCTCTACAACGGCTTTTCTCTTGTGCACGGCAATACACCAGAACAGCACCTGAAATACTTTTCATTTCTGTCCCCTCGAATTTGTAATTCAATTTGACTTCACGGTTGGCTTGCTTATGTCTCTCTTCCTCGATTAAATATTTTTTATGAGCATTTCTTGGGCCCGGCTGTATCGCCTTAAAGATTTGGAAGATTCAATTTAGAAATAATTTGATTTATTTTAATTGCTAATTACATTTACATGATTAAATTGCCATGTAGGTGTTATTGAGGTAGTAAAACCAATATAAAACATAGTAATACATAATGTCATTAAATACATGCTCTTAATTTTTGGTACCTTGTTCTAGCTTTTCAATACACCTCTTGATATAATCCAGATAAATTTCACAATCGCTCATTTCTTCCTTCCAGTAATCAAATAAAATCAACGAATGTTCGAATCCAGCAATTATGTCATTTTTGTTTATTACAACGTTGAACATATCCATAACATCGTTCATCGAAGAAATCTCGGGCACTTGCGAAAGGAATGCTCTCATTCCTTCGTCTGCAGTTGCCACTTGTAACATCTCTTGCAACTTATTGTACAATAAGAACTGGAAAACATTACCAATGAAAAGATTTCTCAAATAGTACCACAGGCCAGGGTGTCTATGTGCTCCCAATTTTGGAATATTCATTTTGGGCAAAGAAATCAAGTTCTGCAAAAAGATCCTCAAGATCCGAGATCGAGCCAAAGGAAGACTTTTCAAGCAAAAACTGTTTTCGTCATCAAAGTCTTCGTCTTTGTCACTTTTATCTTTGTTGGTGTACTCTATCACGTTAGAGAAATCTTCGTCCGGATACTGTCTCTGGTAAAACAAGGGTGCATTAATCAAATTAAAGTAGTCCATCTCCAAGTCTGCGTCCGAGGGGTTTGTTTCACCGGAAAAGGAATTCGGAACTGAGCCAGCTGAGTCGGGAGATTCCATTGCATTTAGATTGTTCATCGATACAGAAGTAATATTGGCTTGTGCACCCATGACTGAAATTGCAGCTTCCATCAATTCGGTAATGGGGATTTTATCTTCTAAAAGCAAGTAGATGATAGGGCGGAACAACAATAACTTGGAGGTTATAATTCTTGTCTTTATGAACATGATTGATTCGGATTGGGCTCGAATCAAGAGGTCATCGTCTATCAAAAAATCGTCTAATGTGTCAAACACATCGGCATCACTGCTAATATTCAGTTGTTTTTTCTCATACTTCTTCTTCATACGTCTGTGGATTTGATCGACGTTAATTTCTTGGAGAACAAAGTTTCTAATTTGGGGACTCAATGAATTGATGATCCCGTTGTACTGATTTAGATACTTTATGAAGATAATCCATGCAGATTCATTAGCAAAACTATCCTGGTCCCAAAGGTTTCTCAAACGGCTTTCATATGAGTATATTTCGTCAAACATCTTGTTGTCCACCTTGCGCACTGCAATTTCAGTGAGAAAATAGTACCAGGAATATTCATCTTCATATTTGTTGGCGAGCTTAATGCATGCTTCGCTGTGATTCAGTTTTATTTCATCAGATAAAGGATCAGGAATCTTGGGGAAAGAAGTTGGAGGCACTTGTTGTGTGATGCCAGATACGGGTACATACGGTGATAGTTCCACTCTCAACTCACACTCCAACTTCAAGCAAGACCAGAAGAGACGATCTATCATTTCCTTTTTCGATGCACCCAAGGCATTATCGGTATTAATTGGATCACCCCTCCTCATGTTGATATAGTACATCATATGCTGGCATGCGGTTGAGATATGTCTGTACGCCAATAATGGAGTCATGGTATATAAGTAGTACTGGTTCAAAAGAAGATGGAACTCGACTGCTCTTAAGGAACTCTGGTCAACGGTGAAGGGAAATGCAGTGCGTAACAACTCCGCATATCTGATCAAGAGAATTGAGATTTCGAGTCTGTCGCGTCTCACGTCTTGAACGCCATTGAAGGCACTGGAGTCTGAAAGGCAGCCTATGGCGATGGACTTTCTCTCTTCTATAGAGCTGTCGAATTTAGTCAAATTCTCCAATTGCACTGGAGTGGAAACTACTCCGAGAGCACAAATCACTATGATGTTGGGAACAGAAAGACACAACGTCTTAAATGCTCTACGACGGAAAGGCGTATCTTCCAAGTTGTTTGCTCTAAGAGCATCAAGCACAACTCGTGGAAGCTGGTCAGATTCTGGATTTTCCAGATCGTAAGACTCCAATATCTGGATGAAACTGAACAGTTTATAATGAGAAGTCAAGCATTTGTAGATCTCTAAGGACTCGAACAACTCCAAGGTGTCCAAGATTGGGATCTTGGAGTGGCAATTTACAAAGAATGAGTTGACGATATTGGAAAAGTTCTTGCTCAACAACCCCTCAAGAGATTTGGTCCTGAGGAGTCGTGATTCTAGAGTTCCGTTACGATTAACGGCGACAATCGACCGATTGTACATTTTAATGAGACTGTTGGATACTCTATCGGTTTCTTCTGGTGTATCACCAAAGCATTTGATGAAGTACTTCCACCTCAAGATCGAGGTTATCGACATGTCCCAGATGCAGTTGTCGAAATGAAACTCTCGATGTTCTGAACCGTATTGTCTTCTTTTTGAAGCGGAACCCGATCCTGAGCCGGACGCAGTAGTACCTGAACCTGGGCCAGGACCTGAGCCTGGGCCAAGTTCTTCTGGAGTCGAAGATTCAAGTCCGTTGACATTTTTGAGATCGCGCAAGTCGCGGAGAATCACATCCAACTTGGTCAAGATGTTTAATGACGCTGGATCATAGCTTGAATAGTCTTTCTGCTGATCATCGGTACGGTAGTGACAGTTCATGTTGCCGTTCTTGACACAAGACCCGCATCGCGGCCTGACATTGTCACACTTGATCTTCTTCAAACGACAAGTGTCGCACGCAGTAAGAGCTCTTTTTCGTGGATATGTGGCAGATGCCCGCGAAGATGCACCCATTAGTGAAGTTGAAGTACGCTTGCGAACATTTTCTATATTCGCACTGTGTGCCTGTGGTGGTGTATTGTAAAGGGGTTGGCCCATTTGCTGTGGAGGATTTATCTGGTTTGGGATTGGACCACGGCCAGGCATGTTGACCTGGCCACCGATTGCAATTTGGTTTTGGATATGGTTGAGGTTCTGTTGAATTCCCGGCTGTAGATTTTGGATTTGATTTTGTTGTATATTTTGTTGTAGACTCTGTTGTAGTTGATTCTGCTGTAAGTTGTGCTGTATTTGGCCAATCTGGTTTATTTGCTGTGTCTGGGCTGGTGGAGATAAAGGGGCCATTGAGCCCGGTCCCATCCCACTGCTACTGTTATTATTCATACTGCTACTACTGCTGTTGCTGTTGCTGTTGCTTAATTGCTGCTGCTGCTGTTGTTGGTAGTACGGATTCGGGCCGGGTGTCGGCACTTGTCCATAGTATGGACCTGCTCCAGGGGGCCCCTGAAGTTGATGTGGTGGAGGAGGTCCTCCCTGCCCCATGGGAGGCTGGTAGTAGTTGGGGTTCATGGCGTAGTACGGGTTGTGAGCCATGAACTGTTGGCTCTGGTTCAGTTGAGGCTGTAGATGTTGATGCGGAGGCAAGGAAAGTGGAGCTTTGTGCCCGGATGCCTTGGAGTCTTCGGGCTCTGACTTGATTCCGTCCATGAAATCGGAGTTAGGTATGAAGGGTTGGAAAATTCACCGAGAATAAAACGAACTGCCGTATAAGCTTTGGCCAGAGAAAACAATGTCGAAAACAAAGAAGGAAAAATCAACGAAGATGTTCAAAAGCAATAATAAAAGCAAAGAAACTGAGTTCCAAATAAAATATTGTAATATTAAAACAGTAGAAATGGTCTACCTAAAATATCCGAAATAGAAGAAAAACAAAACTGTATCAAACCCTGATTAAAAAATGGATATGGCACAAAAGATTGGGTAACGGAAATCTCGTACTGTGCCAAGCATGTTACCTGGCTAGAGAAAATAGTCGAAATTACTGCGAATTATATACGGCAGATATATCTGAAAAAAGACTTCAATATGGTGCCATCGGGGCCAGTTGAACCGGAGACGAGAGATTGCTTTGCCATCGAAACCATCTTCCCACTGCAAAATGGCGTCTCTACAGTTTATTTTCCTCCTTCCTTGTTTTTTTTCTACTGTGCTCTGGACTTCTCTCTTTTCGTGCATTTCAGTTTTATCTTTTCTTCCACTCTATCCAGCTCTTTTCGAACAGTAGGTTTTCAGCCGGAGAGTGCCGATCTTCTGAAATAAAACGCAGGCTAAATTGTAATTATAATTCTATTCTATGTTCCCGCCAATTACACTCAAGGTGGCATCAATATTTTTCATTCGTATCAGATTCGTACTCTTTGTCTCGATCTTCGGCTTGCCCTTTGTTACAATCTCCACAATTACATTGCGGCGATACGAGAAATTCTCAAAGTTTATTCTGCGCCTAGCACATTTTTCACTCGCAGCATTTCCAACTGTTCCATTGGAACACAGAAAGGCTGTAGTTCTGGTTCCATTTTATTCTTTCTCTTCCACTCGGCAATTCGCTTTGTTCTCTACAGTTGTCTCTTATACTTGGCTCTATACTGTCTGACAAGCACCTCGGCTGTAGCATATAATGTAAGCCTTCTTCTCTAGCTTCCCCATCTTCCGATTCACATTCTGCAGAAGCCTGCAGGGGACAGTGTTTCCTCTGCGTTTGGGGCATATTGCTACATGGTTTTCGATTAGCAACCTAATACCGTGGCTTGTCTGAAACCATACTGATTCGGTCCACCCGGACGTTTTATGACATTCTGAAAGCCTGGAATTTCGACCTATCTTAATTTGGTATGTAGTCTTTCTATACACTCTATGCATCCCAAGTTAAATACTATGCTGAAACAAGTTCACGCTTTACAATATGATTGTCATGTCAAAGAAGTCTATTTCGATTCCGGCAGAATGCCCGGTCTTGCGTTGTAGTCGTCCTACTCTGAAATAATCCCACTCTTACACTTGCTAGATATCAAGCAATTTTATTTTCATCTGTATGCCTATTTTTCTCAGAACAATACCAAATCAGGATAACAGATCTCTACTATTTCAAAAGAGTTAACTTCCATACTTTAAATCATTCTTATTCGTTTATTCAAGCTACACTGAGAACGCATATTGAGCTCTCAAATCAAGTATAATTGTCTGAATCACTCTAGTATCGCGAGACATATGTACAGTAGATCGTAGATCAGACAGACGTTTAACCTGGAGGCAATTGAGAGGCATCGACGACGTCAGCAGCTTCGACGGGTTCGTCCTCTTCAACGGCAGCGTCTAATGGGGTTCTTGGCAAGGCCATCATACCGGATCTGGCAAGCTCCAAGATACCAAATGGTTGCAACAAGTGGAGGAAGGAGGTGATTCTAGAAGGTTTGGCACTCAACTCGACAATGACGTTTCTGTCGGAGAGATCGACGATCTTACCTCCGAACTTCTCCGTGATTGTGTTGATATGGTCCAAGTGAATATGCTTTTGTCTCAATGCTTCAGAGGGAGCCAAGTTGTTAGGATGGTAAGCCGAATCAGTGGCAGACAAATCTGGCACAGCCGATCCATCGCTGATGTGCAACTTGTGGGTGGCTATCAACTCCTGGAAGTATTCTGGGCCCAACAACGATACTCTAGCCAACAACAACTCTCTCTTGATGATCTCCGCATTGGTGTAGTCCAAAACAGCGTAAACAGGAACCAAGTCCTCAATCTGTCTTCTGGCCTGTTCGACAACAGCATCTTGACCAGCCAAGACAATCGTCATCCTGGACAAGTCCTTGACCTCAGTGTTGCACACTACCAATGAGTCAATATTGAAGCCTCTGGCAGCCAAAGTTCCAGACACAGAACTCAACACACCAGGTTCGTTCTGAACCAAGCAGTTCAAGACGTGCTGCTTTCTGGGAGCTTTAGATGGCATGGGTGTTTCGTACAAGATGGAAGAAACAGCAGCGTCAGCTGACCAGTTGGGAGTCTCCAAAGTGGGCAAGGGAGGTCTCTTTTGGTTACGGTGTAACGTCTTGTAGGCTAAGGCAGAAGTGGACGAGGAGGTCTGCTTGTTTCTCACGCCCTGCTTGTAGGCAGAAGAGGCACTGCGGCGCAACGTTTGTTTAGCGAACATTGCTGGAGAGTTTTCTGGAGCCTTTACGGAGGAAAATAGAAAGAAAATGTGTCTGCAAAACTGAAAAGCTGGAGTAATATTCTGCAAAATTTGGTAGATGTTGGATGATTCATCGAGTCAACGACACATGCGCGACATTTACAAGGTGTTCAATTTTCATTATGCGACATTGTACGGGCCGGCGGAGGTTGGAGATGTGGTGAGAGCGCGGTAGCGGAAGGCGATGAGGAGGTTGGGAAGTTGTCGCATCTGGTGTCGCAAAAGGAGAATTTTCGACATAGACCTGAAATGAAAATTCCATTATAAGGTGATTTGATGGAATTGACGAGCAGAGACTAAAGCATACTTGCCATAACACAATAAGTGTACTCCAATCCTATATTCACCTCCCGAGTAACTATTTTTATCCACAATTACAGAAATAGGGACTTAAGCAAAAGTTGGCGAGTTATGAGCCTCCGCTTGTCCCGTGCCCACCTTCTCTTCGTCATTCTTCTATTTCCCTCATTTTCATCCCTAGATGTCTCTAGCGCATCTCTTCATCTCATCTCCTTAATTATTTCATCTCTCTTTGTCCCACCTCCTTAATTCGTATCCGTCTCCTTGCGTTCCAGCCGGCTAAGTCTGTACGCAAGCAGCGAACTTCTCATTGGTGGAGTAGCCACAGGAACTGCAAAAGGTGCGGCACGCGGTTACGGTTGCGATTTCTGAACTACTTTGGGGCATTAGGATAAATTTCAGTAGAGCCCGTGTACCATACATTTGGGATTTAGGAATTGTGACTGAGATGAGATCCACGTTTAGACGAGACGTCCCACATCCGACTCTTATCTCATCTTGTCTGATTATTACCGAATTAACACTGTAGATATAGAACAAAAAATGTATCATTACAATTAAGCATAAGTTAAACTATGTAGCCTGTAGCTTAGAGAAGCAAACCAGCAATCAAGGCCAATGGGGCAGCAACGGAACCAGCAACCTGGGCACCACCGTTAGTCTTGGTGACAGAAGCAGTGTGAGACTTGGACTTGGTCTTGGTGGCAGAAGAGGAAGAACCGGTCTTGGTAGCAGAGGAGGAAGAAGCGACGGAGGTGGTCCTTTCCTTCTTAACAGTGGTGGAAGGAGCAGCAGAAGCAACAGTAGTCTTCTTAGCGGCCTTGGTGGAAGTGCTCTTCTTCATGATTTGTTCATCTTCTTCAATGACAGCAGCCTCTGGGAATTCAAAGTGTTCACCGTCATCCATGAGGAGAACCATGTTGTCGGTGTTGAGCAAAGCTTGCTCAACGTGGATGGCCATAGCGGAGGCAGCGAATAAAGAGAGGACGGCAGCTTGGAACTTCATGGTGATTTAATTTGGATTACAATTGTATATTTCAAAATCAAAAAATTTACTAAACTACAAAAACTACATAAATTGGCGGCTCCCATATTATTTATATAGTCAGGCAGTGTTACACTTTCAATTAAATTTTCTCTACTTTGAAGAGATCCTTAGGCACAACGTGAGTCTATCACAGGGCATTTATGAGGTTGCTACAGTCCTTAGTATAAATAACCCCATGCACTGCACAAACGCCCTGCTGTAGAAAGGATATTGCACAAAGACCACTGTAAATCCTTTTTCAGTGGTTCCATTCGCATTTTGGTACATCTAGATGACGAATCCAGACCCAAATTCTTGGTGGTGGACAAACAGGAAAGTTGTAGTGTGAGCTTAAATGAATTTTTTCGACCTAATTTCGGATTGCTCAAAAAAGCTCCAAAAATATTTTTTTATGCATAAGCTCAGATTTTGAAGTGTTGAAAAATCAACTTAATTTGCGTATAACTGTGGTAACAAGCGGTTATTCAAATTAAACGCGCTTTACAAGACGCATCTGCCCACGTTCCCACCGTCTTCTGTTAGGCTAGCAGCCAAAAAAAATTGATTTGGGAGACTTCCATCCTACTTAAAAATTCAATCGCGCGACATCCTTCTAATTTAAGCATAATTATTTAATATTGCCTTGAAATTGATTCCGAAAACCGTCCGGGCGAGTCTTGGCCCTATAACCTTCTTGTAGGAAATATATCACAAGACTTATTGCACCTGCTGGGAATAAGTCCTGCGTGGTTATGCGGCATTGAATTAGAAACGGCTGAGTAGAAAACCTACGACGTAGTACTTCCATGATAATTTGATTGACTAAAAACTTGGCTATAAAAACGCCTATCTAGTTACCACAAAAGGGTTATCGTTACATTTGTCTCTGTAAGGATAGACCTGTTTGATTCATAATAAAAATGTTAAATTGTAAGTGCTGTACTCTGATCTAAATCAGAATAACGATAGTACTACAGCTGCAGCAACTGCATATGGATAGTAAAATTGAACTAAAGTACTATCACTGGACTTCGGTCTGCTATCAGTAGTGTTGTAGTCGACTGGGTCAGGATGCTGTGGGCCATGGCCGGAGTCGTTTGGGATAATTTTATTAACAACTCCTTCAGAAAGGATCGCAATACGAGCACCATCAAATTGTGTGATTGCCAAGGAATTGGCAACTGCTAGCAATTGGATTGCAAAAAGGATAACTTGGAAGAGTTTCATTGTAGTAGATACTTTGCTTTAAATGTTGATGGAGTAATAAAACATTTCTTTCTATATTGAGAGGACATTTGTTCTGTTCTTATAGTAATTTTTTTACTGTGAATAGCAAACTTTGTCATTCAAATCTTGCTATCGTTCCATCTGTTTAAAGGGGTTCTCTCTCTCAAAATAGAATGATCCCCACTCATGCAATGCTGACTCATAATTCTCCATTATATGGATTGTTTGAATTTGGGACGGCTGCAATATCGAGTCACTCGTACTTGTGTCCCATTCGGTCGAGAATTACGATGCGGAATTAATTCTCACTTTGGTTTTCGCCCGAGCAGGGTGCGAAAACTTTTTATATTGATCAACTGTTGACTAACATTTTGATTGCTGTGGTTTATAGGCTGTCAGATGTATTGTACTCATCATCACAACCCTGTCTGTCTGCTAATAAGCCTGTCAATCTGAGTTGTATCTGTCATCTTCGTCAACTTCTTCCTACAATTCAACTTGTGCTCTGTTTTCAGGGAGCCACATGAGTCATGTGCGCCAGGCTTCTAGAACAGATTTCTCTCCAATGGTCCACATGTCAACTTCCGAATTGGGTGGACAACGGAAAGGAGGATTCCAATTGACAGCAGAGCCTCCTTTCATGTTGTCTTGCTAGGAGTCCAAATTCAGAGATCTCAATAATTTTTGATGTATTTTGTCATCCAACTTTCTTAAGTATTCGCAC
This sequence comes from Scheffersomyces stipitis CBS 6054, assembly GCF_000209165.1. Taxonomy (NCBI): domain Eukaryota; kingdom Fungi; phylum Ascomycota; class Pichiomycetes; order Serinales; family Debaryomycetaceae; genus Scheffersomyces; species Scheffersomyces stipitis. The sequence goes on from NC_009068.1 coordinate 1,504,169, forward strand.
TTCTGGAACCTTATTCCCCATTTAGTCAAACAGGAACAGGCTTTTCCGAGGAGTGACTTTTTGCGACTAGAATCTGGCATAATCTGTTATCGTATGGCCCCAGGTTTTCAGAGGTAGGCCACGTATTCTTTGGAAAATAGGAGTAACGATAAAGATTTCTATTTTTACACTCGAATGTGAAAATGTGCTACGTTGCATAAATTTTCTCAACGTGTTAAATATTTACAATTGATTTAGTATATAGCGAAAGTGAACCTGCTGTCACAAATAGGGGGCTTGTATACGACATCAAATCTGGCAAAGGAGATTGTAATACATTCACAATTGAAAGTTGACAGCGACACAAATGAGAATTATTCAGATGCCTCGGTGATAACCAATCCCACGTTTCTTCTAAAATCAGAAGCTATTAGTAACTGAAAATTCAGATGTCAGCAGTAGTCAGTGCGGATATTATCGTCAAATTTTTCTAATTCCAAACCAGAAAGTCCCACTCTCAACGAAAACAAAGAAAAGATAAACCAAGAAAGATAACCGAAAGCAGGATGAGGAGCAACACATTCAGGGTTGGCTACGATACCCTTTTTGAAATTAGCCAACATCTACAAACATTGCCAAACCGAATAGTGTTGTAATCAGAAAGAATATTTCACCAGATCTACTGTGCAATGTCTAGTTCTAAACACCAGCAGTATCGTTGGGACTCAACTAATTTAGTGATTGCATACCAAACAGCACCTGGAGAACCTTGCACAGAAGTGAACCAGGAGGTGAAGGCAAGATCAAAATGATTCTAAACATAAACAAGGTATTAGCATAATCTGTCACAAATGTATTAATACCACCGAAAAGAGTATTGGTAACCACCACCTGATATCTGTTTGAGGCGGATATCCGATTCAGGCAACTATAGGAGAAAGATATACCTTGGCAATGGCTCCTGGATCAGCTACTATATCGATATTGAGCAAACTTAAGGGTTGCATTGAAAGGTTGACTTGGAATGTTTTACACTATCGTTATTAGCCATAACTGTATGTCGTTAAATAAGAAGAATTGCCTATCTACATCTGGTTATAGATTCATAAATGGTATCTTATCTGTGAACAGGAAACAGTTGCTCAAAATTGCGCTCCGAGAATGCCATTTCTCCACAAATCGAATTAACTTTCCAAGACCGCAAACTTTCCAAGACTAATGAAAATCAATGATGCTTTTCACTATGAATGCCATAATATGTAACCCCCTCAAAAAGCGTGGTCACTTCTCCTGAAGCAAGACGCCTATAAGCGTTTGTTGAGATTTCCGTTCCCAATCCAGTAGGCGATAGCCCCTTATCGGTTCGGTTGGCACAATTTATTTTCTATATAAACTCCCAATTTACGGCTGATAATCAAATTTCAAATCTGAAAAATTCAACTTATCAAAGAAAACAAAGATGCTTACTGACGATTGGAAAGTGCTTGCTGTCAAAGCCCAAAACATATATGAAGACTCCTTGAAATTGACCTTGGAACTTTTTCCCTTCGATGACCCGGAGACTTTGAAAGTTTTCAACGGTCTTCCTTCGGCTAGAGGACAGTCTGTTACTGATTTCGGTAGTCCTGCGAAATTTCCGATTGAAGAGTACTTGAAGAAATTGCCCGAAAATGTCAAAGCTGTTACTGAAAAGGAGCCAATTGAACTTATTCGTGACTTGAAAGCTGGCAAGATCACTGCTGTTGAAGTATTGAAGTGCTACTACCATGCAGCTATCTTTGCTTCAAGATTAGTTAATTGTGTTCACGAATTCTTACCGGTTGAGAGTTTGGAAGCTGCTAAGAAGCTTGATGCTGATTTTTCCAAGTCGCTGCAATTGCCCTTATTTGGTTTACCTGTCTCTATCAAAGAAATGATCAAATTCAAGGGCCGTCCCGTTACTCATGGCTCCCTTTGCTATTTGGACAGAATTGCTGATGATCATGGAGATATGGTCAAAATCTTATATTCCAATGGTGCTGTTCCATTTGTTAGAACTACCAACCCTCAGTCTCTTATGATGCTTGAATGTGAATCTCTTTCTCATGGCAGGACCGTTAACCCATTCAACAGTGACTTGACCTCTGGTGGTTCATCAGGTGGTGAAGGTGCCATCAATGGTATACATGCCTCTCCCCTTGGATTCGGAAGTGATATTGGAGGAAGTATCAGATGTCCTTCAGCTTTCAATGGCATCTGGGGTATGAGAACAACCGTTGGTAGATTGCCATGTATGGACTACTACTCGTGCCAGAGGGGTTCAGAATCGATTCTTTCCGTCACTGGACCATTGACGAGGTCATTGGGTTTATTGGAATTATCTATAAAGACAATTATCGATTCAAAACCCTGGCTTATCGATCCATCTACTTCTGCAATCGAGTGGAAGACTCCAAAGTTCGGTAAGAAGATAAGAATCGGGATCCTATCTCATGACGGTATTTGTACTCCACAACCACCTATTGCTAGGGCACTTAAGGAAGTTAAGGAAAAGCTTAGCAAACTTCCTAATGTGGAGTTGGTCGAATTCAAACCTTATGACCATAGTAGGTCATTTGCTATTCTTGGCCATTTGTACTTCGAAGATGGTGGAGCAGATACCAGAGCTACTTTGGGTACTGGTGAACCTCTTCTTGAACAAACAAAATGGGCCATTGAGGGAGCAAAGGAATTGACTGTACATGAAATCTGGAAGTGGAACTTGGAAAAGCAGGCATATAGAAAGGAATACCTTCAGCACTGGTTGTCTTACAACAATGACGATGGAGAAGAATTGGACGGGGTTATAGCTCCAGTTTTTGCTGGTCCAGCGGCCAAACACAGAACCGCAAAGTACTGGGGATACACAGCTCAGTGGAACTGTGTGGACTATCCAGTATTGGTTTTCCCAGTCACCAAAGTTGATCCAGAACTCGATCAGCCAGTTAAGGATTACACACCCTTAAACGACCATGATAAGTATAACTACGAGGCATATGATTCTCCTGAGAGTTTTCTTAATGCTCCTGTCAACCTAGGTGTGGTTGGCTTGAGAAATACTGAGGAGAAGTTGATTGAAATAGGAAAAGTGTTGAAGTCTATCTTGGATTGAAATAGTGGTATGATTTGAAATCTGAAAAATCTCTTAAGTAACAAAATTTGTTTTAATAATTATTCGATTTGAATTGTTTCTCATATGGATTGTTGCCTTTGTTTCATTGATTGTAGTGCAGCTGTTCGATTGCAAAATATGACAATTGAACTTATAATAAGGCTGCGAATTTAATGCGCACCTTATTTTTGACACAAGCACAGACTGCATGAAAATATGTATGTAAGTGAGAACACATAGTTAATTTCTGATAGCGTTGTAGAATAAATAGAGACATTGATTTATTCTTAAAACTACCCTCCGGAAACATGGCAGGTCCAGAACCCGAGTATATAGAGCTTTCAAACTACTCGTCAGTTCCAGTGGCCGAGTCTCTGGCTCTGGAAAGTAAAGGCACTCTGGAAAGTAAAGGCGATGGTTACTCCAGATGGAACTTCTCCACGCTTCAGACGCAATTGGTTTTGCTCAGATTGGCCATTATCAGTGACGAGGAGTTTGGAACAATGCTTACTTTGGACGATGTGCGACTCACCCGAGATTCCGTATACATGATGGACAGAATTGCCGAGATGCCAATTCCAGAAGCAATCTCAATTATACGAAATGCACTTGTAGATCATAATGGAGATGTCAATTTCCTACATGAAGATTACCGACTCTTGGAGCGGTTAGTAGCTGTGATACCATCAGATTATGAAGAAGGAAATGAAAATAAACAGACTGGAGAGTTCGATGAAATGCAAAAAGATTCATCAACGTTTCCCGAAAATTTCAAAAACAAAGTATATCTTCTGGTGATCGATTGGGATGTACAGATCCGATTAGAAGCAGCACTCATTCATTACCATTCACCGTATCCTGAGATCAGGGCGATTACAGACCCCTGCGATGATCCTAGTATCCCTGTGGAGACATTGCGTGTCTATGTGATAGGATTATTCTGGACTTTAATAGGTTCTATTATTAACAACTTCTTTGTCCATAGAATGCCTAGTATCTACTTGAGCTCCCACACTGTACAGATCCTCTTGATGCCTACTGGAAAACTCTGGGAAAAGTACGTACCACATAAAAGGATCCGATTTATGGGCCATTTCATAGAGTTGAACCCGGGGCCATGGACATACAAAGAGATGATGTTGAGTACAATTATCTTTCTGTGTTCAGCAGGTACACCCTACCTGGTCTACAACATATTCGTGTTGAAGTTGGAGAGATTCTATGGCTTAAAGTGGGTTAGCTGGTTATACCAAGTGTTGTTGGCATTCTCGACGCAATTTCTCGGCTTTGGGTTTGCATTATTGATGAAGAAAGTCTGCGTGTATCCCAATAAGGCATTGTGGCCAACTATTCTTCCCACTATTGCCTTGAATAGAGCATTGATGAAGGAAGAAAGCATGGATAACGTTGTCCACGGGTGGAGAATTTCCCAGTTCTCGTTCTTCTTTGTTGTCATGAGCATGAGCTTTGTGTACAACTGGATTCCTTCGTACTTCTTCACTGCGTTGTCTCAATTCAATTGGCCAACTTGGTTCAGTCCTAATCTGATTCATTTGGTCAACGTTACCGGCTCTACGGCCGGATTAGGGTTGAATCCATTACCGACATTTGACTGGAATATTCTCGATTCTGGAGGATGTCTCACAATTCCATTCTACACCTATGCTAACAGATACATAGGCTCGATACTTGCATTTTTCATCATCATAATTGTGTACTATACTAACAACAAATGGACGGGTTACATTCCTATAAATTCCAATAGGCTATTTAATAACAAGGGCGAGTTGTACAAAATTCATGATATCTTGAACGACGACAATGTCTTCGACGATGCCAAATATAGACAGGTTGGACCGCCATATTTCTCCGCTGCTAATTTGGTTTTATACGGTGCTTACTTCTGCTTGTATCCGTTTGCTATTTTGTACCATTTTGCTACTGAATGGGATTCGATGAAGTCTAGTTTCGTCAATGTCTGGATATCGATGAGGGATTCATTCAAGCCAGAAAAAAACACTAACATCTACGGTAGATACGCCGACGACCCCCATTGCAAGATGATGTCGAAATATAAGGATGTTCCTGACTGGTGGTTCATGGTAATCTTGATTACCAGTACTGTTTTTGCATTGCTCAGCGTGATCTTCTACCCTACCGAAACGCCTGTGTGGGGAATCTTTTTCACTATTTTGATCAACCTCATCTTCTTGATTCCCTTGACATCTATTGCATCTGTCACGGGGTTCTCGTTTGGCTTAAATGTACTTGTGGAGCTCATTGTTGGTTATGCTATACCTAACTCGGGCCTTGCTTTAATTACATTGAAGAGCTTTGGTTACAACATAGATAGTCAGGCCAGTAACTATATCACAGACCAGAAGTTGGCTCATTACTCTAAGGTGCCACCTCGTGCGATATTCAGAGGTCAGTTAGCATCTACCTTCTTGAGTGTGATTGTGGCATTGTTGATAGCCAACTGGCAGATGGACAATGTGGCTGATATCTGCGACCGTCACCAGAAAGACAAGCTCAGTTGTCCCGGTGCTAATACGTACTTCTACTCTAGTATCCAGTACGGAGCAATCGGCCCGGCCAAAGTTTTCAGCGGTGTGTACCCAGTATTGAAGTGGTGTTTTCTTCTAGGTGCATTACTTGTGCTCCCATGTGTATGGTTCAAAAACAACGGCCCCAAGAAGCTCACAAGATACTTCCAGCCTACGGTGATTATTGGTGGTTTTCTCGACTACGCCCCGTACAACATACTGTACTTTACCGGTGGCTTGTATGTGTCATACGTGTTTATGTACCATATCAAGAAGAACTACCTCTTGTGGTGGGAGAAATACAACTATATTCTTACTAGTGCCTTGTCGGCTGGTGTCGCCTTTAGTGCGCTCGTGATCTTTTTTACTGTACAATTCCACCCTCATCCACTCGAATGGTGGGGCAACCTGGTCGGCGAGATGGGCATAGACGGCGGCCATGGTCGGCAACAATGGCTCGACGTACAGCTGGCACCTGAAGGATACTTTGGGTTGCGAAAAGGTCATTTTCCCTAGAATCCCAAACAGGAAATGGGCTCTGCGGCTCCATACTTAAGACCTAAGATAAGCATTTTGAGTGACGAGGCTGTTCAGACTGTGTAATGATCAGACGTGTTAAATCATTTTATTTTAGAGGATTTGTTTCACGTGCAGGTCGGCCGATTCCCTTGCAGAATTTGTTCACTGGGCAACTTCTTGAATCAACTTTATTATACAGTTTTCGTATTTCAAATCGCTAATGAGGGGCTTATAATTTTCAATGTTTATTGAACTGCTTCTATTTGGAGTGACTTAACAATCACACTAGTATTCACCTCACAACATAAGAAATTTTAAACTGTACTTAAACTCCCGTTTCGGTATAAAGTTGCTATTGGCCCGCTCCCCTGTTCACTACAAATACCCTGCCGTGCGCTCGTTGAAATTTTCATCTGCCAAGTCTTAGACATCAACTTTAGACAGACTTAAAGTTTACTCAACACCGCTTTTATAACAGGGCTTACAATGAAGATATTCTCGTTATTATTGCTTCTCAATGTCGCGTCAAAGGTTGCAAACGGTTTGGTGATACCGAACACCGTAGCAAGGCAGTTGGACAATGAGAAAGTCGAAATTCCCGTTATTCTTGGCAACGATTTGCAACAAATAGATGAAGTAGAAGATAATGAGGATGATAATGAGGATGACATCGACATCGGCAGCGTAGATTTGCAGAAGAGAAGAGGTAGTGGGGGCCATAGCTCTGGAGGTCATAGCTCTAGCTCTAGTAGTCATAGCTCTGGAAGCAGTTCTGGAGGACACAGCTCTTCAGGCTCTTCAGGCTCTTCAGGCTCCTCAAGTTCCTCGGGTTCTCGAGGCTCATCAGGCTCTTCAGGTTCCTCGGGTTCTTCTTCGGGATCTACTGGTGGATCTGGAAGTGGTTATTATGGTGGTACAGGGAGCTCCAGTGGCTCCAGTGGTTCTAGTAGTAATTCCAATTCTGGTGGCTACTTCGGAGAACCTGGTACAGTAGGTGGTTCTTCAGGAAGTTCATCCGGTGCTAGCACGGGTTCTACTGGTGGCTCTACTGGTGGCTCTTCTGGTTCTTCTGGTTCTTCTGGTTCTTCTGGCTCCTCTGGTACTAGAGGAGGTACGACTTCTTCTAGTTCTTCTGGGTCTTCTGGGACTAGGGGAGGTACTGGTACATACGTCGGTGCTGGTGCTGGTGTTGGTGCGGCTGCTGGTTATGCACTGACCCATGGATCTCATAGTGGAAGTAATAGCACTTCTACCTCATCTTCTGCTCCAAAATCATCTGGTGCTTCCATAATAGCTCCAACAATTGTGCCTACAGTTTTTGCTCTCGTTGCTTGTTTGTATTTTTCTTAGATATTCTTAGACATTTCTTGATATTTATTAGCATTTATTAGCATTCATCAGCACTTCATTATTTTTATATTCAAAAAAATAAATTGCATTCGATATCTTTAGAACGTAACAACATATTCTTGGTACCAAATATAGATTCGTTAAGCAATAGAGAAAAAATAACGACAACTGCAGGACTCGAACCTGCGCGGGCAAAGCCCAAAAGATTTCTAATCTTTCTCCTTAACCACTCGGACAAGTTGCCAGATTTGTTGAACTTCGGGAGCTCATTAAAATCGTGAATTCCATTTGTCACGTGAAACATCCATACCGCAATAATACTAGCCATTTCGTCAAAAAAAAAGCAATTATAAAAACAAATTTATGCTATATAGTAAATAGGACCGAAAATGATTGCAAAACATGCCAATTTATTAAAAACTTTGAAAGTATGCCATCTATTCTAACCCAATATAAGTATCCTAAAAATTTTCAAACAACTCATGATATGAAAAAAATAAATCTTGCAATTTTTACTATTCACTACCCTCATCTAGAACTTACTTGTGCCATATCAGACCAGTCTTGTTTCACTGTTATTACAAATAGGTGCGTTTATCTTTTTATCTCCCATTGTGCCGATATTCTCATCTGAGAAGTTGGTAAGTTTCTTTGTTCTTTGTTTAGGTAATTGAAAGCAATAGGATTTTGTAAATTTGCCAATAGTCTACATCTTTTTCAGAAAAAATACAAATTTTACGGCAAACTCAATCAACATTAAAAACATTAATATCAGACAAATACACGAATAAACCAGTCTATAAGCAATACATAAGAAACTTAAGCCTCTAGTTACTCTCACATCTTGTCCTACAATGTATATAGTTGAGCTTTTATTTCGCACTTGCGGACGGTCTTGCATTTTTCGCAGCCATAGTTTTAGTTATATAATCAACATCCAAAACTCTTGAAGTCAACTTTTTTCTTTCTATCTTTATCAAATATTCCCCATTCGGTCTCCCATTTATTTTTTCCGGAATAGAATACTTTCTTCCAAGGTTCATCAAAAGCCTCAAAGAAATAATATCCATATCCACTTGCCCTTGCCTTGCATGGGAAGTCCTCCAAAAGATACTTTAAGTTGGGAATACTAGCTAGTGCCTTCTGATATCTTCCTCCGCTACTGGGCCATCCAACTTCTGTAATAACAATAGTTGTGTTTTTAGAATTGATGGGCTCTATTTGGTACTTGAGGAAATCTAAGGTCCATTCACTTCCCTTTTCGACTTCTTCTCCGCCGAAGAAAGGATGGATATTTGCACCTATAATATCACAGCCCTCAATAAGTTCAGTGTTGATCAAGGACCCAATTTCAGATGTCCCAACTGGTATATCATAACCCAAGGAGTGGACAAATTGTCTTGTTTCATTAATATAGCTGAGTAATTGCTTTGTTGTTTTGTCCCCTCTGAACAATACTTCATTTCCCACAAAGATAGATTCAAAGAGATTCCTAGGATATCTAGAAAGCACAGATTTCATTGTTCTCATCTGATCATCATTTATCTTATCACTGGTGCCTATCCACACTCCCATTGCTAATTTCATATTTAAGTTGAGGGATTGGATTGAATCAAGAATCAACTCAGACTGATTACACTGCATTCCGTAGTTTCTTATTCTCCCTGTGACAGTTTGCATTGCCAATAGATCAAGAATAGCCTCATTCTTAGTTAGCCCACACCTTGGTTCCAAAGCGTTTATAGGAGAGTATGCTAAACCAAACAAATAGGGATCCTCTGGCTTCTCAACCTTATAAGACACTTCACTGATTCCTGGTCTTGATTGATTCAAGTAGCCATACTTTTCCATCAACATTGGAAGCATTTCATTCCTGTTGCCTTCTTTTCTAAAGAATTTCAGAACGCTACCTTTTGTACCACCGGAAAGTATTACCATTGGTGGGACGAACGCACATATTAAGAGAATAATTAATCCAACAAGTACAAAATTAAGAAGCAGCAGCCTTGTCAATTTGAACTTTTTACTAGCTTCATTTTCTCTGGAAAAGCTCTCCGGAGAGTTCTGAGATTCCTTTTCTTCAATGCCGGTAGTTGCTTCGTGAAATCTCGAAAATCCATTTTTGGAGTTTGTTTCTATGGGAGACAACAAACTTGAATATGGAAGAGAATATTTCTGTATACCATAGCCCCCTCCGGCTCCATTGTTATTAGGGCTGATATTTGAAGTTGTGGCAAGCAGAGGATTTTCTGTTAAAGGAGAAACTACTTCTAGCTCTATTTTTTCCACACCTGGTGTTTTATCATGGCGGAGAACAGAAGGATACCTAGCTGCCAGTAATGGATGACCAGAAGATTTGGGAGTTTCTATTTGTTTGCTTAATTGAAAAGAAGTCCACTCCTCTGGATTTGGTGAGTCAGATAAAGACAGGAAGTAGTTGTTAGATCTGGAGCGAGTCAATTTGTATGCTTCTAATTTTTTGTAAACTGGGCGTCCTTCAGCAGAGTCTAGTCCAAAGCCTTCAGTTAAGAGGTGAGAATCCGTGGCAGATCTCCGAACCCGAGGTGGGCGCAAATCTTCAGCGTTTATATCTTCCATTGTTGGCTATAAAGAGTTAGTGATAGTAATTAGGCGCTAGAGAAATTGCTGCGAAAAAGTAAATGGTTGCAAAGAAATCAAAAAGTAGCGGTACTAGAATTTTGAGACAGAACAGGTATTCAAATTCACCAGAAACCATTAGCTACGTTTGTAATATTCAAAGCAAACATGGGCAGAGAATTCATATAAATATTTCATAGACATGAGCCACTGTTCAGAAATCATTAATACTGACTAGTCTGTAGATCAATAAACAAAATAGGTTGGGATAAGGTTTTTTCCATTCTAAAAGCAGGATAATATTTCAATTACAATTACAAAGAAATGAGATATCAAAATAATACGAGGCATGTCAGTATACTTGGGACACTCCACAGATATCTGAACTATGATGGTTCCAGCATTATCATCTCGCCACTATTGGACCATTCAGTTTCTATCTTGCTATGTTCGCATACAGTTGGGTTTGTGATTCGCGGCGCAGGGGGGGAAGCGGCTGAAACGATGAGATGTCACGACTTTATATACGTGCCTAACTGAATCGACTTGGTATAGTATTACACTCTATAGACTTTCGTCTAAGTAGGAATATATGTATTGTGACCTATGTTGATTATATATAAAAGACATATAGTATGGGTAAAGTGACTGTGGAGCCTCAGGGATGAGTTGTTGCCCCAGACAGTATGCGTAAGAAAATTTCATTTCATTTTTCAGGAGAACTAGATTTTGATGAACAACACCAAGATGTGGAATTTCACCTTTTCGACATCCACCAGTAAACCAATGGATAGGGTGGCCGAATAATAGCGAAAGAATAGAAGCAGGGATGTAGACAGTAGTTCCTAGATTATGTGGTAGGTTATCTTATACCAGATAATTTAGCACTTGCAACACGCAAAAAGAATGTTACCAAAAAATGTGGCTACAGTGGTGATGCATCCTTCAGAATCGTTAGGACAACAGCCAGAAAACAAACCAAAGCAGTTACAGCATTCGATACAGAACTCGGTACATTCGTTAGACTCTCTTTCGTAACCAGAGGCAGCGTCGTCGTTGTCGGAAGAAGATGAGGAGATCGACGAGTTGTTATCAGCTTCATCTTTTGCTTGGCTCAACGACATCTCATTGGTGGGTTGAGGTTCGGACGAGATGGCCTTCTCTTCATCTAATGCAGTATTGTTGATAGCCTGTCTGTTGACAGACTCTTCAAAAGGCGACTGTTCGAATTCTGGACTGGAATTTTGTGAGGACGACATGGTGTTTCTATAATATGATTTACGATAGTGCGATGGGTTGAGTCGGATAAGCAGACGAGCGACCAGGCAGACTAAGTAGGAAGACTAGTTTAGGTATATGGTGAGTTAAGGTTGGGTATACCGAAAGAAAAAAAAAGAGATGAAAGAAACCTTTATTAAATTCCAGATTGAAGAATCAGTTTTCCGCTCTTGAGATGATGATTCCACTAAACAATCGGAAGAAGCTGAAAATGCCAGCCTTAATGCGCATCGACGTTTTGTTGCCTGTGATGTGTACATTTTAGGTTGTGACAGGCAGAAAAATATTCTATTATTTTTGACCAAGTGCAGAAAGATGCAGGCGTCAGATGATAGAAGCAAACAGAGATCATAGCGGGTACTAGATAGTTGGAGAGGTAAATATGGCTCAAGTTTATATATAAGAAAGCAGAAAAAGAGAAAAACAGAATGAAATTAGTAGAAATGAGATTTATATTACCAATAAGCAGAATTTGCGTGTGAAGTTACGGGTCTGCCAATTGAGGAGATACAGAAAGAAATTCCAAATTGAAGAAAACGAGAAAGTTCGTGAATCCGAAAAACTGCAGTTGATCTAGAATATTGAAATCTTAGATAGGCCAGATCAAGATGCTTGGATGTCAAAGCAGTTTTCTATGAATAGAAATAAACCTCGGTAGAGCTGAACACTCTAAGATGTCTATTGCAGTACATTTACATTGTAAGTGTTGAAATAATAAATATTAAAGTAATGTCTTGTCTTTGAAGACTCCTTTGCCATTCAATTTATCTATTAACCTATTTTTTCCATTGCCCGCAATGTCTTGCAATCTATAATTCCCCAGTGTATAAAATAACCCCTTACGCATCAGCAATATTCATCATCTCAAGCATTTCTGCGATTTCGAGCTCTTCCTCCATGGCCATGATCTCGAGTTCTCGTTCATAGGCAACAATTTCTGCGTATTGAGCCTCAGACTCTCGCTCATCCTCTATGAGCTGATCCAAGTCGTATCCTGCTACCATTTCGTTGTAGTCAAGATCGTACTTTTTCTTGAAATCTTCCTGGAACTGGAGGTCGTTGACTCTACTACGCTGCAACATGATCTTATCCTGCTTATATTGGTTCCGCACCTGGCGGAGTTTGTTGTGTTTATTGCGCAAATTCACTGTTTTGCATCTGCTATCGATTTCGTCTTGGTGGTGATGATATGTTCTGTTTCTAGGTGCAATTGGTGATGACGACGAAAGTCCCTGCCGTATAGGAGAAGACGTTGACAATGGTTTGAGCATCCGTACTGATCTCTCTTGCTGGATCTCGTGGAGATCGTCTACGACATTTCTAGGTCTCTGCTGTGACGCCACACTTGATACCGGCGAACTAAATAAGGCTGAAGTTGGTTTCGATGGCGTAGCCGTTGGTGTCGGAGTTGGAGACGATTCCATTTCGTAGTCATTTGAATCGGACACCGGTTTGGGCAGAGCGATGGCCGCTAGCGATTCATTGTCTATCAGTTCGTAGTATGAGTACGGAGATGAGAACATCCGATATGAACCAAATGAGCTCATAGTTATCGGACTATCTTAATAATCAAGTAGTGTCTGAGACAATTGTAATGAACAAATTAGAAGTGCAGACAAAGACGAGATGTGGAGAATGTGGAAACGGAATATATGGATATTGATATCCTAAGAATAACTTATCATGAATTATCAATTATCTTCAGCATTTATGTGCCAGGCGAAAAAAGTTCACGCGTACCAAATAGACGGTACAAAAACAGGTTACAAATAGACATAATAATAGACATAATAATAAACGCAAAAATAGCCAACGGATGGGTGCAGGAGGCAGATTTAGCAGAGCAACAGAGACATATTGACTTGTGACAGATTGAGATTCACCGTGTTCGAATCAACATAGATATTCTTCCTCTACTGAAACACTTCTTCTTTTGAGCTTGTCTGAATACACAAGATGATTCTTGACGAAGACGACGTCAAGCTAATGGTCCATGTACTGAGCGAAGTCTGTGCCAGAGCCCAGCTGGTAGCAGTACGCGAATGGACTTCAGAGTCTGCCACTGTACGTGTGCTGGCAGGCCATCTGATCCAGCCGGAGTTGTTGCTGGAATTTGTTGATTTGGTGGATACCAACTTGGGCAAGCTCTATGTGAAACACTCTGGCAATAACTGGAAAGAAAACAAGCGAAAAGAAATGAGCGACGAAGGCTTGGTCTATCTCTGGATTCTTGACAGAGCCAATGGCACTTTGATGGGGTTCATGAGCTTCAAGCTCTGCGACGAAGGGGAAGATGCTACAGTGCTCTACTTGTACGAGATCCACATAGTACCACAGTACAAATCGCTCAAATATGGGGGACAGCTTATGGACGTGCTCCATTCCATAGCCAAAGACTTGACTGTTCAGGCTGGGCCATGGTACTTCGAATCCTGTTTGGCTACATGTTTAACAGTCTTCACCGATAACACAATGGCTCTACAATGGTACTTGAAGCTAGGCTACCAGCTCCATCCGGGTTCTCCGCAAGATCGAAAGCTACGGGGAAAGACAATCAAGCCCGATTACTATATTCTCTTTCGGCCGTGTATGTAGACAATAGGAGCGTACTAAGCATTAGTGAAAAGGGGATAAGTTTTGGAAAGTGCTATAAATAGCCAATGCTCAAGCCACGATAATTTTGAGCCAAGGTCTAGAATGAAGTTGACATAGACGAAAATACTTGGCGACAGAATCATCTGGTAACATACTACTATAGAATCCTTGCAACGTATACTACTGTAGTGGCCTGCTATGGACTACTATGCTCGCCGTGGACTCTGCTCGAATTCTCATATGGACTTGAACTGTCAGTTTCCACTCTGACTATACGAACGCCAAATGGTAGTTCTGAAATTCGAGCATAACGATCAACACTACTTTCAATAGACGAATTCCAGCAGGGCTCCAAGCTGAACAGCCCATACAGATTGTGCTTATTAAAGTGGGCGAAGCATTCGCATCCACTGGAACACTTGACCAATTCGGAAACAACCTATTAGGAGAAGGGCTGAGCATACATTGGCGCGTTGCAAATTTGGGAACAAGACCGGATATTTAAACACGCTAATCCGCTCCAAGCGAGACGTCACACAGGCCCCGCTGCTACCATTACACTTGAGCACCACCTCTTTGCTACCGTTACAACTTAGACTTTATCAACAGACAAGTATACTATATGGATCCACGTGACACCACTACACGTGACAATTGTTTTTCCGGCCATTTTATAGTTTTAGCCAATTGTAAGTGAACCTCTAAGCCTGGCACTTAGTCGTATTCACCTAGCTTCATTGAATTTGTGGAAGATTTGCGGAATTTTTGAGTGGACTTTTTCGAAATCAGCCCAGATCCAATCACCGAATCAGATAAAAGCAAGAGGCCCCATTTGTCATTAAGGGTTCAGTTCGTATCCCCTCATACTGGAAATCAATTAGAATCGTATTTCAACAGCCACCGGTTTGCGCACGACTCCTGCATTCCTTGCTGTTTTTTTGTTCCCTGCTTCAGGCTTTTGTATTCTGCAAGTTAAAAATAGCGCAACCCATATCTTCACCTCTGGAGCTGATCAGCAACTGGAAATTTTCGTGATTGCTGCGTGAAGCTTACCAATTGTCAACAAGAGCAGTCAGGCGTGAAAAGAAATCTCGTGCTGTAGACCGAGACTGAAATTAAAAGTGTTTGTCAGCATCACGTTCTTGAATAGTAGAGTGAATCGTGTCTTGAAGTGTATCCATCGTCATTTTATTTGGCTATTTACATTTGAGTTTTGATATTGAAACCGATATTGCCAACACTATCAACAAGGCACCCGACTATATCTGCTATTTTATCATTAACATTTACATTCTCAGTACTTTTCGCAAATTTTTCACAAACAAGCGAGAGTCATACTAGTGATACTTTATTCAATTAATTCAATTGAACAATCATCATAACATTCGAAAACAGCCCGTACAATCAAACAAAACATCGAGTAAGACTGAGTCTAACAACCACTCTGCATTGTATCCATCATACTATAAGACTATTTTAACAATAATAAAAGTGATATAGCACCATGGGCAGAAGAAAAATAGAGATCCAGCCCTTGACGGATGACAGAAACAGAACAGTAACGTTTGTCAAACGTAAGGCTGGGCTTTTCAAGAAAGCACACGAGTTGGCCGTGCTTTGTCAGGTAGATCTTGCGGTGATCATAGTTGGTTCCAACAACAAGATCTACGAATTTTCGTCTGTGGACACCGGCGAATTGATCAAATCGTACCAGCATACATGTAAAACCAAGCAGCCGCAGGAGCTGAAACTGCCGGAGAACTACGGAAACTACAGGAAGAAAAAGTTTCTAAATGAGTCTTTGTCGAGAAAGTCTGGAGCGTCCGTGCTAGAAGAGGTTGATCATGATATGGATGAAAACGAGGTCGATTCTGAATACGATAGCGATTCACCAGAGCCTAAGAGACACAAAAGATCGTACAGCGATTACTCTAAGAATACTAATTCAAAGGTGTTCAACAGCAACAGGCCGCCTCCACCACCTCCACCTCACCATATCTCTCTTTCAAACATGCCTACTTTCAACAATCCTACAACGTTTAGAATGAAAGAAGACGACATCAACACTCCTGGAAGCACTGCTTCAAATGCTACGGACAAGGTCTCACACAAGCGGGATGACTCGACTTCTAGTAACCAAAGACCGGTGCTAAGAGTCCAAATTCCAACTGATGCCAAGAGTAATTCACTGAATAACAAGAGCTCCATCAACGATAGTGCCCGTACCATTACTGCCATCGACACCAACATGCAAAATACGTCTGTAACAGGTTCAGGAAACAGCAATTCCAATGCGGGTAGTAAAAATGGCAATGATAGTACCAGTTCGCACGAGGGAGACAATAGCTCTGATGTAAATGGTTCATCCAATATTCAGACCAATGCCAGTAGCAACAACTCCATAATAGTTGGCGGCAACAACCATAACATCAACAATAACCAGAACAATCTTAACATCAACAATAATCATATTAACCAGAATCATAACCAAAATCATACTAATAATAGTAACTTGCCGAACATCAACACCCCGAAATACTCGAGCTTTGCATCGTTCAGATCACCTGATTCACGTAAACCAACGCTACCTCTACCTATACAATCAAAGTCACAGACTTCATCACCTGCCAGTGCCACGGCTCCTCCTTTGCCAATCGTTAATAACGGAGCCAACATGGCCATTAACAGTAATGTAGCCAACCCTAACGCCATGTACTACTCATCTATACCCCAGGGATCACCGTCAAATCCATATCCCAATGGAATTCTCCCAACACCCATACTTAACCAGGTATTCAACCAACAGTATGGTCAGCAGCTTGCGAATGGAAATGATCCTCATTCTGGGAATGCAAAGTTCCGACCTCCAATATTCACCAACTTACCCAACAACGTTGGAGAACAGACTCCTATTTCGGGACTTCCCTCGAGATATGTCAACGACATGTTTCCATCGCCTTCCAACTTCTACGCACCTCAAGATTGGCCTAGTGGAAACACTGGAATGACGCCCATCCATGCCAACATCCCTCAATACTTCATGAACATGTTACCCTCGGCCGGTCCGTCCAGCGCATTTCCGGGAAATCCAGGGACCAAGTTGCCTGCGAATGTACAGCAGCAACAGACATCTCCAGCTCCCGCAACAGTGCCTCCTAAAGACGGACCTCTTTCACCAACTATCTTCATGGGAACGAATGCGAAGATTAAGCTAGAGGAGAAGAAGGATAGTAAGTGAGACTGCCACTTTAGCAGTATAACTTGTACTTATAGACATATACCTTTTGAAACGAGATCCAATGAACATTTACCAGAGATGAGTAGCACACATTAAGTGAGTTTGTAGTCATTCAAAGTTAAGAACTTACACTGGAATCGTAATGTCTTATAACTACATTATGATGAATAGTGTGAGTTGAAACCGTAGGGCGTAATACAGTAGAGAGTAATTGTTTAGAGAAGTTGATACTGCGCCACAGATTCATCAAGAAAATTCTAATTACATTCTGATGAATAAAAGTACATCGACAAACGAATGTAGACAATCATTGGACTAATATTATTGTATCCGAAACTCCTTTTTAATATGTACTTTCTTCGCAGCCGTTTTTCGCAGCTACTCTCAACAGTGTTCTAATCTTGTTAGGGCTACAACCCTAATCATATTTATCACACGTGACAAGTTCCATTTCCTCAGAAAGTGCGACTTCTTCCCTTCTGACACCAATTAGCCCCTTACCACATACACACCCAGTAACGATTATAGATACTGCACATTGACCTGATTTTCTCTTTCCCATACACAACAACGCTCGCACTTCCAACTGTCTTGTCCAGCTACGGGAGAAATGTATGGGAATTTCGCACGCACGTGACGTAGAAGAAATTTTCGTCTTTTGGTCTGGCAGTGAATGAAAAAAATTATCACCTACTTAAAATTTTTCTAACCTTTTCTTGATAGCTTTTCAGTATAAGGTAGACCAGTAGTTCAAGATGAAGGTATGTGAAGATAGATATGAATGAATTAAAGGAGACTATCCAGAGATATACCCAGCCATGAGAGACGTCCATACGAGCATCCGGCTCTTGAATTGAATTGTTGAAATCAGCCATATCCATTGTTGAGAATAGTGAAAAATTTCATCACAAGCTCGAAGTATGTTCGACGACCATAAAAGTTAAATCAAACAGCGTTCAAAGCAATGTAGTACACAATAAAAAGTGAAAGGAAATGAATAGCGGAGCCTGCTGCGGAAGCCAGTAGTCTGTTCCAGGTCCATCGAATCAATTTTGTCCAGAGTTTAAAGTAGAGTAAAAAGATGCAGAAGCAACTTATCAAGTGATTGAATACCGTTAGAGCTCTTTGCAAAAGTTGACCATTCCATCAGAGCACACCCGTAACTTTACAGATCCAGGCGACGATGTCGTGTATGAATTTTCAGTCGGCGGCATATTTTCAGATACTCCCTGTAACATTGCATTAGGAATTCAATACTAACATAGCTATAGTTAAACATTTCTTATCCAGCCAACGGTACCCAAAAGTGTATCGAAATCGACGATGAACACAAGTTGAGAGTTTTCTACGAAAAGAGAATGGGTCAAGAAGTCGAAGGTGACTCTGTCGGTGACGAATTCAAGGGTTACATCTTCAGAATCACTGGTGGTAACGACAAGCAAGGTTTTCCTATGAAGCAAGGTGTCATGCACCCAACCAGAGTCAAGTTGTTGTTGGCTAAGGGTCACTCTTGTTACAGACCAAGAAGAACCGGTGAAAGAAAGAGAAAGTCCGTCAGAGGCTGTATCGTTGGTCAAGACTTGGCTGTCTTGGCTTTGTCCATTGTCAAGCAAGGTGACTCCGACATCGAAGGTTTGACCGACTCCACCACCCCAAAGAGATTGGGTCCAAAGAGAGCCAACCACATCAGAAAGTTCTTCGGTTTGACCAAGGAAGACGACGTCAGACAATTCGTTGTCAGACGTGAAGTTACCAAGGGTGACAAGTCCTACACCAAGGCTCCAAAGATTCAACGTTTAGTTACCCCACAAACCTTGCAAAGAAAGAGAGCTCTTAAGGCTCAAAAGGTCAAGAACGCTCAATTGCAAAGAGATGCTGCTGCTGAATACGCTCAATTGTTGGCCAAGAGATTGCACGAACGTAAGGAAGAAAAGCTCGAAATCAGAAAGAAGAGAGCTTCCTCTTTGAAGAACTAAGGAAGGTGATCCCTAGAAGATTATTATTGGTTACATAACTTTAATACTAATAAAATTCATTGTATGTCATAATGGTCTTTTATTGTTGTCTTCCTTTCTTGTCATTTCTTTACTTTAGTCTATCTTGTGTATTTAATAAAATATAAATATCGGTATACTCCCTATAGTAGACTTATTTTCAATTCTTGCTTATCTTTCTGTTGACTTCCTTTTTATCTTCTATTCAGTAGCCTCTATTAGTTTCTATTGGAGGACTATTGTGGGCCAATTTGAGGTCTCTTCTTTTGTGGTTGATCACTGTCACTATCTCTTTTCCTTACTATCCTCTTGATGTTCTCGTAAACTTGATCTGTAGTTAAGTTCGATGCATATGAGAAATTCTTACGGACAAAATTTTCCTGTTCTTGTTTGTACCTTGGATCACGCAAAAGGACCTTGAGATGATTATCGAATTTCAGCTCAGGAATCATCTTACCTGTTATAGGACATTTGATAGATGGTTCTACACCAGAAGTTGTCAGAACTTCACTTTTCTTCAATCTGGATTCACCAGCAGCTCTGATTTTCATACCTTTGATAGCTGGAGGTTTTGAAACTGTAGCAACTTTCACTTTATCTTCATCTGTCTTTGCAGTTGAAACTGGTGCTGGTGCTGGCAACTCTAAGTCTTTACTCTTTGACTCTAGAGATCTATACAACAAGTTTTCTCGAGATAACGGTGCTGGCAATTCTTTGACTTCGTCTATTGCATCGAATTCTATCATACCAACTATGGCGAAATCCTGCCAATCTATAGATGCAAAGTGAGCTTGCTTCTGTTCGATTAGTTTTTGCTTCTCCTTTCTCTCAACCTTGTTCATTTTGTCGTACTGCGCTCTCTTGTAAGCATTAGAAATCATTTTGTCTGCATCGTTCAATTGCTCATTTATCTGTAATACATCTTCATCTTCAGGCTGGTTCGAGTAGAACTTAAGAAGGATCAGATACTGATCTATGTATTGCCTGAAAAGTTTATTAAGCGAATGTTTTTCGTTAACGAAATCAAACTGGGCTCTGTTTCCAACTTTAATCTCGTGGTTTTGAAGTTTTTTGGCATACTCATCTCCGTTTTTGGCTACGTAGAGTGCGGTAAGCTTGATGATATCAAGATCGAGTGCTGAAATCTTTGGAAGATCGACAAGAAATTTCAATTTTCGAGGACGTTCCATCGTTTCTGCCTTTTCTGATGTAGACTGAGACTTCAATAAATCATTAGAAGTAGTGTTGTTTGAATTGGTTGTGTTACCTCCATCAATCTTCCATTTATAATAGTTGTAGTATTCGTTTTCCGGAGTTAGAAAGTCGAATTTGTGCTCAGTATTGTTGGCTAAAAGGCGCTGTTCAAACGATAGCCCATTTTTGAGGACATATCCGACTGTTTTATCGATCGACTGACGTATTTCTTCGGGTGGAACATTGACATTCGTCGGTATTTCTGAACTCATCGCAGATTTTTGATAGAATTATTTATAAGATGTAAGGATTATTGCTGAAAAATAGCAATAGTTAAGAATGGGAACAACGACTGTATCTGTTCACAGTGCACTTGTTTGCTTTGAGATATGGGTGCAAATGATAATTGTGGACTGTGAATCTTTTTCAGATATAACGAATTCATGAAGTTTGATATTTGGTCGGATATCGAATTAATGTGATCTTTATATATACAAATCGACATATTCCGGGCAAACTACCGGCCTTTCCGATCGCCTACTGTGCAGATCATTTAGTCTCTGCAAACGAAGAGCTCTGATAAGGCCGAGGATGTAGAAATAAATAGTACCTTCTCTGAAATCAGATCTGGTTGGTATGAATCAAAGAAGATATATATGAAACCTGGTGGTTCCTCGGAAGTTGTCAGCAGTGTAATCGATATCTAGTCTCTAGCTTCAGTTACTCTGTTGGGAGCAATTTCCTCATAGTCAAGATATTTTTCAGTCGCACCCATAGTTAAGAGCAACAGAATCTGGGGATATTCATCCTCGGAAAATCGACCGATAAATATATAAAACCACTTCTATATAATTAGATAGATCCATACCAATCCCTGTTTCCATTCCTTCCTTTCATATATTAGGCTCCATCATCAATTTCCTATCGCTCACAAGAAGCTTCTACCGAATTTGCCTGATTAGTTGACTTGAGACAATTGCCGATCTCCTCTGTTCTACACAGGCCATTTCTAACATTAGCAACTCTAGACACATAGCTGGTGCTATCAAAAGATAGTTTCTCTTCCTTGCAAAACTGTAGAAAAAGCAGAATAAAGCTGTTTCGACTTCCAACTTGCTCCTTCTGGCCAATTGGAATCGTCCTAACTTTCGTTTCCAGCCTCTGCTTCGGAACATGTCGGCCCTGGCTCCAGATTACGTCCTGGATCATGGCGCAGACCCTGAGACTAGAAATTGTTCCAGTACCGTGGCACCGCATCTAGACGAAGACCACAGCTATCTGAAGTTTCCAGACACCGAAACACACAACAAGGAACAGGTACAACAAACGCAATACATTGATTCCGAGCTCAATCTTGAAGACCACCTAAAAAACGAGAATGGCGAAGATTTGAATATCCAGAATGTGAAAAATTTCCATAATCTTGAGCATACCAAAAATGAACATCACCACCGTCACCACCACAAGAAAAAGAAACGCAGAAGAAGCAGGAATCTCGCTTCGGACGAGTCAGATGTCGATTCTTTAACTGAACAGATGGAACAGATTGGAAAATTGAATCTCAATTTGAATCTCAATTTGTCGTCGTATATCACCAAGGATTCGTTCAATTTACCGAATATGCCCAACTTTTCAAATCTTCCCAACTTGCCAAACTTGCCCAACTTGCCCAACTTACCCAACTTGCCGACTTTTGAACTTTCGCGAATTCAGGAGTTTCCCAAAGAATTTTCTCGGTACGTTTCCAGCTACATTAATGCTTCAAGGATAACAAGTAGTTCGGATGCAGCCGATACGGGTAACTCGACCAGACTGGGGAGTGAACTGTTAGTTGCAGAAGATAAATCACATGAGCAGCAACGATTGGCAAACTCGATCAAGACGGTGTTATCGACTCGTATCCAGATGAACAAGTTCCTCAGTGACTTGCGCCTCGGAGTTAACATTTCAACAGCTATAGACCGGTTGCAGCCGTTGACTGATATCATCCATGAAACGATTTTCCTTCCCGCAGAAGACATCAGCGACTTTGAAGACGACTACGAAGTTGGACGAGGTCGAAGCGAGGCGACAGACGAAATAACAGAACCAGTAGGTGTAGGAGAGATTGTCAATAAGGACCAACCTCTTTTGTACGATATAGTTAAACCCGAGCCAGCCTCGGCGAGCTATAAACGAAGAAGTAGACGGCGCCAAATTCTAGAAAGCATCGACGATAGTGGCACTCAGACTAGTGACTTGGACAACATCGATGGTTTAACCATAGAACAAGTCAAGAAGTTGACAGATCTAGACTCGTTAGATGATTTCTCGAAGGAAGTGCTTCTCCGTAACAGAATCCAGCAGATCCAGAATTTGGATTGCATCTCACAGACTGCAAAGAACAAGCTTGTTACGAGGTTAATGATGGGAAACTACTACAAGTATGTCAGTGAAAAACTCTCAAAAGAGAACAAATCTGAGTTGAAGCTACCCTCACTGTTGAAGAAGCAGAAGCTAGTCTTGCACGAACTAGACCACAACGACGGAGACTCAACTATTGTAGAAGATTTGGTTATTCCAGAAGTAGAGGAATCTCTGGTAATACAAGAAGTAGAAGAAAACGTCGAAGCTAATCTTGCTGCTTCTCCGATGGATGTTTCCATGGGAGAGGAAGTAAATATAGAAGAAGAGGAAGACGAGGAAGACGAGGAAGACGAGTCAGAAGGAGAGGAGGTAATTCTTACCGAACAAGACCAGGAACCCTCTTTTCATGACCCCCCGTTCAATACAATCATGGGATGTCAACACTATCACCGCAAGTGTAAGTTAGAGTGTCCGACATGTTTAAAGTGGTACACTTGTCGATTTTGTCATGACAGTGAAGTTACGTCGCATAAGCTCATCCGTTCGGAGGTTAGACACATCCTTTGCATGAAGTGCAACACGCCGCAAGTTCCTGAGTCCAACCACTGCGTCAACTGTGAAACTGAATTGGCATACTACTTCTGTTCTAAATGCGTTCTTTACGACAACGATCACACCAAGGATATTTACCATTGCGACAAATGTGGTATATGTCGTTTGGGATTGGGAATAGGAAAGGACTACTTCCACTGTGACGAATGTAACATTTGCTTGTCCATAGACTTACGGGAAAAACACAAGTGTTTGAACAATACTACACACTGTGATTGTCCCATTTGCAACGAGTACCTTTTCACTTCTGTCAACAAGGTGGTATTCATGAAGTGTGGTCACTCTATCCACCAGCATTGCTATGACGAAATGGTCAAGCACAGTTACAAGTGTCCCATCTGTAAAAAGACGATTGTAAATGTTGAGACGCAGTTCAGGCTCTTGGACCAAGAAATCAGCCAGCTGCCATTGCCGGCACCGTACAACTCGTGGCGGTGTATTATCAGCTGTAATGACTGCAAGGGCAAGTCGAATGCGCCATACCATGTCTTGGGGTTGAAGTGTAAATATTGCAAGAGTTATAATACCAACCAACTCAAATTAATTAAACCCGAAGAAGAGGACGATGATATTGATGGCGGCAACGAAACACAGCGAACAGAGCACTTTGATCTGGACTTGATGCGGTTAGCCAGAACGAACTTGCTGAGTAATTTTAGAATAGACGAGCATAGTATACACGAGGATGAAATAAGTGGCTACGAGGACGAAGGTGAGGATGGTGAAGCTGATGATGAGAACGAAAACGACAATATATCCCAGTTGAGGAAGTTAACTGTTATTGGCAGAAACAACGAGAACCCATACCGGTCCAATGTGTCGTATATTACTTCTATCTTCCAGAACTTCATTAATAGCGCTACGTCGAAAAAGATCGATGACACAGAAGAAGGCAGTTTTGCGAGAAGTGTAGGTATAGCGACAGAGGACGACAACATGAACGTGGATGACGACAAGGAGAGTGATTTGGGCGAGATAGGAGGGTTTTAGAGAGTTCTTGATGGCTAGGAATGGCTGCGAAAATCGCTATAATTAAGTTCTACAGTGTGCGATTTGTCCCCTAGAGATCAATATGTATATAGCCTAATGACGTTACAACTAATTAATGATAATATCTCATATATGATACACAGATAATGCTAGTACTCAAACACTACTTTGTTATTACGAATGGATTAGCATACAAGTACAAAAGTACCATCTAGAGCAATTCAACAAATGCGGAAGAGCATCAAGTAGCTGATTACGTACAACTTCGAAATACGGAAAAAACAGAATAAGTTCGATTACTCGATACGACATAAGCCGTTTTTGAAATTTGCAAACGACAGGCTCAACCAGCAGCTCTAGTCGTACAATAACTACGAAGTGAAATGGAGTTCGGAGGTGGGGCGCAAAATGGCCGTGCGCATTTGGAGTGGCGTCCCGATTAGGCAATGGGTCACCTCTTGCGGGCTGAAAAGGCTAGGAAATTTGTGGGGCCAACTCAACAAACAGAGCCAGAATGTCGCAAGTTGGTCACTATGGAGAGATGGGTCACGAGAGGAGTTGTAGAACTGTAGGCGGAAGAGCTTGGGAGTATGGGGAAATGGTATGAAAGACGAAACGTGAGAAATGCCGATTATGAGAAAAAGTAGGGGGAAAAAGTAACAGAAGCTAATGAGAATTACAGAAATTAGGTTTAGAATCAGTAGATATTTGTGAGTCTTCGATTTGAGCATAATACGAGAGCATGAGACACATTCCACAAATAAGCCGAGAGACACACTTCGTTCACAATCCACATTTGGAGTACACAATCCAAAATTCCCGTCTCCATTCCCATCTTCTCTTAGCCATGAGCCCAGGCTAGAAATCCTCCGATTCTGCGCCCAACGAATCGGTGATGGCAGTGTGCATATAGAGCCCATCACCAACGTGTAGAACAACGGTTGAAGTCAGGAAACGTGCAATCGAATGTCGTGAAGCGATAGCCGTGAGTTCGGCCAATAGGAAGAGAGATCCGCCGAGACGTATTAATTACCTGGCTAGCTACCAACTAGTTGCTTGTAGTGTAAATGGTGCCCTTTTGCGATCTGGTGGGGGCCTGGTTTCCTATGAGATCATCTCCGATCGTATAGATGCAGCGACATTTTGTGTCCCAACAGCCGGTCATTCAGGCTGCAGAGCGTTGGGTACCCAAAGACGACTGGCAGTAGCTGCTCTGTAATCCACTGAGACCGCTCTACGGAGAGAAAAGCCATTCCGTATGACTTCAGGTCGAACATTTTCAGAATGCTCCAGTTATCAGACTGCTCCAGTTATTTACTGGGTGCGGAATTTTTCACATGTGCCACAGATTAGCGGGTGGAAAAGGACATACAAATGCACACATATCTCTAAATTACAGATATCCAGCCATGCTGCTCTGGAGGTTCATTACATTCTATCGGTTTCGTTCTGTCCACGGTTCCTACTTCCTAAACTATTCCCCGGTATTCGGTGAAACTGTAGATCAGTCTCTCTCTTTCGCAGTCAGTCTATGTAGTCACCCATCTGTTTTTCCGGTCGTTCCCCAACATTAGAAATGTCGCATGTCGCGCCGATTTGCGCCTGTACACCGGCCACTATTTATAGTTGGCACTAACTGGTGTTTCTCTATCATATGGTGAGTTCTCATCTCGGTTCCTCTGCTCTTCTTGTTGTATCCTTATCCTGGGAGAATGCTCTTGTAGACTGCTGTGGGTCGGTAAATAAACTCATCTCGTCACATCGGTGTTCGGCCATCTCGTCCTAAACTACCCATTCTATACTACCTACTATATCTCAAACTCATATTGACACAGGCATAGATTCGTAGAATCTCAACTATCATTAGCCAAGTATTACTTCAATCGCCCGCAAGTTCAACAACCACATAAAGGCAACGCCAGCTTCCATTGCAGCCGCAACATCTTCGGGCTGTACCTCCTTCAACTGCTTCATTATCATCGTATAGGATCAAATCAGATCATCCACTTGTCTTATCATACTGTGAGACAATATCTAGTACCTTCACTACCATTCACGCTTCATCCTTCCGTCTTACAACTATTCTTTACATCTCGCTGCAGACCTCCATGGACATTTCGCATAACTATGAACTCGCTTAAAATAATAGTTAACTCCTTTGATACGCTCTATCCGAAAAAGGATTACGAACTCACAAGCTCGGCTCAAGACCTCGACGAAGAAGATGACATAGATGATGCTGGCGAAATTAATTTAGCCAAAGCAGACATAGCGGAGCCCAATGAAAGCACAACCAGCATCAACAGTAATGTGAACAACTCCGGCTCTTCTACCGCAACCATGACTATTACCGAGTCTCCCGTGACGCAGGCACTTCCGGCTGATTACGAGAAAATCATGGCCAAACAGAGTTCTGAACAAGACTCGATATTGCGGTCCATCGCAAACCTTTTACGCTTTGCTATCAAGACCATTTTGTTTGTGCCCAACGTACTCATAGTGAAACCTATCAGCTTCATGTGGCTCCTTGTGACTTTCCCATTCATCTACACCTTTGAACAACTCGGACTCGTTAACTTTGGGAAGTCCAGCCTGATTGTAGTCAAAGAAATTCCAGAGTCGATGGATTCTTCCTACGAAAAAATCTTACCAGAACAGACAGAGATAGAGGAAGACATCGACTTGATAAAAGACGACAGCAATATCAGTAAACTTCGTCGCAACAATAATAACATTAGTAGCGGTAAAATAATGACAAGCTCGTCTTCAACTCCTGACCAGCGCTCGGAAATAGACGATAAGACCGAGATCCTCAAACAGGAAAACATTCTTTCCAACAACATCAAATCTCCAACCTCATATTCCAAATACATAATACCGCCACCATTACGATTATATCCCTTATCCAGAAATCCACAGAAGAAACGTAAGAGAAAGACTCTCATTCTCGATCTTGACGAGACGTTAATCCACTCTTTATCACGAGGTTCTCCCCGTTCTTTTAACACTTCGTCGTCTTCGGCTCCGAAAATGATCGAAATCAAACTCAACAATATTGCATCTCTATACTACGTTCACAAACGGCCCTATTGTGACTACTTCCTCAAAGAAATCTCGAAGTGGTTTGAGCTCCAGATCTTTACGGCTAGTGTCAAGGAATACGCTGATCCAATCATTGACTGGTTGGAAAGTGACATAATAGACAACTCCCGGAAGAACTCCAAGCATGAGTCAGACTCAGAGGTTCCCAGCAAAATCTTCACCAGAAGATACTACAGAACCGATTGCACATATCGACAAGGAGTAGGATACATCAAGGATTTGTCTAAGTTCTTCGCCAAAGACGATGAGCTTAAGAACGTAATTATCCTCGACAATTCTCCCATAAGTTATGCTCTTCATGAAGATAATGCCGTCATGATTGAAGGGTGGATCAACGATCAGCGAGACCGCGATCTTTTGCATTTGTTGCCCATGCTTCACAGTTTGAGTCTCTGTATAGATGTAAGGTACATCTTGGGCTTGCGACACGGAGAGAAGTCCTTTGAAAGGTAACCAATTATATCATTACTATTAATCTCAATATTTATTGCTTGCTTTAATGAACTAGAGTCAAAACATCAACTCCAAAATTACACCGTTAATAGAAAAGTTTTGAATTAGATACTACATACATTTATGTCAATGTATACGATTGCATTTATGAGTAAACTGAAGACCGTATTGCAGGGTCAATGTAGACAAGAGAAGGAGTAAACGAAGAGGAAAAACTAGGTGATCTCTGCTGGCACTTCAGTATTGGAATCAAACTGTTGTACTCGTGCTAGATTATCTAGTTTTTCGAGATTTTTTGCACCCATTTGAAAGTTGCGTATAGTTGGTATATTGGCTTTGGAGAAATTGTTATTTCTTCGAGCCAACACCCTTATGCTCTTCAACATAAATTCATATTCCCAAGCATTCTTTGCTAATAATCTTGCCAGTATACAAATACCACTTAATATGTCAAAACGTTTTGTTTAATATTCGCAGCCATATTGAACATACAACTTCAAGGAACTCTTAAAACCATAATGGCGGATTCTGCCGAGTACCTGCCTTCAAATCTTCGCCTAAAATAGCTTTCCTATTTAAGAATCCCCTTTGAACGATAAAAGAGGAACCGTATCTTCTCGCTATTCTTTCCCTAACACCACACCCTAGTAGTTGTGGAGTTTCCGAGATTTCCTTTATAGCCCTCAAGCGGTGCGGCTCAGCAACCCCCACATTAGGAACTGTGCGGCAATCGACGGGCTTTCGTTTATTTCTACTATGTAAACTGGTAGCGCCCAGAAAATTTTTCAATGCCCGAGTCCAAATTTGGGGCAATTCCGTATTGTGGAACTACTGTAGGTATGAATCATATTGGATAACTATAAAGGACAAAGGATCTGCCTTCTCTCTCAGATGTTGTAATTTACGGAACTTAGAGTTATTTCACAAAGTTTTGAGAAGTTACCTTCAGAAAAAGCTTCAAATCTATCTTTCTGTCTGAGTATACTTGATTAGTCTGCGAAATCTACCATAGTATATATCCATCATGACCGTTACTTCCAAGTTCAACCAGTTGGTCAGAGAAGAGCCTGATCCCATTGTGAAGACTATGTCCCTTTACGCCCAAGACCCTTCTCCTAATAAAGTAGATGTTTCTATCGGAGTCTACAAGTCGGAATCCGGAGGACCTTACCTCTTCCCTTGTGTCGCGGAAGCAAAGAAGATCTTGGCTGCTAACGACCCTGGTCACAACTATACCAACATGCAAGGTATTCCTGAGTTCTTGGAAGGTGCTAGAAGGGCTGCTTTTGGTGAAAAGTACGCCAGCGAAGGCAAGTTGGCTTCGTTGCAAACTATCTCTGGTACTGGTGCTCTCCACATGGCATTCCTCTTCTTGAGAGAAGCTGGCTACACCAACTATTACTTGGGAGTACCCTCTTGGTCCAACTACGTTTCCATGGTTGAACACGTAGGTGGTAAGGTCACCACCTTCAATCACTACAGAGAGGATACCAAGGACGTAGACTTTGACTCGGTTGTCGCTACCTTGGAATCGGCTCCTGCTGACTCTGTTTTCATTTTCCAGACCTGTTGTCACAACCCCACTGGTGCTGACTACACCCAGGAACAATGGACGAAGATCGCTGAGTTGGTCAAACAAAGAAGCATTATCCCATTGCTCGATACCGCGTACCAAGGCTTCTCCTCCGGTGACAAGGAAAAGGATGCTTGGGCTATCAGACACTTTTACGAATTGGGTATTGAGTTCGTTGTTTCTCAGTCGTTCTCCAAGAACTTGGGCTTATATGGAGAAAGAGTGGGAGCTATGCATGCTGTTGTTCAAGACAAGGAGTTTGTGCCCAACGCTCAAAGCACCTTGGTAGCTCTCTTCAGATCCGAATGCTCGTTTGCTCCAGCTTTTGGAGCCAGGGTTGCTTCTATCGTCTTCCAATCCCCAGAATTGCAAAAGGTCTGGAGAGAAGACGTCGCCAACATCACTAAGAGATTGAAGTCTGTCAGACAGAAGGTGTTAGAAAGATTGACAAAGTTGCAAACCCCAGGCACATGGGACAACGTTATCAAGCAAGAAGGTTTGTTCTGGTACTCAGGCTTAACTCCAGCCCAGAATGATAGACTTATCTCGAAGCATAGCGTCTACTCCACTTCAATCGGAAGAGTCAACATTGCTGGTTTGTCCGATGCCAATATCAACTACTTCTGTGATGCCGTGGATGAAGTCGTCAGAGCCATCAACTAATTTATATCATGTATAGTAAAATGTGTATTGAATGTAAAGTAATGTCTACGATGCATGTAAAGTTACTTTGGATCCTAACCTGGTGTAGGACCAGGAAACAGTGATTGAATCATTATTAGTCTACATAGATATCAAAATATCATGCATAGATTTGTTCAACTGTCTCCATATTTCACAATTGTCTTTTATATCACAATGTAGTTATCACAATTGTCTTCCATGTATCTTTTTGAGATGTGCCTTGAGGTTATCCTTTCTGTTGAACCTCTTTCCACACTCTGGTTCGTCGCACTCAAACGGTTTCTCTGACGAATGACTCTTCATATGTCTCTTAACGTGCTCTGGACGCTGGAACCTGGCATCGCACATAGGGCATTTATGTTTCTTCTTGGCTTTTTCCTTTTCTACCTTATCGTCTAGCTGAAGTGGAGCAGGATTAACCATAGAAAGTCCATTGTGGTGCAATGGGATGCCACCATTCATGACATACATTTCTTGCAGTACTGGAAATGCTGCCATGGGCGGAAGCAAGCCTGGTTGTGAGCCAGTCACTATTCCGCCAGGATATACTGGAGGAGTCGACTGCGACGACATCGAAGTGTTGGACAAGTCCTTATTGCTGGCATCCTGCAAACGGGACAAGGGAGCTGTAGCAATAGAAGCCAAGTCTATAGATGCTGGATACGACTTTGTGAACGATGTTGTTGATACTGACTGGCTCAAGTTCTTAACAAGATTCTTATTGAACTTGGCCATACTGGAGTCCAAGGGATTATTCAGGTCTGTAGTAAACAGCAGCAGTAGCAAGTCAACACCCTTTGGTCGGTAAGCAGGTGTTACGGAGAAATGGCTAGCTTCTATGTATGTGTCATCGTACTCTGATGCCGAGTTGGGCACCGAATACGACTTGGTAGCATCGGCTAGACTGAGATTTTGGCCATATTGTAGCAGTGAAGTGTCAGTATAGAAAATTCCAGGGGTCGAGCTGGAAGAAATCGCTTCAGGATTTTCGTTAGACTCGGTGATAGTAGCATTAGATCCAATCTGACTGGTTATAAGACGAAGAGAGAGATCAGCAGCGTTGATGAAGGAGTCATCTCGTTTAATAGCAGAGTCTTTGGCTGTTGTTCTAGAAGCAGCCAGAATCGCATTAGCAATGCTAGAATATGACTTAGCTTTCTTGAGCTGCTTGATAGCATCGTCTTCTTGGTCTTCAATCTTGATGGAATCAAGAGTATCGTGACGCTTGAGAACGTAGGGCATATTTGAGCCAGAGCTATTCGAGTTGGAGTTCGAGTTGTTGCTAGGACTGAAGAATGAAGAGCTCATATTGGACGTTCCAGAATCGCTGGCCAAGTTGGCTCTATTGCTATGTATAGAAGTTCTTTGACCCGGTGTTTGAAGTGGAGTGCCAAAGTCGTCCAAATCGCCACTTTTCGATACTCTCGGAGATACGAAAGTAGACAGGGAATAGAACGGGTTAAGGTTGGCGTTTGCCCCGGCCGAAAACGACGATGATCCAGCAGATTTACCTGCAACGACCCCAGCCAATGAAAGCGGGAGATTCAGTGCATCTATGGACATCCGAGATCTGGACCGAGTGTGTCCTTTGACTTTGCTAGAGTGAGGAGTCTTGGAGACTTTAGTTAGGGCCACAGGTGACAATGCTGAAGATGTATGGGAACGTAGAGGCGTGTTGAATATGTTGGCACTGGCGTTGTTGATAGACGAAATAGAGAGCGACTTATTACGTCCAGCACGACGAGGAGTAGCCATTACGGGCTGAAAGTTTGCGGCCACATTCAGCTTCTGGTTCAGCAGCAGTGCATGCTGTTGAAGAGAAGAAGGAGAGTCTGATAACGATTGGTTCGAAGCAGACAGCGAAAGTTGTGGTATGGACTCCATAGAGTAGAGAGTATTGTTTGAATACGATTGAGGCATCGAATACGCCATAGCCAGTGTAGATACGTATTGTGAAGATGGAGGATCTTGGCTCATTGAGGCTATAGAAGAAGTCAGAAGAGTATTCTGGTGAAACGGTCTTCTTGAACCGAACACCGATCCCACACCATGAATATTACTATTTTCAACGTCATCATTATGGATACCGAAATTATTATTGTGAAATTTTTGGTTATTGTTACTGTCCTCATTGTCTAAGTCGTTGTCTGTGTCGATCTCGTCAAGTTCGTCATTATTGAGGTGGTTGTGAAGCATATTGTAGGTACCCTCATCTAGAGAAATATTTTTGGAATGGGAGAACCGGCCAGAGTCAAGGACTACGGTAGAGTCGAAATCGTTCATATTGTTTGAGCTATTATTGTTATTGCTATGATTGTTATGACTGATATTGTTACTATTATGGTTCATGTTCTCGTTTTCTATACTCTCATTAAGATTGTTCATTCTTCGCTGAAAGTCTTCGAGATACAATTTGGAATTTCGCGAGTTGGACGACACTGGAACCACTTCGTTGTCGTAGTCATTTTCTCGGGAAAACATCGACTCCTGGTGGGCGGACGAGGTCCTGTTCTGGTCATCGAAGACGTCTACAGTCTGGACCTCGAACGGCTGGGAAAGCAGTGTTGGCGAGCTTAGTAAGTATTTGTCCATTGGTGGGCTCAGGTCGGAAGTCACTCACACCAGGGGAGGAGAGGATGGCCGGTCTTGCTTTGTGGGCAGGGTGATGGAAGAAAATCAAGGAGTTGGCCGAGGTCAACGAAGCGAGGGTAACAAGGGCGGAAAAGAAGTAAAAACAAAATGGAAAATGGATATGGGATGGGTCTGAAGAGAAAGAAGAAAGATGAGGTTTCAGCCTTCAAACTTTTATGGAGGTCTTGTTGTCTGCGAATTTCGGGGTCGGTTCTCACAACAACCGACTCTGTGTAGCTTGTACTTATGCCTCGAAATTCAGGTTTATACCCAGATACTTATATATATCAGAGATGACAGAAACAACAGAGAAAGAGACAAGAACGAGCTGGAAAAAAGATGTATCTCCTCCTATAGCACATCTCGCAGTCGGCTCAGCTCCTCAGTGGTGGGTTCTCCAGACACATTGTTCGAGTGCTCGACAATGGCGGGCAAGATCCGGGGACGCTGGTGGTGGACTGCAATGGGTTTCAATAATGAAACCGAGGGCGCAACCGAGCAACTTTCGTTTTGGGGAAAAAAATTCCACTATGACGCGTATATCCGGAATAAAACAGGCTGTACGGTTTTCAGATAACACAACTACGGAAAAGCACTCTAGCATATTTTGTCCTGGGCAGGTCCAAGGTATACGGACAAAGTAGAGGAGAAGATTTTCGTCGGTTAAGAAAAAAGTTACACTACAACGTAGGATTTTTCTTCCATTCTGCCACGGATTCCGTTCGGCAAAAATAGAAGACACCCATTACGACTAGCGAATATAGAGAACTGTTCCAGAGTGCTTTAGTAGAAAGTTCCGGTTCTTCTCCAATTAACCACACTCAAATTGCAAAGCTCAGCTTCAGCTTCGTATGTTAAATTTGGACGTCCACTCCTCAGTTTCTAATTTTACATTCGTCGGAGAATGCATGTTAAATTGCGAGAATCCTCCATGAAATACTACGTTTAAGTATTTAACCCCATACACAATGGGTTGGCGCTACGGTACAGTACTTCTAGAACCCATGTATCAGATGAAGTCGGCGTTTTCCGTTTTGCACCATTTGACAGATTTTTCAAGGTCTGCCCAGAGGGTAGTCAGGTAGACTTGCCTTCTGGTTGGCCAGGAATTCCTGCGATGGCTCAGGCAATTATATCGGCTTTGTGAGTATTTGGTGGAAAATTTGTGAGTGTGTGAAAAATTCATATTGGCTCGGTTTGCCGAGACCAGACTCGGTTAGGAGGTGTTAAATAACAGTGTTAAATTAGCGATCCATACCGCAGAGACTGTGAAATTGATCGACGAGAACGGAATTTATAATTCCTCTATCTGGGATATCTTAGTAATCTGACAAGAACAGTTGAAACTTCCAACAATTAATCTTGCGTATGAAAAAGCCGAAACGTATATATCCAGTTCTTCTGCTTCTCCCCTGGGCCAATGCCACAGCTACAATGTACCGGGTCCATACAAGACGGGGCCGTATTGTTAAGAGAACTTTTGTATGGCATTGTTCGATTCAGGCGCCTGGTGGACATCTGTGCGACCGGATCTCAGAATTTGCCATATCCGGTTATTTGCGCGCACAAACCGGGAGACGCGTCTTGATTAGTTGTTGGTACTCCTTTAGAACACTAAGGGTTCCCAACCGACTTACGAGCGCATTGTCTTCGGTGTAGCGAGGCGTGCGTTTCTACTCTCTATAGTGTTGCTATTGACAATAACGACCTGGCATGAAAGTTTCACGTCGAGGGTCCAGTACGAATTGACTGAGATTTTTCCTACTGTGGAGTTCGCAACCGGAATGTCTATCTCTTTTTTTGGATTGCACACCCGAAACCTGAAACAGTGTATGCGATCGTAGCAAAAGACATCAAGGGCACATGATCTTATGGTAATTTCATTCCGATCTTTATGAGATAAAGCCAATAGCCATTTCACGGTCAATTGCCCCAGAATTTGGGCTCCTTGATGTTGAAAAAGAAAATCTGCCTCGCTGGCAGCATTCAAGTAGCTAATACGCACAAATTGCCGGAAACAGCCAAACTATACTGAAGAAACGGCCTGCAACACACCGACCCCACGGCGAAGATGGCTGCCGACTACAAGGTCTAAGGAATAAGTATATGGCCCATTTCCAACTGCCTGGCGGTCGGATATAGCTTTGATAAAGAAATCATACCCTCGGTTTGATTGGTTGAAAAAGAAACGACCAATCGCGTGCAGAATTTCGCAACCACTTTTAAAAAAGACAGCACCGTTGCAAATTTTGCCGATTCTGGATAGGTTTCCATGTGCAGTAAGTCCGAATCCTCGTTGTGTGCACACCACTCACAGAGCTTTTCCTACTGGCATCAGATCAGAACGGCCTTTGGCTTTCTTGACCCGAGACTGGCTGCTACTTCAATTGGACGAGAATACAAAAGGTTTATTTGAGCTAAATATCTGAAATTGAGCAAGTGAACAATTATCGCCGTTTCTATTCATTTACTCAGACCTATTGTTGGGAGCTATTGATTAGTGCCATTGATTATTTTGTGAGGCTATTATATAAAAAGTGGAAATCCGCCCCACAATTCCAAATCGGGCGGAATTTTTCACAGGTTCACAGAAATGGAATCTATGGATATTGAAAAATCTTACCGTTAATACTATGACTATTTCACGACTCGGACCCCATATATAAAGACGTGTAGAAAGCTTGTGCTGGTTTAGCCTGGTAGTACTGTACTGAATGTGAGGCTTATATGAAGATTGGGTAGAGCAGACAGTTTTCTCTCCTTCTTCCTCGGCTAGAAGTGTGATCTATGAGATCAATTTGATCTCAACTTCTCTGGACTATGGCTTGTACTTGCTTGAAAGTATTGTATTAAATCGAGCAGAATAGACTCAATTGAGTTAAAATTAACAATCTAATTTGATCAATACTGCTTGACAAACTACTCTACAATCGCTTTTTCATACTCATTCATTCATAGATGAGACATAACGTATATACATCAGCACTCTACTTATGGGTTCTGCTTGACGAATTCAACACCCTTCTTGATGTTCAGGATCAAGGTCTCCTTAGCGGTCTTGACCAATTCTTCTTCGTGGTTGGACAATTCGCCCAATGGGTGGACGGTCTTGACACCTTCAACGCCCAAGGTGACCTTGGAAGAGAAGAATTCAACACCTTCACTCTTGAACAATGGGGAGTCGACGAAAGATGGCTCAATGACATCCTTTTCGCCGGACAAACCGTCAAGAACAGCACCGGCAAATCTAGCACCAGCCTGGGCCATAGACAAAGTGGCAGAACCAGCACCATCCTTGGCTTGGACGACTTCGTCACCACCGAATTGGATTCTGTGGATCAATGCATCTCTAGTTTCAGTGTCCAAGTCCTTGTGGTTGGTTTGAGACAAAAGTGGCACAATGGTGATACCGGAGTGACCACCGACAACGGTGACCTTTTCGTTGACAGGGTTGGTTCCGGCAATTTCGGAAACAAATCTAGAGGCTCTCAACACGTCCAAAGTGGTTACACCGAAAAGCTTCTTTGGGTTGTAAACGCCCTTGGACTTGAATACTTCA
This sequence comes from Scheffersomyces stipitis CBS 6054, assembly GCF_000209165.1. Lineage (NCBI taxonomy): Eukaryota > Fungi > Ascomycota > Pichiomycetes > Serinales > Debaryomycetaceae > Scheffersomyces > Scheffersomyces stipitis. The sequence continues at coordinate 1,540,540 of NC_009068.1, forward strand.
GCCACAATTGGGACAGTGGAGTTGACTGGGTTGGAGATAACAAGAACAGCAGCGTTAGGAGCGTTCTCAGCAGCAGCCTTGGCCAAGTCTCTGACAATGGAGGCGTTGGTGTTGAACAAGTCGTCTCTAGTCATACCTGGCTTTCTTGGGACACCGGCTGGGATGACAATGACGTCAGCACCGGTCAAGGCTTCGGCCAATTGGTCTGGGTTGTAGCCCTTGACGGTAGAGTTGGTTGGCACGTGTGAAACGTCAGCAGCCACACCTGGAGCACCTCTCAAGTCGTACAAGGCCAAGTCGGTGACCTTGTGGTTCAACTTCAACAAGAGGGAAAGAGGTTGACCGATACCACCACCGGCACCCAAGACGGCGACCTTGTGTGCGTTGGCAGCAGTAGAAGAGAATGATCTGGTAGCGATTTTAGAGAGCATTGCTGGAGTAGTGGAGAATAATTCCTAAGCTGGAAAAGAATCAGCAAAAAATGTCTGATTTTGAAAAATTGGGGATGGTCTTTGTTTTATACCGAGCAGTCTGGCCACAGTGAACGCATGAGGACGACTCCAGACTTTTCACAGTGGATGCGGACTCTGTCCGAGTCGCACTGGCCAATGGGAGGGGGTTGTTTCCTGCAGAATGGATGAGGAGGTGTGACAAATGTCAGGTGTCATAGCGTTTCGTCCAAGACGAAGGAGATTAGTGTCAGAGGATCAGTGTGGGGTGCAGGACTGGAACCTCCGGATCGCCGAGTGTCCGAAACCTGGACCGATGAGGGAATAAGAGGTATGAGTTGTTCAGTAATTGGAAAGGGAATTGAAGCGGAAATCATGGAAGTGATGGATGCTGTAGGGCTTATGCGGAATATCTGGAATATTGGAGTTTTGTTTGTGGTTTTTATGAGATTTGGACCTTTTTGTAGAGCAATGAGAGATGAAAAGTGAGCTACGTAGTCTGTAGCTTAAGAAATCTAAAGACAAGATGTCAGATATCACAAGATGAATTTGGTCAATGGGCCTATAGAAGAAGGGAATGAAAACAGTTGTCGCCGAAGTTGTTCCCTTTCAATGTAGAAGTTTGTACTTAGAATGGGTTAGAATGGGTAAGTCTATAGAGAATCTTCATGGTGCACGGCTACAATATTGCCAGAGAAACGTCCACAATAAAAGAAAGCAACACTAAGATTATCAATCCCAATTCTATTCTAACGAGACGTATTCTTCTGAGGTTCGTTGTCTACTTCCAATTGCCGTATCACACTTGTCTTTCGCTTTCTCATTCTCTGCTATTTCTCTATTGCTGTCTCTTTCGCACCCAATCTTTCAGATTCGCACCCACGCGAAACAACAAATAATAATAATATTGAAAATTCCACAACATAAATAAATCCATTAGCTGGACAACATCAGCATCAACAGCATCAACAAACAACATGTCTCATGAAAAACTAGCGGAGAAACACTCTATGGATATACCGCACGTGACGGCCGTAGAACTCCCCCTTGTAGTGCGCAATGTAGATAAAGCAATCGCCATGATAGGTGGAAAGCGTCACATCTCCGAAGTCATCAACAGTCCAGACAAACTGTCCAACCTCAACAACCACACCACTGTGGAAAACACGCTCGAGCTCCGGTTGCGAAATGACCCGTTCCACCACCCTGTCCAATCGCTGTACAATACTAGCGAGAAGATCTTGCTCAAGGTGTCAGTGCCAAAGAAGGCGCTTCCCCCAGACTACGCTTCCAATCCAGACAAGTACTCTGTACAACAGCTAGTAGAAATCAACAATAACAACAAGCAAACCCCAAAACACCGCGTAAATCCAGTAGCCATCATCGACAAAACTTATCTGTTTAAGTCTATTGCCGATTTCCAGATCTCAACCAAGCACAATGAAACTGTCCAGGAGTTCAACAAAAGCATACTTAACTCAAACCAGTATCAGACAGTGAAAAGCTACTTTGACAAACACAATTCGTTCACAGGCATTTCAGACTACAAGGACTCGGGTCTGTACTCCCTTAATATTGACCACCAGTTGCCTCCTCCACCGATTTTATCACCTATTAGATTTCCATTCGATTACAGGTACCAGAAGAATCCGTTCACCACAGCAGTTAAGGATGCGAAGTCAGGCGAAGTCAAGATGCTCTCGACAAAAGGCTCGGTCAAGTTGTATACGAAAATGATAGACTACAACACTAACGAGGTTCCACAGCTGCCGGCCCTGGAACTCGTAGACAATCTAGACCTGTTAGTTAAGAGGCAGCTTTCAGTTAATAGCTCAGAATACTCGCTTCTCCAGTGTATCCAGTGGTTGAAGAGCATATTTGAGATAAAGCCCATCTGGCTCCGGAAGCAATTGGAAGATATCGCGTCTGACGATTTGCGTAGATTCATCAAACAGGCTCTCCCGTATGTAACGTATATCTACAAGTCGGGTCCGTGGCGATTCTGTAACGTCAAGTTTGGAGTTGATCCGAAGAGCAGCACCTCATACTGGATCTACCAGAGCGAGTACTTCCGGATCCCTGGGTTGAAGTTTGTGAGGTCCAAGCTAGCTTCGCGTAGAGTAGTACCCAACACGGTCGTAGAATCCAACAAACACGCCAAAAAGGGTCTGAATGCTGTTGAAGTCGAAGTGTCCGAGTTTCTCTTCTTCAACGGTGTTACTTTGCCATCTACTGTAACATACCAAATAGGCGATATACTAGACTTGGACATTACCACCATCGTTGAAGACCACCAGAAGTACTTTGGAAGCTCCTTTTTGCGTGAAACTCCTGATTTCCAGGACGGTTGGATCAACAGACAGACAATGGAGGTGATTCGCAGAATTATCCGCTACAAACTTAACAGAATCGTCAAGGAAGAACCAATAGACCAGAATAAAATCTACAAGATAATGAACGCAGATTATGTCCTGAATGATGAGCATATGGAGCCAGACGACGACGATACAACTGCAGTGAAAATAGAAGAAGACTTGGACACAGGAGTAGGTGACGACGAAGAAGACGAAGTATTGGCCGAAGAGGAAGATGTATTGGCTGAAGAGGAAGAAGATCAGGACCAAGAAGAGGTAAAAGATGAAAATGGAGAGACGGAAGAAGACGAGGCCAGCTTGATGAACAAACTCAACCATTTGAACCAGGAGTCTTCCAGTGGACTAGCGGAACTTGTAGGCTTTATCAAGCAAGACTCGATAGAGAAGGAGCCTTAATTAGGCTTAAATATGCTAATACGATCCGTACAATGTACATGCTTTTACGATGGCTCAAATTCCTAGCTAATACCATAGACTCATTCACATGAGCTACACTCACATGAACTTCTCTACTTGTAGCCCTTCATGGTAGTCCTGTAACCTGACTTTGGCTTGCCCAAGTCTTCACTATGGGTGAGCCAAACTCCTAGATACACACTCAGGACCTATATACAGTACGGAACATAACCACCAACAAACACGTATATGAAAACGAAATACTAGTAAATTTTCAATATCTCTTTTCATCTACAACCATAGACACAATGACCAAGGCCACTGAAGCTGGATTGACTTTATTTGCCGTGACGGCAGTATATTTTGCCTTATATAGTGGAGTTATTCCCACTGGACAAAAGATCCATGATGAGATTCTCCCATACTTGCCATGGTGGGCCCTAGTGACTTTTGGATCCTATGCTTTGGCCACTTTGGGCTGGGGTGTTTTCACTTTCAAAGACAAGGAAGACAAGTACAAGGAGTTGTTGGTTCAAATTGACGAGGCCAAGAAGTTCTACAAGTCCAAGGGTCTTGACTTGGATTAGATAGAATGTCAATTGAGAAATGAATTGAATGCGAAATGAGAATGAGTTAGATAGTTGTGTTTCACTTCAGTTCATCACTGTATATTACAAGAGTACGGGCTCTATCCAACAAATAAATATATAAGTTATATGTATGGTACCGTTGTGAACGACACCCGAATGCATGATAAATATTAAAGAAGTTTGTAGCCATCTGAGAGTAGACATAGAATGAGAAGATTACACAGAAATGACAAAATGGCTATGACAATTGACAATTGACAAAATGACAAAATGACAAAATGACAAGAAAGGCAACATGACAATGGCTTCACAATTTTACCTTTCAAACATCTAATAGAAACTACAACTCTACGCAGAAGCTGTTTGTTCTGATTTACGTGCTTCTCTCTCTGCTTTCCTTACCTTCAAGAGTCTCTCTGTTTCAGCAAAGACACGAATGGCCACAGGCACACCCTGCCAGCTTTCGTCTTCAGCGTCTTGCGGCTCTTTACTTTCATCCATGTCTGTCAGAATCAGCAGCTGTGATAACGGGTAGTTTTCAGATTTAAGGTACTTCAATGGGGCATGGAAATTATCGGGCCACCTTCCTCCTGCAAGCACTAATTTTTCAGCAGCAAGCTTACGTTTCTGGTTCCAATCCTTGACATCGTCGTTGAATAGCTCCCACACACAGTTGATACAGCCACTCATACAGCAATTATCAGGCTCTATGGGTCTTTCTGGCACAGTAACACCTGCGATAACTTTAGGTTCTCCTCGAAGAAGTCTACTAGAGGAACGAGGAGCTTCTCCTTTGATTCTGTTTCCAAAAACTCTTGCAATTTTCTCTTCTCGTGTAAGCTCATGTAAATTGTAGTTGCCTTCAAAAGTAGTTTTTGAAGTTTTCTTGAGTTCTTGATAGTCCAGTGCTGACATCATACTGGCTTCTATGGGGTGCGAAGGGTGCGATGGAGTTCTGAGCACCAAGTCGTAAAACGCATATTGCTTGGTTTTGGCAGCACGAGTTTTAGCGAGCTGCACATTGTCGGTGATAAAACGTTTTTGGCAAAGCCGTAAACTCATCTTTTACAGTAATTGTGAATGTTGTTTTTATAACCTTGTGATATTTTGTGAAAATGATAGTGAATCTTTGTAGTGAAAAACAAGAGATCTCAGGTTTGAATTCCAGTGCGATAAAAGAATGTAAAAAACTGACTGAAGAATCCAATGAAACCACAGACAAATAGCGAGATTTTGTCCGGAGCTTTACCACCCTTTATATTTCCGGTAGCAGGACTCTGAATGACAAATAAGATGAGCTTAGAGTCTAGACTGAAATTGATTTGACTTCAAGGTCATTAATAGCGAGCATGTCGCAGAATCTTATCGGAGATGTCGTCCGGGATGGATCCGAAAGAAGCAATTCACGACATTTTGCATCCAAATTTTCAAGTCCTTTTGTTAACCCACTAGCTGTCTTCACCCAATCATTGTCATTATTATTTTACTTGAACTCTAATTTTCATATATATAACACGCGAGTCTATACATTTTGTAAGTCGATCGACTTGAGCGCCTGGTCGATACTGAGAAAAAATCCGTCACCCATACCTGACAAAGACACAGGATACGAAAATTCAAGCAGCGACATGTTGGTAAGGGAATTGTTGCTTCGAGTCACACTATAGCTATGGTAACTGCCATTAATCATCTCAGTAATCCCCGACATCCGAAACTTATCTCTCACCACTGCATCTGCCGGAACTCGTGAGAAGCACACATTAATTTTATCCTCTTGGGTATACTTTCTCACAACTTCGTAGAGTACTTGGGTAGCAGACGAGTCGATAGAGTTCATTCCCTTGCAATCGAAGATGATGAATTTGATGGTATTGTTATTGAAGTCTCTTCTTGTGGGTTGCGAGGGATGCACCAACAATGTTCCGTATTTTTCGATTCGACTAAGTTTGCTTTTCAAGTTGCTGACATTAGCAAAGTTCAAAGGTTCAGGGATTTTTATGAGAAGAACCCCTTCAATCTGCTCAATTTCATCCACAAGGGCAGAATACTTATCGGTACTGCTGGTGTGGAAGTCGGGACTCATGTTTGCTGTCAAGTTTTCTACTGACATATTCGGTGAATTCACTGTGCTTCCAACAGATTCGTCAAATGCCGCAAAGCTTTCTTCTATCAAAGTATCAGCATTTCTGAATACGTTGGTGTTAGGTACTCTACCCATAATTTGTATCCTCGATCGGCTGCTGTGTTTTATAACTCTTGCGATGGCAACCAATACCCCTAGTGTCAAGCCCGCTTGAGCACTCCAGAATACTGTAGTCAACATGACGAGAAAAAATACTGTGAGCTCATCGTAGCCTCGGATGTTCCAGAAGAATTGAAGATCGTGTGGGACCTCTTGCAAAACGGTAATACCAATTATTGTCGTTGTTAATGCCAATACACACTCAGGAAGAAAGCGAATAAGCGGCAAGAGATATGAAATGGTCAATAAAGTTACTGCGGCCATAATGAGACCTGCCATAGGTGTAGTTGCACCAGCTAACAAATTGATTTTGGATCTTCCAAAGGCACCAAAGGAAGGCATACCACTAACCAAACTGACAACAAGATTAGTTGAACCCAAGGCTATCAACTCACGGTTGGATGAAACATTGTAGTTGTACTTTGCTCCCAATGCTTTGGTTGCAGTGGTGGAGTCGAAGTAGCCCAATATGGTGCACAAAAATGCAGCGTGGAAAGTATGTTTGTACAATGCCAATTTGCTGACATCGATAGGATTGATGATATGTAAAGATGCTGAAGAGCCGCTAGCAATATCACCAACGATGTCGACTCCTTGCAAGTCCCAACGATAGTACCGACAAAGAATAGTTGTGATCACGACCATCAACATTAGTTCCGGAAAGTACACAGCCAGTTTAAAATTATGTTTACTGACTAGAATGCCCTTTACATATCTTACAGCAAGAACAATAGCGAGAGTGATACCTGAAATGCAAGCTGAAAGAACATGTGTTTTGCGCCAGTTGCGAACTACAAACATGACCTTATCGACGTTGGTGAGATGAGGCTGAGTCTTAGATAACTCGAGCATGCCCAACTCTGAGCTAAACTCATTTATGATCATAATAAAGCCCATGGCAGCAATGAATCCCTTGAGAAGGGCTCTACTAAGAACATTATCTAAGTAACCAAAACGAAGAAACCCAGCTCCAAGAAGCACAGCACTTAGAGAAAATGACATCGCAGATGACAACTCTAACTGAGTAAACGACTCAAAGAGGCCAGCATGGCGGATCTGCTCTATGACCTGGCCATATATAATAGCTGAAGACGGCGATGGTCCGACGACTAGAACTGGAACACAGCCAAAAATGGCATAAACCGTGGCTCCTGCAATTATTGAGTAGAGACCAGTCACAGGCGGTAAATGGGCTAGTGAGGTAGCTATAGACATTACAAGAGGCATCTGAAAAGATGCCAACGAGAGTCCGGCAAGGGTGTCTCCAAGCAAACTGTTTTTGGCATCGTAGTTGGGCAACCAATTAAGGATCGGCAAATAGTAAGCGACGTAGGCTTTGAAATCAAAGTCGGAACTGGCGTTTTTGAAGACATTGAACCGAGCAATGGACGAAGAGTCATCGCTGTTATTGGCTCCATAGCCAGCGTTGTTTATATTGCTATTGCTGTTCGAATTGGCATTGAGGTAGGAATCAACTATGGGATCATTAACGGTGTTCAACGATTTGTAGCTGCGCACAGATTGCGACGAAGGAATAGAAAAAAGTGGTGGTCTGGATGGAAGTCGAGAAGCTGTTGGCCCAGACTCTAGTCGGATAGCTGGAACTGGAGATGAGTTCGCATTACGGAGTAGCCGTGTAGTTTCGTCTGGGTTCATCTATTACTGAATATGGTGTGACAAATGAAAATATACTGGAGAAGTAGAGTTCTAAAAAAAGTCTGAAAAATCACAGACTGAAAATCTAAGAATAAAATGCAAACTGAAAATGCAGACTGAAAAGGCTAAATTAAATCAAGTCTAGAAAATATTATTGCAAATCAACTTAAATCTCGAAGACTGGGAACACAGTAGGAAATGATGCGCGTAGTCAAGAAATATTGAGAAAAGGCGGGGGTGTCGCGGGCGACATCCTTCTTTTTCCATAATGTCGCAATATCTGGACTTAGAGACAAAGTCATGGTCAAGATACAATGCTCGATTCAAGCTAATAAATAAGGAAATCCAGCATGACTCTGCTGCAGCAGAGCTTAGGAAGATCTAAAAGTTCCTTGAAAACAAGTGGAATAAAGTTTTTCCGTTCGTTCAATAGAATTAGTTTCAGAAGTATGCAAATTATCAATAGTCTTCAATCCAAAGCACCCAGGAAGCAGTAAAGATTAGTAACGAAGCCAATGGATAAATTACGATATATATACTATTCTTTGACACGGCCATGGTCTTCGAAAGACACTGTTATTCATATCTTCTAGTTTCTGAAATGTGGTAGCGCACACCGTCCTCGAATTTATCTGCACTCCGCCCCGTATACATCAACAGATTGAAATCTGAAGTAAAGAACAGATGGTGGCCAACAGTCTTTAGCCAATTGGAGCCAAACCTTCTTTGTTTACCTCCGTTGCATTCATTCAAAATGTCGTATGATGACAAATTCGATTCGTCATTGGATTTATTGAGAAGATTGGATCCCAGGACCATTCTGGCCAATCTCAATAGTGTCTGTAGTCTTATTCAGAATGGCTCGGACGATAACGAAGAAGTAGTCCAGGACTTGCTTTCATCCGTAGACACTCCGTTGCAGGTGAGAAAATGCGTACAGTCGGGAAAGCTGTATCTTTGCTGCGACTATAACAGAGACGGAGATAGTTATAGATCTCCCTGGTCCAACAAATACTATCCTCTGCCAAATGGAGATGATGATATACCTCCTCCATATCCGCTGGATTTGTTGAGACAGTTGGAATTAAAGGCCAATGATAGTTTTGATGTGTACCGGGACTTGTACTATGAAGGCTCGGGTATAAGCTCCGTGTATCTCTGGGACTCGGCGGAAGACGACGAGCCCGATTCATTGACTGATGGGTTTGCTGGTGTCGTATTGTTCAAGAAGGAAACCGATGATGGATCGGGCAAATGGGACTCTATCCATGTGTTTGAGGTTGTTCCAGTATCTGCTAACAGCTTCTCGTACAAATTGACCAGTACGGTGATACTTGATTTGCAGAACAAACAAACTTCCTCGTTGTCCTTGTCAGGCAATTTGACCAGACAGTTGGAAACGTCGGCCACAGCTGAATTGGACAGTGGTTTGAATCTTGAAACGAATCACTTGATCCAATTGGGGCAATTGGTCGAAAAGTCGGAGTACAATATCAGAAACTTGTTGCAGGAAGTTTACTTTGACAAGTTGAAAGATATCATGCTTAAGGATTTGAGATCCGTTGGCGAAATCAGCGACAAGAAGTTGGAGGACTTGAGACAGTCGGAGATGATCAAAGGTTTGCAAAGCTTGTAAATCATCAACTTGTAAAACCTGTAGATCAATGACTCATGCTGGCAAATATAGCATGATAGCTGCTATAATCTATATTTCTACTATAGTCTACGTTATGTTACACATTTTCAATAAATAATCGTCATTACACATAAGTCTCGTCTAATAATGATAAAAACTAATCATTGGTACCTTAATTGATTACTCATGGATCTTCGCTTGAGATCAAGCTTCGCTAGATGCGGGGAGCCTCTTGGTGATGTTCAGATTTTTAATACTATTGCTGGACTTCTCTAGAATTTCCTCAAGGTCGCTATTATTCAAGCTATCGTTCACCAGAGGTACTTCGTTTAACGTTGCACTGTCGCTGTTTGTAGGAGTCGAGGTTATTGTTTCTTTGGTGGCTTCGTTTAAGCTGTCTTCGTTCAAGTTGCTCAAATTTAAGTTGTCTTCGTTTATGCTGTGTTCATGTAAACTGTCTTCGTTTAAACTAACTGTCGAACCTGTTTCCAAGTTGTAGATCGGGGCGAAATCTGTTGTCTGGTGTTTCGCCTGGGATGAAAGGGAGGACGAGGAGTGATTATTCAGTCTTAAATCTTCTTCCGCCAATGATGATAGAACGTTGGTCTTGACGTCGTTAACGAACGACCAAATAGAAGACGATACGGTTTGCAACACTTCCTCTGAACTACGTTTGAACGCGTACTTTTCAGATTCGTTACCATTAGCACTGTTGAGAGAAACTGTTGGAATCAACTGTTCATAGTTAGCATTCTTAGTAGACTTAGCTCTTAACGGAGAAGAAGCGGAGCCTACACTGGTGATAGAGTCTTCTGAATTACGCGGCTTATGCGTAGAAGTTACAGCTCCTACGCCAGAATCTCTTGATGAGTTCGCAAGTGACTTCTCAAATTCGTTCTGTAACATAGTATCAAACTGTTGTAGCAAAGTCAAAGGCTTGGAGAGATTGTTCCAGAGCTTGGAACTCTTGGAGTCTTCCGCAACAGGCTGTGATGACCCAGTCGAATCTCTGATAGGAGACAAAGTTGGATGCGAAGAAGATGAAAGAGTTCTTCTACGGGCTCTGCTTCTCGTACTGGCTATAGCTTCGTCTCTAGGGTTACTATTCTTTCTTTGTCTGTTCTTAACCAACTCAGCCGTATTATATGACGTATTGGAGCCAGCACCACTGAGCTCTTTGTAAAGTGATCGTTGGATGATCTCCCGGAGCTTATGAACCTCCTTTTCTTGTTTGTCTAGCTTGGAGTTCAAGTTGGCGATGCTGTCTTTTATCTCTACAATAGTCATTTCCTTAAGTGCTAGTAATCGCAACTGGTCATCAATGTCGAGCCCTACAAGTTGCTCGACCAGAGGCAATGGCACATCATAGCGCATGTCTTCTCCCGACGGTGTACCATGTAATTGGGGCCCGGAATGCTGGTTGACGGTGGTTGCCGAGGGATATGTGAAAGCAGGAGGATGCGACGAGGACGGCGTTTCAGCCGTGCTAAAGCTCAGATGGGCCGAGTTTGACCGTTGATGTGTATCATAGTTCGATGGTGTTGGTGTAGTCTGGACAGCCATCGGAGAAACGGCGAGATTCATCGAAATTCCCTTGTTCCGTAGCGAACTGGATCTGGTGGGAGGTCTAGAACTCGGCTTAGAGCCAGAATGTCGTACATTCCCTGACAGTAAATTGCCCAGAGACTGGCTCAGGAGGTTTAGCACCTTAGTTGGAGATGGCGTGCCAACGTTCAAGGTGATCCGATGGTGGGGGAGGACGGGAGAGGTCGTTGGTTCAGACATGGACTAAGATTTTCATTTGAAAAATTGCGAGAAGTGGAGGGAAAGGGTCCAAAAAAATCGGGAGATGCTCGTGACAGGTCAATAAGTCGTTGGACAGACACAACTAGAGTAGAATTTCACAAGTTTTTCGCAAAAAAAGCTCTCTCAATTGTAGAGCTTCTACAAAGAATTCTACATACTTTTATCTACTCAATATTTATCAATAATGTATTTGAGATTACCCTCTTTGGGAGAGCGCGAAATGCAGGAATGAAATACAGGGCAAGCGAACGGAACCCGATAAGTGGACATAACCGTTTTTATCCCAGATGTCCTGTGATAGAAGGAATGGTATAGAATCGCGGTAGTTACGTGTTGCTGTATGTTTCTATTGTGGTTGCTATGGCTCGCTGGTATTTTGGTGTATTTTAGTAAACTGCTATTGTATGCGAAACCTCCTCCACCATGGCTATTTCCAAGAATGGTGGCTGAGCGTAGGAAACTCAAAAATAGCACTAGACCAGAAGCCGTATCTTCTCACCATTCTTTCCAGCTTCAACACGACTAGCGAATCTAGAGATGCCCTGTCTTTCCATCCAGGGGCCACCAGCTATCAGGGATTCTACCAGAGAATTGTATGGTATATGCAGGACACTTGGGTCAGAAGAATTATGGGGTATTCATTTTTCATGAATTTTGTTCAAATAGCGTATTATTGATATCAAACAAATGGGAACGGGTTACAGAATTGATTTGGACATCTTTGTAGTCAACAGAAAACTCATGTGGCCAGAAAATAGCAGGTTTAAGTCTAGCATTTTTCAAGGTTTTCACGTGACCGCATCCTAGCATCCTCGGCTGCGAATCTCGTATATAGCCACACAGAATATATTCTTCCGTACCGTAAATATGTATAAAATCGTATGAAAACTGGCTGGTCTGGTAGTTGAGTGTATATTGTACCAATGAATAAATATGGCTAAGTATTTTTATCGTATTAAGCCTGTTAATCTCCAGTCTTCCACTCAAAGTTCTCTCCTCTTCCCCAGAGTCGCGTTGTGAAATTTAAGCACAGGCTGATAATTTTCTTGTTATCGTACATTTTTTCTATACAGAATTATCTTGAAATGTACTGATTTTATTCTTCCTTTTGTATTCTCCTACGGTTCATATACCTTTTATTTATTTGTATTTTTGTGATGGCTGAAATCGACCCCTCTGTGTCCAAATGGCTCAAATGGGTCGTGGTTCTTCTTGCGGCTCGGACCCCCAAGCCGCTCCATTGGGCAAGTTTCCTTGCGCTTCATCCTTTGATCAGAAGGACGGTTCTCGATCCACGTCTTCATGAGAAGCTTGAGAGAATTGGACTCAGTGATGCCGAAAGCGAAACAACCCATAGACGTTTACTCAAGCTTTCCAACCTGATCTCGTGCTTGTTGTTGTATGGAGCCACAGCCGAGAACTCATCTATTCCCAAGGACTATGTGCTGATTTTTCTCTGGATCAACTACTACGGAAAACTCAATCCTCCTTCAGCCAAAAACATCGTGGTTTCGCCCAAGTACTCCAAGTACCTCAAGATTGACTCGTATAAGTCGGCAACGTTGAAGAAGTTGTACGAAAACAAGGAGTTCATTGTCTATCCCCTTATCTTTGCTCAGATTCTCTCCAACTACTTGACTCCTACCAAATACAAGTTGAACCAACGGTACCTCTCGCTGCTGATCAAGAAACACATTTTGAACCCGATCTGGATCAACTATTCGTTAGGCGTGAATTCACACTACTTGGACTGGCTGGGCCTCTTGCGTAGCTACCTCTTTCACAACTTTGTGTTGTTCCTGTTGGTAGGCATAACGAGTTTTAAAGACAGATTCTTGGACAAATACTACGAGATAAAGTATGGCATTTTCAACGATAACAGCTCTAAGAGCCTGTTGACCTTAGCAAAGAACTACGTGGCTTATGTTTTCCACAAGGCTAATTCTTTCGCCAACTTCATCTATGCTCCCAACTTGATATCAATATTGCTCATTTCGCTTACCTCTCCTCTCTTGACGTACTTGAGCCATCCTCTGCTTCTGCCCACATCTGTGCAGAGATTCTACGCCAACAACATGAAGTACTTCTTCAAAACATACACCAAGGTGATTGGCTTTATAGCAGCGTACGCAACAATCTTTGCCAACGATGTGGGGTTCATACCAGACACAGGATACGACCACAAGCCTGAAGAGACCGAAAACGTAAGAAAGATTTCCAAGTCGTTCTTAGATGGGTTGTCGCTTTACTTGTTCCGTTTGATATTGTTGTCGAAATGGAGAATCGCTAAGGAGAACCACCCCTACTTCAAGTTCATGAACTTGGCTTCGTGGAGAAAACTTGAAGCTATCATCATGTGCTACGGTGTTTATAAGGTGATGAACCTCAACGATTACATCCATTTCAATAATAAAATCTCCACAGAGGAAGCAGAGAAGTTACAGAATGATCCCACGATAAAGGTGGTCGACATGGTCATGTAGTTATATTTGCGTATAGGTCTGCAGTGAACTGTTCAAACCGTAAAGGAACTGCTAATGCAGTAATATTATTTATTGATAGTTTTCATTCTTCTAAATTGTACAATGTTACCACTGAGTTCAGAGACTTCAAATACTACTTCGTTTTATTCTACATCTTGTTGTACGGTGTTATCATCAGCTGAAATCTTATGGAATAGTGTCTATTCTTTTACTACATCTAAATTGTACAGTTTGACATTTTAAGATAATGAAATTGATAAGGCTGGCTTCAAGATATCTTCAACTTTTCATAAAGATGTCTTTTGCTTTTCATTGTCTACATCTTATCCGCTTCTTAATATCCTCCGGCACCTGGAGCGTTTTCCTTGCCCTTCAACTTGCCCAACAAGTCTTTGAATCTAGACTTGTCTCTGTCTTCGCTCTCTGGCAAGTCGCCAACTTCGCTTACAATCTCGTTGACACGATCCCACAAAGTTCCTCTTTTCAAGAAACCATCTCTCTTCTCCAAATATTCGTCCTGTTCCTTCAAGACTTCCTTCGAATGTTGTTCCTTCTTGATATTATAGTTGTCGTAGAAGTCATCAACAGTTTGTTGGGCCTTAGCGACGATTTCTTGCTTCTTCTTGCTGTTGGCACTTTCTCTTTCGCTGATTTCCAAATCACGACGTTGTTTCCACTCCTTTAACGGAGCCGATTCACCTTCAAACTTGGAGGCAACAGGCTGGGAGAATTCGTAGTCGTCTTCGGCTTCAGAGGCCACAACCGGCACAGCAACTGCAGCACTCTCTTCGACATCGGGGAACTGCTCGTTGAACTCGTTTATTTCATCGTCACTAGCAGCCAACACTTCTCGGTCTTGTTCGGTCTTGAACTCGTCACCAAGAAGCTCCTGCTCACGTGAGAGGAAGTCGGCACCAGCGACGTCGTCTTGTCCAGCGACAATTGAATCGTCATCTACGGATTCTATAGCAGGAAACTTGTCGGCCATGTTGTTATATATTGGGGTAGGAGGTGTTTGATGTGTTTCTAGGGTAAATGTCGTTACAATTAACGATTCTTAAGAATAGTGAATGGTGTTCAATCTGGAAAATGTGAGATTTGTGTTCTGGAGAGGATCAACAAATGTCGCACCGATTCATGAGGCTGTGGAGACATCGGACAGAGCGACATTGCAGCCATATAAGATCTGGGAAGATTATTGAAATACCTCCGCTTCTGATGGATGGTGAGTTTTTAGATTGGTCTATAGGTAGCCAGGGGAAGTTTTCAGATATTTCTATGTGTTTATGTAATTCGTAGTGGTTACTCTTTTTTTGCCCACGTTCAATGCCAAAAAATCTCAGAGCATAATAATCTATATCAGATACAGAAGCTACTGACTACGATAAGAAAGTTACCAAGTCTTCCGTAATATCATATCTAATGTACTTCTCTTACTATTCTACTATCTTTTCGTATGCTTCTTAGTATGATACTTTTCTATATCTTCTACTTTATGCTACTATACTTTCTTCTATACTGTATAACCTCACAGAACAATCATTACTACCCACAGCAAGCTTCAATTGCCCATCATGGATCTTGTTGCTGAAACTCAACTTGGTCACACGATCAGAAGGCGTTAACAAATGGTCTATCTTGGCCACCTCCTTGAACTCGAACGTATTATCGCTCAAATCTACACTGTAGATCGAAATGCCTCCACTCTCCAAACCAATGGCCGCTACCAACTTATTCTTGAATAAACCAATTTTGCAAATGGAAACCGAGGTGATAGCTTCGGCGAGCTTGACAACCGAAACCAACTCTACTTTATCATTGCCAACATTCCATAATTTGATCTGCTTGTCACGAGAACAAGTTATGAAGAACTGACCGTAGCTATTGGCTGGAGCCCATGAGCAGTCCCAGATGATTCTTGTATGTGCCTTAAGATTGAGCTCAACCAAGGCAAATTGGCCTTCACTTTCGTCACTTACTTTCCATAAACTGAACAGTCTATCTCTAGAAACTGCAAGCAAGTACTTCCCATCTGAAGAGAATTCCAAACTGGTGATAGTCAAGTTGTGACCCTCCAACACTTGTTGGCACTGTTGGTAGTCCTTTCGCACATTGAAAACTCTGATTATGGCATGCTTGGCGGAGTTGGACTTACAAGCAGAGGCTATCAACATTCCATTGGGACTAGTGGCACAGCAGGTCAATTCGTAGCCATGGCCATACAACTTCTCGAGCTCGGGGAAGAGTGTATATCTTTGAAGATGGTCTTCGAGAGGAGGACTGGTCAACGTGGCCAAAACATCTTCTTTCTCTTCTGGTACTGCGTTGTTCTCTTCGGCATCTTGCTGTCGTTGTGCATCCTCTCCTGCTTCAAGTTGTTCGTTAGCTGCTTTGTTAGACAAACCTAGAACAGGCAATGAAGCAGCTTCTGGGAGCTGGTTTGACTCTGAAACCACGTCGATGTCACACAAGTTCTTCAAGAGCTTGCTAATGGAGTTTGTCATTTCAAATACTCTGAGTACCTTCTCATCACCACCGGAAACATACTTGGAATCGTTGATGTTATCGATGCAAATCATGTCGTAGCCATGGATCTGAGGTCTGGCAAACTCGTGCCATGTCTTGTGGTTTCTGCCCTGTACCCATGGTGCAAACAATCTGGATGTTTGATCAAGCGATGTTGAGATGAAGTACTCACCGCCTCTAGCCCATATTATATCGGTGATTTCACGGGTAGCTCCAGTGGGGCCATGCACTGCTTCAAAAGATTTTGCCTCCTCACCAAGTTCTCTGTACACTCTAAAAGAACCAGTCTTCCCATTAGCGAGAATGATCTGCTTGTTGGTTCCTTTGTCTACAAACCACAAACAGGACCAAAATCCACCCGAAGCTCCGGTGGCTGTGGAAGCACCTTTAATGGACATCTCTCCCAATCTATTTACGCAAACCCAGATACCAGACTCTACATCCATTTCCCATACCATTAGGGCTGTGTCTGCACTAGAAGAAAGCAACTGCAACTTCCTTTTTGAGCCATTTCCTCGGTAGGAAGGATGCCATTGTAGTCCAGTAACCCAATCGTCATGACCCATGATTAACGCTTCAAAACTGATGGCTCCACGAGATGTTTCGCTCAAGTTGAACTTGTACTGTTTGTTCGATAAGAGTATCAACTTCAGCTCGTCTTCGTCTGAGTCGTCAATGCAGTCGTTGAGCTTGAGTCGCCATAAACGAATATATCTGTCTTGCGACCCGGATGCTAAAATGTAGTTCTTGTTCTTCTCTTCGGTGACAAATTCAAGACATCTGACCCAGTCCTCATGTCCTGTCAAACAGGCTGATTGTGTGAAGTTTTCTACGGCTGCGGAATCAGAAACCACAAAAGTGTATACAAACACGTTGGGGCTGGTGCCTCCTACAGCCAACAAGTAGTTATGTTCTTCATCCACTTGTTCAATGGCTAGTGCTATAGGCAAGAAGTTTGACTTGACCTCGAACTTGTGAGCCAATCCAAACTTCTCTTGTTCGCCTCCGTATGACCAGATGCTAATGTAACCGTCTGAGCAGCCAGTAACAAACAAATTTTGGTTGACTACAGCCAAAGCGGTAATGGAATGATCACTGTCTTTGAAAGCCTGTACTATCTCATAGGATTCCTGACTTCTTCTCCAGATATTGATTTGCAGGTCTTCGCCTACAGATACCAAAAATGGCGAATTGGGTATGAATTTAATACCCGTGATCTCCTTATTGTGCTTCTTTAACGTAGAATAAACACCCTTGCCGTCTTTGGCTAAGGGATTCCATAATGCTATGTTGGTGGAAGCTCCGAAGGCTACAACATCTTCATTTGGATTGTAGTCTGCCACCTGGGACTGTTTGTTGGCGCCAACAAAAATGGCTTCCTGGGTAATTACAGTTGTATGTGACATTACCAGAGGGTTTGACGCGCTTTCCTGCTAAATAGGGCGAATGCTGTCTGTTTTATGGGTTCTTTAAGTGGTTACTAAACTTGACTTTGATGTAGAGATGGTCTTCTCAGAATTTTTCAGACACCATGCAGGAGGTTATATAATTTGTTAAGCATAAAGTATGGAATGAAAATTATGGAGACAAACTGTTTATAACAATAAGAGATTTCACTACAGTAATGATTGTGGGATAATTATGGCTTTTGCTGAAAGACCAAGCCGTTGGATTTTTTCAGTTGCTGATTTCACGGAGAGATTTATCCGTTATCTGTGAGCCTCTTAACTATGGGCTTTTTAACTATGAGAACTTAACTGTGCGCACTCTAATCTGAAAATGGGCTTAACTATGAGAATATCCTAATACGAGCATGGAATATTTGAATCTCCAATT
Organism: Scheffersomyces stipitis CBS 6054; assembly: GCF_000209165.1. NCBI lineage: Eukaryota > Fungi > Ascomycota > Pichiomycetes > Serinales > Debaryomycetaceae > Scheffersomyces > Scheffersomyces stipitis. The sequence continues at coordinate 1,558,535 of NC_009068.1, forward strand.
TTTCAACGCTTTCTTCCGTACAATAACACGCTTGTCGCCACCACAATGGTCTCTGCGTATGTATCGCTGCAATTGCAATAGTGCTTCAATCGCGAATCCTATTGTCGAATTTTCGCCTCTTTTTTTATCTATTTTTAATCGTTTATCTCAAATACTAACATTTGCAGCGTATTGCTCATCCAGAAGGCTACACCAGAAACCATTACCCAGTTCCATGACCAGCTTTCGAACGAGTTGCCTACTTTACGTGGCAAGTGGAACTTCAACTTCAAGATCTTCAGAAACAATCCCTACTCGATTCCCCAGGAGTTGGCAGAAACAGCCACAGTAGCCCCAGAGTCCAAATGGCTCTACAC